>NC_072800.1:35276893-35579924 GCF_028583425.1 Eublepharis macularius
TCAGGATGGCCGTTGCTGGTGGGGCCTGATGATCTCCCTGTATTACAACTTCTCTCCAGACAACGGAGATTAGTTCCCCTGGAGAAAATGGCTGCTTTGGATGGTGGACTCCAGGGCTTTTTTTCTGGGAAAAGAGGTGGCGGAACTCAGTTGGTTGCCCTCAGAGAAAATGGTCACATGGCTGGTGGCCCCACCCCCTGATCTCCAGACAGAGGAGAGTTTAGATTGCCCTCCGCGCCGCCGAGCAGCACAGAGGGCAATCTAAACTCCCCTCTGTCTGGAGATCAGGGGGCGGGGCTACCAGCCATGTGACTATTTTCAAGAGGTTCTAGAACTCCGTTTCACCACATTCCAGCTGAAAAAAAGCCCTGGTGGACTGTATGACAATTATACCCTGTTGAGCTCTGTCTCTTCCCCAAGACTCACCTTCTGCTGGCTCCACCCCCAAATCTCCAGAAATTTTCCAACCCTGAGTTGGCAACTGTTGCTGTTTGGGAGGAATCCTATACTATTCATCTGCAAAATAAATAAAGAGCAAACTACAGTCTTCTCTTTTGCTTTTATACACTGAGCTCACATTCCAATGCAGCTAACGCACTGACTTACTTAACCTGGAACACTTAACAAAGGAACACTTAAGAGCCAAGCTACAAGTGATGAATTACACTTGCCTGGCAAGTGAACAGACTCACGTGTATTCCTCCCTGTTCGCTTGCCATTCACTATGGCCATTTCCACATGTCTTACCTGCCTGCAGAACATCGTGTGAAAGACCCGGAAGACAGCATCTTCTCGCACGAAATTGCTCCAGGAAGACACTGTTATCCAGGAGTTTTGTGCGATTTCGTGTGAGAAGAAGCTGTCTTCCGGGTCTTACCTGTTCCACAGGCAGGTAAGACATGTGGAAACAACCCAAGTGTAAGAGCTCATTGTGTGTAGTTTTCTACCTCTATTATAACACAAATCCACAAAGATGTCAATTAAAATTCAATAATGGCACAGTGTTTATGCACTCACTAAGTAGTTATTAGACAGTCAAGAGACATATATCTATCTTTATAAAGTTTTTTCCCCTTTTAGTGAATTTCCCTCTATAACAAAGTAGCTTTCATGCAAGCTAGAAAATGTGATTTGCATTTTAATTCCTAAATTTGCTGGAGAGACTCACTGAGTTTCAGATGCCATGCTGTTGAGGGTCTCCTAGAAGCTAATAAGAGTCTTCTGCTCCCAGTTAATTAACTTCTAGGGAACTACCTTCACCTCCGCTGCGAGTACAGAACTCATTCACAAGCCCTACACTACGGCTGAGTAGACAGAATGGAAAGTTTTGACTCCCTGATGGGAATATCTACCTGGCTAGAATCTGACTGGGAAATTCCCCATCATACCACGAAACTATTCTGATGGTCAAAAAAGATAAGATTTGTACAGGTAGTATACACATCTGTATTTTTGTTCCAAGAGAGGAAATCGCAATTCTGGAAAGCCCTGTTTCAGGGAAACTGTTCAGGAGAGAAGGCCTTCACACCACAGCCCCAAATCAAATTGGTCACCCTACATGGTTCTGTTTATAACAAAAAAAGTGTGTGGGGGCTTTTAACACTGGACTTTCCATATACTTTGGCTCCTGTGACAGATTACACTTCAAAGAAGGTTTCCTAAGTGTAGCACTCAGAGAGATGAATGGGAAGGAGTTAACAACTGCCTGGAATGAGAGCTTGATTGACAGGCTGCTCCCTCCTCTCTCTAATTGGCCAGTCAGAATCAACCCTCAGGATGACAGTTGGTGCTGACAGGATTTTGAGTTCAGTAGAGCTTGTGGGGGAGTCAGACAATGAGGGTCAGCCAGGTTCCCCTTTGAAGTGAGGTAAAGGGAAAAAATTTCCCTGACTGTAACAACCTTGTCTTAAGGAAGACCTTTAGTTAAGGATTCCTAATATAAAAGCTAGCACAAGTTGAGACCTGTTTACATGGCTAAGATAGACTGTGTGTTTTTGGCAGAGTGACTGGGTAGTAAGTGGAGACTCCCATTCAAGCCAAGTGAATAGGGTTATGTCTTCTTAGGGAAGAAGAATTCCTACCCAGTTATTAGAAGGGGGTGGTTGGCTCTAAAGAGGACCCCAGGTCTGTTGTAAAAGGAAAACAGTGTTGAACTAACATTAGGACACCTGAGTTGAAAAGGGAAATCTGTGAAGAAACATTGTTGCTTTAATCAAAGTATTAAACAAAACACCTCTCACTCTTAAGGATTGTAAACATTGAGACTAAGCTGCAAGAAAACGATTTTGCCTATTACTTTTAAAGTATTCTGCTAACAAATTTTACCTCAGCAATTTCATCCCGTCTGCCCATATTCCATCAAGAGATTAATAATATTTACCCATGGTTTCTGGTGTCTTTCTTCAAGCATTTATCTTCTGTACACCTGCAAAAAGAAAAGACATTACCTAAGAAAGTCTAAGAGACTAATACCAGTGCATTTGGATTTATTATTGCATTATCATCAGGTTGATTTGGCCATCAAGTTGTATGTTATTTATTATGGACTGTGGATGTTTTAGACTCAGTCAGTGAAATATTTATATATGAAATTGTACATTTATTATATACTAGCACCTTGTCACTACTGCACTTTATGAAATAAGCTATACAAAATGTATTTACTTACTTGTAATTGTTATTGCATTCTACCCCCTTGGTTGTGGTTACCCACTTCAGGACTGAGTCCATATTCCATTGCTGCCTGTTCAATAAAGTTGCTATTCTTTTGAGAATTATTCTGCCTCTAGTGCCATTTCATACAAAGAAGAAGAAGGTCCTGCTTTCCCCCTATCAAATTTCTGGGCTGGGCTAAAAAGCCAAAAATATGTAACTGCTTATCAAAGTGGGACAAAAAGAACTTTACAACCATAAACAGAGACACACTACTTGAGGCTGCTCAGCCACAGCAGGCAAACTTGGATTTTGGTGGGGAAATCTACCTCAGTCTGGGGGAGTGAAGGGGAGGTTCGTCATAGCTACACACACTGAAAAGCTTGCATTTGAACAGGACAAGCAGAAGCTACTAGAGCATCCAGAACAAGGTTTGTAATTAATGTGGAATCTAATATAAGAACACTAGAAGTACCTGCTGGATCAAACCAGTGATCCATCTCTTCCAGCATCCTGTTTCATATAATGGCCAACCAATGGCTCTGGAAAGCCAACCAACAGGGTGTAGAGGCCAAGGATTTCCCCTAAGCTTGCCTGTTCCTAATTGGGACATTCCTGGGAGTTGGGGGATGAGGCCTGGGGAGGTTTGGAGTTTGGGAAGGTGAGAGAGCTCAGCAGGGTATAATGCCATAGAGTCGACCCTCAGAAGCTGCCATGATCTCTGTAGTCTGAAGATCAGTGCATCTGAGGAAGAGAACTGTGATTCTCGAAAGCTTATGCTACAGTAAAGTTGGTTAGTCTTAAAGGTGCTACTGAAGATCAGTGGTAATTCTGGGAGAGCTCCGGGCCCCACCTGGAAGTTGGTAACCTTACTTTACCCTGATGTTGCCTCCTAGGTGCTGGTATTCAGAGTTTTATGATTTATTTTGTCTATGAAGCGGCCAACTGGTCAAAGGGAAGCTACTAAGCACTTCACCGCCCCTCCCCAGCATGGGGCAGAACGCAACAGCTCATCATCATTCAGAACAGCTCAAACATGACATGGCACAGACACAAGAGGCAGGAAAGTAGACCTTTGCCACCATCACAATCATGGAGTAGGATCTAAAATGGGATGTTGCCTGAATTTGATGGTCTTCAGCAAGAGTTTTCCTTCCACAGGCATTTTATAGTCTCTGCCATTTCATTGCTGCCCATAAAGGCAAGGGACTCAATGGGCTCTCACAGGTGGAAGAATCAAGTAAGTCAAATACTTGAGCTATTTTCCCGTTCTAGAGAGTGACCTCGGGGAAGGGCCATGGCAGAAAAACTGCTCTGCAGGCAGAAGGTCCAGGTTCAGTCCCCAGCATGCCCAATTAAAAGGAACAGGCAGTAGGCGACGTGAAAGGTCTCCACGTGGGACACAGGAGAGCTGTTGCAAGCCAGAGGAGATAATACTGACCTTGACATAAGCATTTTCTGTTGTGGCTCCTGCCTGGTGGAATGGCTTGCCTGATGATGCCAGGAAAGCTCCCATTCTCGTGTCATTCCACAGAATATTGAAAACAGAACTGTTCAGGAAGGCCATTTGTATAAAGTGAATAAGGTTGTAGTTAATGTACCTGGACGTAAGATAGTCTTCACGGAATCTGTTACACTGCTTTTTAATATTGTCCTCTTTTATTTATGTATTTATTCATTTTATTTATATCTCATCTTTCTCCCCACTAGGTACTCACCATGACTTACATAATTCTTCTCTGCTCCATTTTGTCCTCAAAACAACAACCTGACATTCTAACCACTATATCATGCTGGGGGCGGGGGCGGGGTTGGAATCCATCCTTGTTAAGTCTATATATTGCTCTGCTCTCACTGCATTTCTCTTAATTGTAATCTGCCTTTGAGTTTCAAAGAGAAAGGAAAACTATAAATGAAATAAATAAATACATAAATTGGACTGATAGTCTGACTTAGCATAAGGCAGATTTATGTATTCAATATGTGTTTTGTCAAGACCACCAGTCATGACAAAGGGAAAGCTCCTCAGAACCATCAAGGAGTCCAATCAGATCCATCAGTTTCTGACAACCGACTATTCTAATAGGGTCCTGCATATATCCATCTACACATAATGGTCCTTCTACTCAGCCCAAGCTGAAAGTACGATCTGCCAGGTATGTTTCTCTGGAGAATAAGTTGAGACACAGACCCACTGTTTTCCTAGAGACTACACTGAAATCCTAAACTGTTCTAGACAAGGAAACCTCAGGGTTAATATTGAAATGCCTCAGGATAATAAGCTGAAGGGTTGTCTACACCTACATAAAGACCATCTCTACCAGTTTAGGGAGGGACGGTGTGTGGTGGACTGTACACCAACAGATCTCTAACCTGTCTTGACAGGGCTTTACACCAGACACAGGCACATCAAATTAGAGGGTGGTTGTATAGGATACTTGGGAAAACCCAAGGAATCTTTATAAGCTACAGTGACCCCTATCTCACTGCCCACCACCTCTAGCCTGCTCCTGGTGCAGAAAAACTTGGTGGATTCAATAGGGATAAATTCAACTCACTTCCCACATCCATCCCAGGACTCAGTGATGCATGCCAGGCCCAAGATGGCAGATGCATTTCCATTTATTAATCTGGCATTCAGGGACAGTATTTTAAAAACAGAGCATTTATTATAGTGAGGAGCCAAGGTAATCCTGGATGAGAAAGAGGACAGAAGGAAGGAAAGCTCTAACACTTCCGATCTTATTGCTGTGTCCAAGTCATTCTGTAATAATTGTTCTTTCATCCTTTGATAAGTTCCACACCCATTCCTTGCGAAGTACAAACTTGTTTCTCTTGCTCATTTCTAGTAGACTCTGGCCACTGTGGGCAAACTCCATTAGCGGCATTTAATAACTGGGAGGGGGCTTAATCAAGAGATGATCAAAAATTCATCAAATCATTGCAAAAAAGTGCACAGGCAATTGACCTTGCAGCATCAGTATACAAATAAAGTTCTCATCTGTAAAAACACACACGCACACACACACCACAAAAGTTCCTAAGTAGGATGGAAAAGCAATATTGCTCAGAAAATAAAGACTGCCTCTGGGTGTAAGAGAAAATAACCAATAACCTGGGAAGAGTGAGCACCTTGATTCTGCCTCACTTTCTCTTGTAGGGTGTGTGTGTCCAGGGAGAACAAAAGTTAATTCAGGTTCTTGCTGACTGGGGCTTAACTCACAGTGCAGTAGCCCTGATGATGATCTACTTTAAAGGCTCATATTCAGAGGAAGAAACAGAAGCAATAAATACCAGGAGAGCCAAGCAAAGAGAGCCTGAGGTTTTCTGTTGAAATTGAATTCCCCATAGAACTGAAGCAAATGAACTCCAGTGGAAAATTCCATTGTCAAGATACTCAGCCTTGATGTCATATTTGGTCTCACTGTCATATAGGGCAATTTTTATAGGCCTTTTCCTGTACTTTTTCACAGCAGCCTAACACAGACATTTAGCAGGTGAGGGGTTTCCCTTCTTTGAGGGAAAAAAAATTTTTTAGAAAAAAACTTCACCAGCCACCTTTGTTTGTGTCAGGTAGCTATCAGTTTAAGAGGTATATTCTAAGATCAGAGGTCCTCAAGCTTGTTGTGTCTGCCAGAACTTTTAGAATTTAAGAAAGGATAATGGGTGCCACCAAAAAATGGATCCATGGGAGGCCGGACTGATCACAGCAGTAGCTGACATGGAAAGTTTTAAAAGGTTGGGAAATTTCAAGCTAAGCGTCTTCTTATGATGGGGGCAGCTGTTCCCAATGGGCGCTCCCTCCAGACCCAAAAACAATGCATCCTTTAGTCAAAATCAAATCAAATTTATTATACAGTCAAAGACCAGCATAAAAGAAATACTACAAAATTACAGAGTTAAAATTATTAGTAAAAATAGCACAAAATTAAAATAGTTAATTAAAACAGTAATATAAAAGGGTGATATTTACATAAACTCCGATAATGAGAGCATTTGACGGATTTTATAGGCTGTTGCACAAAATTTTGCGACTGAGGCTGTAGTTGTCGGATTTCCGTCTTCTAGAAGTAGCCTAGCATATTCCAAGCTCATTCTTCCAGATATGCTATTGATCAAAGGAGTAATGAGCTTGATGCATCTTGATAGAAGGGACAAGGTAGAAGAACGTGATCTACAGTCTCAATTTGTCCTTCATTGCAGGGGCAAAGCCTTTTCTCATAGGGAATTCTGCTGAACCACCCATCTAAAACAGCAGAGGGGAGTGCAGCACACCTTGCAAGTGCAAAGGCCCTCCTGTGGCTATGCACCTCCAAGAGGGACAGGTAGGCAGCTGGCTTGACTATATATCTGGTATTCATAGGGGACAAAAAAGTAGGGACCCTCCCTAAATCAAGCTGGTGTTTAGTGTCCAATATCCTTTGTTTTATGGCCTATTTTGCCTGGTCAAAACCCATGGTTAAAATCATGGAAGGTGAAAAGCCTAGGCTCACAAGTTTGCAAAGGACTGTCTCAAGCCATTCAGATTGATGTTCATCCAGAAGGAGCAGTGGGGTCAAGCCTTGCCCGAAACAGCTGATCTTAAGCCAGTAATTCTTTAGTCCTAGTGAAGTGGAAGAAAGTTGGGATTGACTCTTTGCTTTAAGGAATAGGCTCTCTGGTAAAGAAGTAAGTGGGCACCAGGAAACACATTGGCATGCTCACAGGTGCCAATTTGCATAGATGCTCCATAATCAAAGGGTCTAGTTTGTCGAAAATATCTTCTTCAAGTTATCTCCACATTCACTCAAATCTATTTTGTGCTCTTACGAAGCAGGTGTACTCTCATCAAGATGCCCCCATGTTGAAAATTTCTACACCAGAATATCAATTACCTTGCAAAAATGACTGCAAACAAGAACTACCTGACTGGTACAGAAGGCCCTACAGATGCATTTGACATCTATGTTTCCTTTTCCTGGATTCATTACACAAGATGGGTGTCTGTGTTGAATAATATTTGATTTCACTTAAAAGAGTAGGAACATATGACCCCCTAGGATGCAGAGTGTGATGTAGCGGTTAGAGTGCTGGACCAGGATTGGGAGACCCAGGTTCATGTCCCCGCTGTGCCCATGAAGCTTGATGGGTAATTCTGGGATAGTCACTCTCTGTTAGAGCAAAGCTACAAGAGACGAATTACACGAGGAGGAGCACGTGAAGGGAGTTGCAATGTTAGCCAGGAAGCTGAGTTTTAAAATTGCTCAGAAGGCTTTGCCAATTTCCCCTCTCTATAGAGCCAGGGAGATGGCTGCTCAGAAGGTTTATTTCCTCTTGCCTCTTAGGGGAGGTGAAACTGACAGAGCCTTCCTGAGGCAAAGAGGAAACTAACAAACCCTCTGAGCAGCTTGCTGGCTCTGTAGAGAGGGGAAATTGACAAAACCTTCTGATCTCTTTTAAAACTCAGCTTCCCGGTTAACATTGCGACTCCCTTCATGTGCTCCTCCTCATGTAATTCATCTCTTGTAGCTTGGCTCTTAGTCTAACCTACTTCAGAGCTGTGAGGATAAAAGGGAGAAGATAGAACCATATATGAGTTCTTTAGAGGGGGAAGTTCTAGAAAGATAGGGCATTGGTCCATTGGGTTATATCGCTGCCAAGTGTTACAGGGGTAGTGCATCATTGACATAGGTTCTCCAGAATTGGCTGAGATCAGGCTGCTTATAGCTTGCCAAGAAAAAGAGTCTTCTATCAAAAGAAATATGACTGTGACCTTTTCTTGCCTTACATTCTTCTTTTGCCAGTGTGCCAAATGAAGCTGCAGAGGACAGGTGGCTTTTGAGAGAAGAGGCTTAAAAATATGTCTCATTTCTTTCATGTATCTCATAATAAACTAGAAGTGGATCTGAACAATTTATTCTGAGAAATATGTTAGGATAGTATTATTCCTATATTGACGTGTTTGTGGGAAGCAAGCAAGGAAACACTTGTAGAATATATGGCTCAGCTCTGCTGTCAGTAGCACAGGTACTTTTCATATACTCTTCTTATGTAAATGGCTGAGAACATATGAAGAAACATTACACTGTAAAAGTTTCATTAGTTCACCAAAAACTAGAGCTTTCTCGCTTCTACTGCAAATCACTGATGAAAATCAATTTTGCTGGTAAATGTATCTGTTGAGACTAATGCCCCTAATATTTTAACCAAATACTGTTGTATTTAATGCCATTGTTGTGGTACTAAATGAAATAGGAAAAAATTGCCTCTGGGTGAAGAAAGATAGCGCTGTCTGATTCATTGTCTCCATTATAGCAATAAATTAGGGCCCATCCTTATAGTCATTTTCTTGAAGACTAGAAATTATGAGACATTTTGGCCATGCATGCTCCTGACATTCTTTCTGTTGCCATTTATGAACTACAAGCCAACAGGAGCGGTCCTACAACTAGGCATAATTAGGCAGTTCACCCCCAGTGGCAAATTAGGGGCACTTTTTAAAAGACATTAACTAATTAGTTACTTTTTTGCCACTTGGGTGGATTTTCTCTCTCAGGCATCAGATTGTCTGGGGCCATATCTGTATGCAAAAAACAGCAGGTTGGATCCAGTGGTAGATTTCCATGATTTTTCACTGATTCTCTCCTTCAAGTGTGTGTGGACATGCACACACACACATACACACACACACACATTCAGCCCTCATATTGTTCCTTAGAGGTCTCTGTTCCCCAGGAGTGGCATTTTGAACAGTAGCAGAACAGGAAAAGTGGGGAAATCCCTTTCTGTTGACAGAAATTACCACTGGATCCAAGCCAGTACAATTACTATAACAACAACAACAACAACAACATTCCATTTATATACCACCCTGCAGGACAGCTTAATGCCCATACATACACATGTGCGTGCACACACAGACATATAAAAGTTGAGATAGATTTTAAAAATTACCCAGATCTCTTTTTTAAAAAATATACCACAGATGTTGCATTCCTGAGAGGGTTCCCTGAAGTGTTGCCAAGTAGGCCCCCTCTCATGCTTTAAAGCCTGCCATGAACTGTGTTAAAGTTTCCTGCGTTGCTGTTTTACTGCTGCACCAAAGATTGCCCTGCACGTGTGTGTTCTGGTACACGTGTCAGTTTCCTGCCTGCGTGTCAACTACCTTGCTGCTGCAATAGACTGTGTAGTTTACTGACTCCATGTTTGGTTAACTGCACAAAGGACTCTTTTCCTGGGTAGCCCTGCCCAGGCCTGTATCTGGACTTCCCAGTGTGTGTTTGGACTTTAGTACAAGTGTGCCCCGTGCCTGCATTGCCATCTGCCACGGACTGTGCCTGTTCCCTGCTTTGGACTGTGTTTTAAGTGCTGTTCCCCCTGCCTCCATGGAAGCCTGCCTCGTCTGGGCCCAAGCCGCTGCTAGCAGCCGGGCGCCTGCCGGGGAAACCTCCAGCGAGACTGGCTAGGCGCTCCCTGGTCAGTTCCTGCCTGGAGCCTCCCGCGGGTAGGTCCCCGAGCTCGCCCTCGCTACCGGGCAGCCTGCTATCCAGCCCCATCTATGCCCAGCCAGCAACCATGTTCTCAGGCAGCCAGAAGACCCAGGGAAGAAGACTGCTTTGGGAAGCCATTTCGGCGAAGCGGGCACACCACGTTCGCAGCGAGAATACCTCGCCCCGCTCTGCATATCTTAGGAGCCGCTCCGGAGAAGGAACTAAGTGCCGACCATCCCAAGCACTTAGAGAATGCATCTCAAAGAAACCTCCGCATTCCAGAAGCTGATGACATCAGGACAAGCCCTGTCCGCTGGAACATCCATTCAGCCCACTCGGATTTCCCCCTCCCTCTTTTGTCCCCTCTTCCTGAGGTGTCACTTATCGCAATCTGATTACCAAAGTGGCCCATCCAAGCCATTCAGTAACCCATTAGAACCTTTGTTTTAATCTGTGAGAACCACCAAGTACAGCACCAGCCCCAGGGTACGTTTTTGGGTATTTAAGCCGGTCTCCCAGACCGCATGGTGCGCGTGCCATCCTATCCAGAACCCCTCGCTGTCTGTCCGTGGTCCCAGTGCTGGCATTGGGCCACCTCGCTGTTGTGTCTCTGCTTCGCTTCAGGATTGTTAGTATTCCCCACCAACGTTGGGAACCTGCTAATGCGAAAGTCTCTATATTTCTTGCTCTGTATTTCTTAGTCCTTGTATGTTTTCTTGTGTGTATGTGCAAGTTCAGGCTTACGCCACATTATTAGTAAATACACGTGATTGAAACTATTTGTAGTCTGCCTCTTTGTCACTAGAGTGTCTGGAATCGGGACCTCCGTAAACATAGGTTAAGATCCGCGCTAATTTTAAGTTACAGACTGCTAAAGCTAATTCCCCATTCAAATAGAGCAGTTCTGGTAACAGAAGACAAAGCAGGTAGCTGGAACATGATTTTCAGATTGTGAAAGTTAGATATTGAATTTCTGAGAGGTTATTCTTTCAGTGTCATACTGGCAAAGCCCAAAGGGTTGGTGAGTGGTGACTCTGTGATACTGAACAATATATTAAACCATGTAGGTGAAAACGTAGGTGGAAATACACATTACTAAGTACTGAGGAATGCTCAAGTGACCCTCATTTCATGTGTTCCCCTCCCACTTCCCATGCACTCACTTGTACAGGCACGCTTCCATTTGCTCCACATGAGTACATTCATGCATCTTATACTAGTTCCTCCTTGACTGCTAAAAGTATCCCATTTATTGTGAGGCACCAGTGTTTCCCATTTTTCCCTTCTGATAACAATGTGGTTTGAAATTGATGTAAACTGTTGCATTACATTTCTACAAAGAAATAGCTCTGGCTAGGTCTTTCTTTGCGACTTCTGTAGGTAATCCTTGACGAGGAAATTCTCTGTTTACAACTGCTAAAATCCCAGTTTCCCTTACCTTCCACATCCATTCATTGAAATACAGATCTTGATACTTTCTCACACCTTAAATAAATGCAAATTGGCAAATCAAAGGAGCCTACAGTACTTGTTCTTGCAGTGAAAACAGAGCTGAATTGGCGCTCTACCCTCCCAACTCATTTGCAGATGCAATTACTCAAAGGGAGCTCCCGTGAAAGCAACATGCATGTGCGCTGACCAAGACATAGCCTGCATGTGAATTGAGGACCACACATAAAATCTTGCACTTGAGCATTCCCAAGTACTTAGTAACATGTATTTCCACTCTTAGAACCCACCAAGTTATTCAGCAGATGCGGTTGTACCCGTTAGTCCAAGCACAGATAATATGGGGGGAAATGCTGACAGCGAAGCTAAAATAAAACTAGCTGAAGTTGCATAAAGGGAACATGGTAACATTTTATTCTTTAGTTTGAGTTTAATATGTATTGATATAATTTTAAACACCTTAAAAAAGTGCCCCCTTTTGGAAATCTTTCAGGGTACTATTTTTGTATAAGAGAGCTGCAAATAGATGCTTTCCTACCCCCACCCCCATAACATTCAAGCAATAGCACCAGTGTGAGTCTTTTTACAGTCCAAGGTGGGTTAGCTAATGCAAAGTGCATTAGCACAAGATGTCTGTAGCAGTGGAAAAGAGCAAGAGTCCAGTAGCACCTATAACAAAATGTATAGGTGCTACTGGACTCTTGCTCTTTTCCACAGCACTAGCACAAGTTTTGTTATGAAAAACAGCCTGTCTCCTTCATAGTAAGTTAGGTCATCATGCAGCCAGTCATGGAGCAAATGTAAGAACTTCAGAGTGAGGAAAATGCTTACCCCGTAATAGGAAGAAGGATTATTTTTCAAACAAAAAATGGACCTTAGCTGCTGCTAATGAGGACTACACATGGAGAAGTTGGTACAAAAAGGCAAGTTTCAGAGGGTCCTTTTTTCTGGCCAGCCAAGATACAGTTTTATGCCGAAAATGTTTCTTGAAGAACGTTTGACTCATCTCTAATGTTTATTAAAACAGTAAGTCATCTTAAATGATGGGATTCCCATATTCCATCTTTGTATATTGGGAATAAGTCCAAGTATACATAAGATTTACCCCCTTAGCATCTTTTACCCCTCTGTCCAGTGTATCATGATTGCCCTTGCACACTGCTTCAAAACATGATGAAATGCAGGCTATTTAATAGCACAACTTCTGCTAATGGATAATCAGGAATGCGGCTCTAATGCAATGTACAACCATAATCCTGCAGTTTTCGAGGAAATAATGTTTGGGGTCAAGGAATAATATTGCTTTCAGTAATATTGTAATCAACAGTGTTCTTTATTTCATATAACCCACACGGCAGCAATTCTTCCCATTAGTATCTCCATGCTGTGCTCATCCCTCTCTTACATTGACTGGTTCCATCTAAACAGTATTCACTGGTTTCACAAAATCCCAGCAGGTCCATTCTGAGGTCTGTTTCCCACTACAGCATCTTCTGAAGGGCCTAACTGGTCTTCAAAATAGAGGAGCTGATCCACTTCAAAACAGTCACTTGCCCTACACACCACTTCTTCCAGGTAGTCTTTGATTTCATCCTCACTTGCATTCTGCTGTTTAGCTTCTTTGAGAAACTTATACACTTTTTCAAAGATCTCTGCTCCCAATTTTTGAATGGCTGACCTGCCAAAAGGAGACAAATGCAGACAAGCTAGCTGGATTATAAATAATTTATAGGAGTCTATCATTTGCTATAATTGGAGAGATATCTGGCAAGGTTCTATAGCACTTTAACAAAATGGTTCTCTTTGATATTACAAGAATAATAAAGTATCATGAGATACACATAAAAATGTATGTAGAGACTCCTGACATTTAATTCAGTATGATACTTTATTACAACTCCAGCTCATGCATGCATATTTACATACTCTGTTTGATAAAAATACATTAAACAATTTCCCTGAAGTGAGCAAAAAACATAGCCATAGATCAGCTTTTGGATGTTTTATCAAATGAGAACATTGTAGCTCACAGCAGAGTAAGAGAAAAGACATTTGTCATTCGATAGCAGACCTTTCTGTCATTTAAAATCAAGTGCATGCTTGCATCATTAATGAAAAATATCTCATGGTCTCCTGATGGTGGTTTGCAAAAAGGCCTGAGCCGAAAAAAGCTAAATTTAATCACTGGGCATACAGTTCTGTATACACCTGGCAAAAAGGCATATTAAAAAGTAAATGCTCAGGAAATAATACTTAGCATTTTTACAAGAGATTCAAAATGTTCAGAGTGTTTGTTGTAATTATTCATGTTTTTTCACATCCTTCCTCTAAGAAGCTCTGGGAGGCTGACATGGTTCTCTTCTTTCATCTTTGTAACCATACCATGAGAGGCTGAAAGATAGTGACTGGTCCAAGGCTGCCCAGTGAGATTCACAATTTCACGTAGATTTGAACCCAAGACTGCACATTTCTTCAAATCCCACACTTTAGCCTAAAATGGGCTTTCAATAGCTCAAACATGCATTATCTGAGTAATTCTTACTAGAGCACTATAAAATGTTGTTATTCCCTTCTTGCAAATGAAGCTCTAAGGATGTGAGAAAAATAATCTGCTCAACAGTATCAAGTGAGGTGAGATGTAAACTGGAATTGCCTGTATTGCAGCTCACACCATTAGCCACTCAGCCCACATCAGAAAACAGGCATCTTTCTCGGCATGAAACCAGAGTCTTCAGCCTGGATCCCCAGCTCAACTAGAATGCTATTGAGTAATATTACAAACTGTATTGCAATAATAAAGGGCTATCTGTAGTCAAAGATCCTGACAGAGCTGAGCCTGATAGAAAGCAATAACCCTGCCAACTTGTGTCCTGCTTTTTACACATTACATCATAGGTATCAAGACTAGCAAATATACTGAATATACAACATCAATATATCATTGAATTTGGGTAATTTAAAATACTTTTGTACAATCCAAATCAGCAAGGGGTCAGGATAAGCGCTGGATGTATTCCCTGTACTTTTATCTTGGTGGTGGAGTGTGCCTTCAAGTGATAGTAGACTTATGGAGACCTCTGGTGGAGTTTTCATGGCAAGAGACTAACAGAGGTGGTTTGCCATTGCCTGCCTCTGCAACCCTGGTCTTCATTGGAGGTCTCCCATCCAATTACTAACCAAGGCCGACCCTGCTTAGCTTCTGAGATCTGATGAGATCAGGCTCACCTGGACTATCCTGGTCAGGATACTTTTATCTTAACCTTTAACAAAAATATATCAAAATGTTGATAGGGCAGCCTGGGAAATGTTATTATACAAATATTATAATACACATATTATTGAGTGTGCTTATATGCCCACCCACTCTCTAGTGTCCTGAGATATGGATGCTAGAGGGTCACAGTCCATACACGTAATTTGCTTTGAATTTTTAAAAATACTTTCCAGGAAGAGCACTTTTTTGCTCTAGTGCTTAACTGTTTTAGAAACCTTTTAAAAGAAAGGCAGATGGAGAATTTAAGGCGGAAACCCCTTCCTGGGCAAATGTATGCAGCCATTTCAGAACCTTTTATTCTTTGGGGGGGGGCGTTACTTGAAGGACCTGTTCTCTTACCACCACCACCATTCCTGAAAATTACCTTTTAAAAAGTATGTTTTAATTTTCAATCAAGAATAAAGAGATTCTTGGTGGTTGCTGAGTTAATTATATAACAACAACAACATTCAATTTATATACCACCCTTCAGGACAACTTAACACCAACTCAGAGTGGTTTACAAAGTATGTTATCATTATCCCCACAACAACAAACACCCTGTGAGGTGAGTGGGGCTGTGAGAGCTCCAGAGAACTGTGACTAGCCCAAGGTCACCCAGCTGGCTTCAAGAGGAGGAGTGGGGAATCAAACCCAGTTCTCCAGATTAGAGTCCCGCTGCTCTTAACCACTACACCACTGGCTCTCTATTGTGGTAGTATGAGGATAAAAAGCTCATTTGCACTTCCCTTTTTTATAGAAGCCATTCCCCAGAGCTGCTGTGTGACTGCACCAAGCACAGGTTGGCTTTGTGGCGAAGAAACATCTAGAGTGAACCTGAGCCATACTGAATCTTGGGGTGCTGTCACAGCTTCACACTTACTGTCAAACTAGACATGCAGCTTTTGAAGGAGTTGAGTCTGGGTTTCTCAGACTCAACTCCTGGGTTCCCCAGACTCAACTTGGATTCCCCACAGTCATACAACAGGTGTGGGGAATGGTTGTTAAACAATAAAGGAGAACACAAACAGCCTCAGAACTCCACCGTGGGGGGAGGATGAGCTCTTGCCTCACCCACAAGCCATTTCCCTGTGTCAAAATAGCATGGGGGTGGGGAGAGAAGGGTATTTCCCTGTTTTTACTGCTCCGTGTGCACAGAATACTCCACATAGAGCAGCAAAAACAGAATCACCCCCCCCCCACCCCACTCACTATTTTGGAAAAGTCACTAAGTGAACACTCCAGCTCTAAATACAACATCAGAAATACCAGGTACTGATAACGTTCAGTGTTGTGTACACTGTCTCTGGATCTTACAGCTGCTCATCCTCCAATGTGATATATGCCCTCATGTGCCAACAATGTCCATCTGCTCTGTACATTGGACAAACCAGCCAACCTCTATGCAAAAGAATAAACGGACACAAATCTGACATTAGAAATGGCAACATCCAGAAACCAGTGGGAGAACACTTCAATCTACCAGGACAGTCCATCAAAGACTTAACGGTCACTGTAGTTCAACAGAAACCTTTCAAAAACAAAATCCAATGGGAAGCTGCTGAAGTGGAATTCTTATGTAAATTTGACTCAGTTAGTCTGGGACTGAATAGGGACTATGAATGGTTATCTCATTATCAGAAGTAACTGATTTCCTTAACAGAAGCAAACTGATCTCCATATCAGAAGCAGCTGTTTGCATCTACTCCTCCCTCCCCTCTCCTCCTCTATATCTGACCAGTTTCTTCTTGCCCTCCATGCATCTGACGAAGAGAACTGTGATTCTCGAAAGCTTATGCTACAATAAAGTTGGTTAGTCTTGAAGGTGCTACTGGACTCTTTTTGATTTTGCTACCAAAGACTAACACGGCTAACTCCTCTGCTTATTTGAAGGTTCACTACAAATATCTTCCATTACAAAGAGGCTGTATGTGCATACCTGCAAAACTATTTGAAAACATTTCATGCACAAGAATTGGTCTAAAGTATCCCCATGGAAATCTGTTTTAAAAGTTGGTTCAAGTTCAAAAGTAGCAAAATCGGCCACACTGGAAACATTTAGGAAGTCCAGAAATTAATTGGGACGCTCAACTGAACTCTGTACCACCTCACTACAGAAATGCAGAATTTTCTTTCACTGGCCAGGCTGACAGATAAGTCTTGAATATCATGCAGTGCGCAATCAATTACTTCAGTATGACCTTTCTTTCTGAATTTTTTAAAAAGAAATAATACATTTGATACTAACGTCATATGCGCAAGAGCCTTATATACATAGTCCCTTATGCATCATAAGCAATAGAAGCTTTGCCATTCATAAAGGCAGACCAAAAATATCACTAAATGCTTTTCTTTTGCAGCTTCTGAAAGACAATTTTACTTACACTCAGCAGGTAACCTTAAAGCCTTTTGCCTGATCCTGGCTTGCTGCTGAGTGGAAGATACTGGAAGTTGAATGAGAGGCACTCACTGCTGTGCTGCAAGATTTTGATTTACTTAAATTTGGGTCCATGAAAGCTTTTCCATTTTATCCATCTACATTTTATTGAATTTTTAAAACACACTATAAAGTTCATTGCCATTAAACTCTGACTTATTGTATGCATTCTTAGGTTCTTTGTAAAGAACGTAAAACACTATGTATTTAGAGTCATTTTCTTCCTTTTAATGCTTTTATTGCTTTTGATTCCATCATAATGAAAGATATAAATGCTATGCCTATTACATATTTATCCTTTTATTATTTAAGAAGCATGCACAAAGGCCCTAATCATGAGGGTTCAAGTGAGGCCCAAGAATAAAGGGGACACCCATAAATGGTTGTTCTGGGAATACAAGATTCCTATTTATTAATCCATGAGATAGCTAATAACAAGGCAACATGTACACTGCTTCTAAAAGGTCATAAATACCACTGAACCTTTCCTCTGACATTTTCCTCTGCCCCTCTGCAGCAAAAGGCTCTTCCACTGGTGCAAGGCTCCTTGTAGTGATAGCTACAGACACAGACAGCATTAAAAGGGATTTAGACAGATTCCAGAAGAGGTCCACCAGTGGCGACGAGCAATGATGACTAAAGGGAACCTCCACATTCAGAGGCAATAAACCCCTGGATGCAAATGCCAGGAGGTAATAACAGGGAAGGACTTGGACTCTATGTCCTTTCGTTGGCCTCCAGAGTAACTGGTTGGCCACTGTGTGAGACAGGATATTTTACTGAATGGACCACTGGTCTAATCTACCAAGGCTCTTCTTATGTTCTTGAGCTGAAAGAAAACATCACAGCAGAAAAGTTACCTGGGATACATCCAATCCTTTGTTATAAACCGAAATTATACCAATTTCAAGCTCTTAGATACAGTTTACAAATTCACCCAGATATAGAATTTGTAAGACTTCAATTGGCCTTTGAGAAAGTTGGGGAAGTAATTGGGTATAAGGGAATAGCTACAAAATGACTCCCTTCTCAACACAGTAAAGTTTGCACAAATAATTTCCAGGAACATATTATTTTCACTGGGGTGATTTGTATCCTGTTTTCTATAAGCCATTCCCCATGATCATCTATTGTTGATTAATATTTATACCTGTACTGTCTGGCTGTTAGACAATTGAACAAGTTACTGTGGTTGTTAATAGAATTTTCAAGATTGGCCAAAAAAGATACTAAAGAAACCCTGTAAAAATAGTCAAATATTTTATGAAATCATAGTGCATATTTAAGAACAGGGGGCAGTCAGTGTCACATTACCATACAGAAAATACCACAAATAGGAATGGGGGGAATTTTCATCTTTCCATTCATCATGGAAGGGAAAAAATGTGTTGACATCATGCATTTGATGTTGCACCTGCCTCTCATAAGCTTAGCATGTCTGTTCTTGTGGCGTAGTGGTTCCAGTGTCAAACTAGGAACTGGGACAACCGGGTTCAAATCCCTCGCGCAACCATGGGAGCTTACCAGGTGACCTTGGACTCATCAAAGTCTCTCAGACTATCTTATCCTTACAAGGTTGTTGTGAGGATTAACTGGAGAAAGAGGTAAAGATGTGAAAAATGGCTTCAGGTCCCCCACCAGGGAAAAATAGCAGGATATAAATAAAAAATAAGCATAAGCACTGTAAATTCTGGTTTTGCATGGTTGTATTTTTACAGTATTATCAGAGTGTTAGAAAATCATAACTATTTTGTGATGCTTTTTAAAAGAGGTTATTTGCAGCAGCATCCTAAGCAGACCTAACAGAATTCCACTCAGGTCTTACTCTATAGAGCATATTCCCAGGAAAGTGTTCTTATGGTTGCACTGTTGATTCATTTAGCTCAAAAGAAAAAAATATCACTGAGATGTAACTCAGGGCATACTAGAATGAATACAACTGTTTGTTTAAATCTCTCTAGAGAAGTGTCTATGAACTTCTTGTTATATAAGAATATGTCTGCCAGGACCAGGACATTTACAGTGCAATCCTATGCAGAGTTACTCCAAACTGAGGTAACCTAGAGTCTCTACACAAGATATCTCACACGGAGATGATCAAGTGTAGGAGATGCAATGGTAGCTGGGAAGCGTAGTTTTAAACGACAGAGCTGGTGGAGATCACTCCTCAGAAGGTTTGTTAATTTCATCTTTTCCTTCCCTAAGGCTCTGTCAATTTCTCCTCTCTACAGGAGGGTACTTTAAAAAGACAGAGCCAGCAGACATCTCCTTGGAGGGTTTGTTAATTTTATCTTTGCCTCCCTGAAGGCTCTGTCAATTTCACTTCCTCTTAGGGGAAGTGAAGATGAAATTAACATCTCCCTGAGGAGCAATCTCTGCCAGCTCTGTCTTTTAAAACTACGCTTCTGTGCTAACATTGCATCTCCCTACACTTGAGTGTTCCCATGTAAGATGTCTTGTGTAGAGAGACTCTTAAACAAGTAACTCTGTATAGTTGGTTCCACTAGTAGATTTAAACTCACAAGAATAATGGGAAGGATGCTTTACCTTCATATCATGGGCCCAGTCTGTACATTGAGAGCCTAAACTAATTTGAAGCAAGGTATGCAGGCAGGCTGGAGAATCCCAGTATATCAAAATAAAATTATTTTTTTTTAATAAGCACTTAATAGGGGGAGTAAAAAGGGCCAAAGAGAGCAGGTGAGGAAAAGACACAATTTTGAACATTTCAAATTCAGTGATAGGATCTGGACTCCCAAAATAATAAAGAGGAGCAGGATAAGAAGTTTTAAGAGTATTCAAGAGGAGGCGCCCGGCTCCAAAATAAATAATACTTTCAGTGCAATGTACAGGGGAAAGATTGTGGTGCTATAAGGAACCTCTTTGTCTCCGATTGCTGCAGACAATTATTTGGTTGTAAATGAATATTCTAGGATCAAAGTTATTTTTGCTCTACTGTCCATCAAAAAATCAGCATCTGTGTCTATCACTAACATTTCAGTCAGAGACTTACTCCCTCATACGTCTCAGCTCAGTCGCCGCCATGGTGGTGTTAAGAGTTCTCAATCCCTTGGGCCCCAGTGGAGTCACTCTGGTGACAGGACCAGAACCTACAAATCAATGCACAGACACACAGCCTTATTCACCTTGCTTGCCTCCGCATCACAACAGCTCCAAAAGTGCTATTCAAGGGCAGTTGGGAATGGGAAGGTAATTACCTTTGTCACAAGGAAATACAGCATTAATTCAAAGATGCATTAGTGTATGAAATGCTCATTAGGCTAACTTGGTTCAGAGGGCACCGGAAATACAAGAATGATTTTAATTCAATGGCATGCACAACATAGAAGGTGCTTTCATGTAGGAAAATCCTGCAGCAATGAACATAGTGCATGATGAGAGATAAACTGGGATATGACCTTTCTTCTTTCTTTCTTTCTTTTTCTTTCTTTCTTTCTTTCTTTCTTTCTTTCTTTCTTTCTTTCTTTCTTTCTTTCTTTCTTTCTTTCTTTCTTTCTTTCTTTCTTTCTTTCTTTCTTTCTTTCTTTCTTTCTTTCTTTCTTTCTTTCTTTCTTTCTTTCTTTCTTTCTTTCTTTCTTTCAGATAGTTATAGCAAAAAAATATTTCTCCACAATTCCTTTTATTTGGTGGGTAAAACTGCATACTGGCACTGCTAAAATGTGATATGACAAGGATCGTCAGGTGTAGGATGGTTCTCTATGGGGGCACAAAACGGCACCCCTGCTGTGGACGCAGCAGGGAGCGGAATGGTGGTACAAGAGAACAGCATCTGCATGTCCCATCACTACACTACTCACTGCTAATGCCACCCTCTCCACCCCCCCTTCCTCTACAAGCACACTTTCCCAACAAGAATCCTACCAGCTCACCCATGGCCCAGCAACCCCCTTCCCCCAGCATGTAATATGAAGCTGCTCAGCTGTTTGGGAGAAAAACCTGCTTCAAAGTATAAATATCATCACATGGTCTATAAGAAATCAATGTCTCTTTATTGGTAAGCCTTACTGCGTGATAGTCAGAGAAGTAAGTCAATGTGTAAGGAGCTGTGACAACAAAGAAAGCTCAGCCTAACTATGAGAATGTTACTCAGTGCAATCATAAGGCCCCTGTAATAATTTCATCTTTCACACACACACAGGAGGAGAAGGGGAAGTGAAAACATTCCTGGAGCAAGCCCAGCTATGTGGCCCCTGCTGTGCTACCAGCCTGCACTGCAGGACTACTTAGCTTAGTGGAGCCGAAAATGGACATTTGGTCACCCACTGCACCATCCCCCAAACAAGAAGCAGTGCAGGAGAAGACAGTTGTGAGCTGATACAAAGAGCCACGGCTGATGAGGAATGTGGGCCAAGCAGCCCCTAAGGCTCATGCAGAGTTGCCGGGGCTTGCTCCTGGCCACCAGTGGCCCTCTAGGGGAGTGGTTCACTGGGAAATTATTCCCTGTAAGTTAAATAGCCAAGCTGCATACACAGCATTTCCTCAGGCTTCACAGGAGTTATCTTCACAGTATGAGAGAAATTTAGTCCTGCAATGTACAATGTGAGGAATCTCATGGAATTCAGAGGCTGGAATCCCAAATAATTTGGATAAATGTGCCATTGCAAACAAATAATTTCATTCTGGTTAATTAAAGTAGGATGATAATAATTGCACTTATATACCACTCTTCTAGACAGATTAGTGCCCACTCAGAGCAGTAAACAAAGTCAGTGTTATTATTATACCCCCAATGTAACTGGGGAGCTGCGGCTGAGAGCTTACCCAAGGCCACCTGATGAGCTCATGGCAGTAGCGGGATTTGAACCATCAGAGTTGTCACTAAAGACATTTGAACCACATTTCTAATTTTGCTTCTGAATGCAAATCTCTTAATACTGACATGTTTTCTTATGAGATTGGAATAGTGATGAATTGCTTGCCTTTCTTTAGCTACAGTGTTGCACTTCATGGTTTTATTCTCTCAAACTCAATGATGCCTAAAAATTGATAAATGATTTCAGGATTACACCTTTTGCCAAGAGATTTCTTTTGAAGGAAAATTATAATATGGGTAGTACTGTTACCATTTTTTAAAACTTATAACGGTAAGTGATGCTATACCAGTGGGCGATGTTCAACTTCATAAACAGTTCATTCAGGCCAGCAGCCACCATGTTGCAATCTATTCGCCACTGGCCAGACATTGGGGAACGAGGGCTTTCCAGAAGAAAATCCTTGGTGAATGGATACACTCTGCAGAACTTAATGTTATTTTATTGAGTTATGGGAAATTATAAACCAAGAGGATTTTAACATCCCAGAGTTTTTGACATACCTTTCAATTATTTTAAGATAACCAAAGAAACACTCATCAAAGGATGCCCTTGTTCTTCCTATTTTTAGATTTTTAAAAAAACTTCACAGAGATTCAGGAAGACTCAATGATGCCTCTGGGCAGTGGAAAATATAGCTATGTATATTCACTGGTAAAATGTTTTTTTTTTTTTTGCCTAGCAAAAGGAGAGAATTCATCTTTGATGAAGGACATATTATTTCAGTTATGTGAAACTGACCTTAAGATATATATATTTTTATATAAAGCCACAAAAGACACAACAGTTTTTAAATCTCCATTTCTGTAGCTTAATTGTTAAAAGAAAAAATATATATATTTGTAAGATGCACAACAATGGTACAAGAAGTTTGCATACTCTTATTTTGTCAATGTCCCAAATATTTTTATTGTTACAATACGGGAGCTTCCTTTAAGCTAAGATTTTGTTATTAAAGACATTTTTCTCAGCTTTCCTGGTAATTCAGACTAAATAACCAATTTTTACTTTGAAGGGCAAACTTGTTCTCAGCTGCAACATTATCTCCCTCTCTAGTAAATTTAGGGATTTTGTTTAACTGAAGGAAAGACTTTGGATTAGTTTATGAAGTTAAGTAAAGGAACAGTTGATTAAAGAGGTTTTTGATTGTGGTGAACTTTTTGTGTTAACGGTCCCACATGTACCTTTGGGGGAGGGTAGGACTCAGAAAAGATATCTTTCTACCATTATTACCATCCCTCACTCCCCAAAATAAACTTTACCAGGTAGGCTGAGTCGCTGGGAAAGATGATTCTGAGCAGACTGGAGAGGATAACACCTCTGTGAGCCTTTTCCCATCATTATATACTATACAGCAGCATCAGGACATAAGACTGGGTCTTACCCAGTCTGGGTGTAATCACCCAGATTACAGATTACTTCAACTTTTTGCTCTATATGTAATGGAAAATAATAATGTTTCAAAATATCTTTCAAGGAATAGCCAAACCCTACAGAATTAGCATTCATCTTCAGTGCTCAGTACTTTGACTCCTTGTTCTACTGCAAGAGCTGTTGTGACACCAAAAGAGGAAGGCCCAGGACTGCACAGGTGTTGGGCTATACTATAAACTGACGCAATAAGACATGACCACAGATTTCTATCTCACTGGTTAGAAATGCTAAGGTTTGGAGTTAGAGAAGGGATCAGAGAAAGGACAGTGTGCAGGAAACATACGGAACCAAAGGGATTCCCTGCAAACACTAGAGGATGGGATTCTTAGGGCAGTTTCATAATCGATTTTTGCACTAAAGTGTACACAAAGTTGGATGATATCAACATTTCTACTGACACAAGAGGCAGTGGAGCAGGGTTGCCTGATTCACTTCCTCACTCTACTCCTGTCCCATGTGGCTTTTGTCCATGTGGGTCCCCCAATCCCCAGCATAGCCTTTTGAGAGGCCAAAAGAGGCTCCTCCTCCCTCTTGTGTTGATGGAAAAGCTCATAGGCTCCAATTAATTGCAAGATGCCATAGCCATGGCCAGTCTTTCTGCTGAATGTGGCATGCATCTTCAGTATGCTTTATCTGTCTTCCTTCTGTACTTTAAGTTTGCAAACATAGTTTACATTTTTGACTGTACAACTAATCATCTAGGTGTGAGAAGCAGCCATCTAGGGTTAGAGGTTGACTGGCTTGAATCAGTCTAACTGCTGATGTGGCAGAAGGATTTGCAAACGTTCATTAGAAGGTGGTGATTCCAGAATCCATTCATCCTTGCAGCTATTCCCTAATTTATTTCAGCTTTTTAAAAGCATCTTTCGAAAATGATTCACACCACAAATGATCAATTTATTTAATCCTTGCCCTTGCCTTTCTAATTTATTCCTCTGGAAAACTTTTACAAGAATACTTCCTAGCTACACCATACTGTTGAATTGCTGGTATATGAATGTGATCTTCATAGGAGCTGCTGGAAGGTAGGGCCATGAGCCTTCTCTCTCTGATGAAAACCCATGCATAACTTGCCCACTTTGCTTTACTGATATCTTGTCTTGGTAGGTTCTGCTTGAATATTGCTGGTAACATCAACAATATTCCTGCTCAGCCTTAAATATTTCATCAGCCTCCAGTATATGCAAATTGAATGACAGAAATAGTACTTGCTAATACCATCAAACTATCTTCAATTCATGTAAATTTATACTAACACTGAGCAATTATGTGACTCTAAAATGGATAATCTTCATTGTGCATTGCTTACACGATCTGCTTGAAGATTCACTTCTGAAAATATGTATCCAAAAAAATTAGACGGGATAAGAGAACCTTCTAGGTAACGTATAATATCTAATTGTTGCATAACTTGAGGCACTACAGAAGACATAAAAGAGTCACAATTTACTATTCTTTATAGTTACATTGCATTGTGTTGCAACTTGCTATCAGTAAATGTTTAATGAACATTAACATTCATTAATGTCAATGAACTGAAGATTCCTCTCTTAAGATTCAACAAACTGCTTTATGCATGTTTCAGCTGAACATTGCAATCCTAAGCAGAGTTACTCCAGTTAAGTCCATTGACTGGAGTAACTCTGCTTAGGATTGCACCGTAAATACACTATTTACATTTTGCCCTACACAAAATGTTATCTATGACATATATAATGTTATATACAACATATATGAAGGTCCTCCTTGAAATTATTTAAAATACTTCAATAGGAAATCAAAGAGGGTGGGGACAGGGTTTCTACGCTATTCTAGTACCATTTTTTAAAATAGTGATAGTGGGCGGAAATGGCTGCTGTGGTGACAGTAAGGGAAAATCTGCTTTTTCCCACCCGTACACCAGCCATCCAGGCTTTACTGTGATCTTTCCCGAAATGTCAGAGCAAAGGAGGTTTGAGATAGATTGAAGAAAAGCCAGGGGAAACCCAGGAGGTGCACAAACGCACCCACAATGCTGTAGAAAAGCAGGGGAAAAACTGCTTCCCAACAGCACTGAACCCTGGGCAGATAGCTCATGTGGAAATGGCCTTTGGCAACTAGAAGTGACATTTTTTGTTAGTATGTATTGTGTTTAGAAGTTCTGAAAAGGTTACATTTTGGGAATGGGATGACTGATCACAAAAATGTTATAGTCTAGGAGATATAAAATAAAAATATTGTTTTGATGCATACAGAAACTCATATAGGAAAAAGTAATGCTTCAAAATATCTTTAGAGGAAGAACCAAATACCAGGAAAGTAGCTTTTATTCTCATTGCTCTATTACAAACTCACTTGTTCCCTTAACAAGGAACAAGTTAGCTTTAAAAAAATATTTGTTTAATTCAAGGGAACCCCACTCTTCATTTAGAAAGAGCGCCTTAATGAAGATCTTAGTGCAGGTCTCACATCCAGGCATTGATTAGGTTCACATCCACTGCGCTTCATCCATGTGATGCTCTCAGATCTAGAGGAGAACAAACATTACCAGCTCCACCAAAGATATTACTCTGGCATTCTGAGCAGATCCCATGGGGCAATTTTTTAAGATGATGCAGCTATTAATAGTCTTTATTTTTTAACACAAGGTTTTCAGTTTTTGGCTTCATGGTGAAGCATCTAGGCATTCCCATCTGAAACCTGTAACCTCTTTATTTAAATAATATATTTAAAGAAGGAAACAAAACCAGTTTATGCTAAATACAAGTATCATATGCAGCTTTATCATTTTGTATCAGAACTTTTTAACTCTCAATCAATTAAAGCAAATTAGTGACAAAAGAAACCTAGCCCTTTTTCATCATCACTTTTTAAAAAAGATGAATTCACAAGGAATTAGATTGTCCAGGGAAAAAAAAACGAAGGAAAAATTAATCCTGTGATCATAAGCATGTTTATTTGGAATCAGTTTCCCACTGGATGTATTTTGGAGAAAAATGCAAGTACAGTTACTTCAGTTACCTATCAATGGGGGAAACTATCCAGGGAGGTAGAGGGGTCAAATTTTTCCAGTAAACGCCTTAAATTTTGCAGGGAGCATATGTCTTTCTGTCCAGTAAAGACCCACCAATTTTCAGAAAGATTGGACCCAGGAGTCCAATTCAGGAGTCCAAGAGGAGTCCAAGAGGCTCATAGCCTCTGGACAAGGTGCCTTCAGCCACTCTCCATTGTTTCCTTTGGGGGAAACATTTCCAAAGCTTTCCAGGCAAAGAGAAACCTTAAGCGAAGGCAACCCTTGGCCAAAAGCCAGTTTCAATGCAAGTCCCACTCCCAATGAAAGCTGAACCAACTAAACCCAACCGAACCAAACTACAGCAAGTGAAGAAATGTCAGACCAGAGAATCCCAAACTGAAGCAAGGGTGTTGGAGTTTCCCAGACAAGCCACAGAGTTTAAAAGGCAGTTAACCGTGGCTTAAATGGCTCTTCTAGTGCTTGGGGGTGGAGTTGGGGTGGGAATCCATGGTCCTCACAGATAAAGTAGGCAGGAGAAGTGGAGCACCAAGTGCCAGCGAGAGAACAGTGGTGCAAAGTGGCTCAAAGTACTGAGGGAAGCTCATGGCAGCAGAGCAGTGTGAGGACAATGGGGGACAGGAAGCAGCAGGCAAAGAGGCTGCGAGGGCCAGCTGAGACCATGGGGAGACATGAGGTCACGGGCCAGGGAGATGGTCTTACCTCCTCCCATGCCTGGAAAGGAGGAAATAAGCTTGGAGAAGCCAGAATGCAGTGGTTTCTGGATTCAACTGAATAAACACAGTTTAATCTGGCCTATCAGTATCTGGCTTCCAGAGGAGAGGAATCTTCAGTTCCAATAAGATTTCTGGTTCTTCATCAAAAGATTCTTCGTCGAAGGTATCTGTCATTCTTCCATCTCTTTTGTAGAAATCTCTTTTGTATAGTCAGAATAAATCTGACTATATAACAAGTATATGAATGCTGGCTCGCACACCCCTAGCAACGACACCTGGTAGAGAGCAGGCTGAAACTGGCCTTTTTAGTTCTGTGCACTTTCGTATGTGATCTTGATCAAGTTGCTATCTCTGGCCCTCAATTTCTTACAGTTATGCATTTCACAGGATTGGTCTGATTTAAGAAGACAAATATGTTACCAACTGTACACTCTGCATACTAAACATGCAAAGGTTGCATTCCTGTAGCAATATTGCAAACCTAGGGTAATATGTTTGTTGTCTGACAATGCCTTCTACATCAGGAGCTCTTGTAGAAAAGATGTGTTGGAAACAGCTGCCATGTTCAATAATACTTTAAAATGTCATTGATTGTCTAGTATCATGTTTTTCCTGTAGTTTCATCTCTGCATTGCTTGTTAAGCTAGAAGCAACTACTTTTCATTATAAAGAGAGATCATAGTTGCCACAGAACCATATTTCATAGCCAAAGGCAAATAAAAAGAATACATGTGTTAATAAACCTGCCAACACCACAGTAAGAGTTCAATAATCTATTATTTAAAATATGATTGCTAGGAAAAATGAAACCTATCCTAGCTATGCATATACACACCTAACTACCAAAGGTAGCAATTTAGGGGTCAAATCGA
This sequence comes from Eublepharis macularius, assembly GCF_028583425.1. NCBI lineage: Eukaryota > Metazoa > Chordata > Lepidosauria > Squamata > Eublepharidae > Eublepharis > Eublepharis macularius. The sequence continues at coordinate 35,305,018 of NC_072800.1, forward strand.
ACACAAAGTTAAATCCACAGCTATTACAAATTTATCTAGAGTGAGATATGGTATATTAAAAGAGAGTAATATATCCTAACTAATCCCAAATGAATTCGAAATGAATTAACTTTAATGCTGTTCCTTTCACTGCAACATGTACTAATATCCATTGAAATCAATTGAGTATGACCTTAATGTGCTAAAAGATAAATAGCCAAATTTTATTTTAATGAAGTTTTTCTTAGATGTTACTCTAATTATTATTATTATTATGGCTTTTTAAAGTGTTGTCTTAGCATTGGCAGAATATACTGGCCTTTCTGAAAGTGATTATAAATGCTCAAAAATTATGGCAAGAATGCCTTTTAATCACAAACACCATTATACCATTTTAAAATCAAATATATATGCTGATCAATGTGCTGTTCTTGTGGATGCAGAAAATTTTAAAAATCCAGATTTAAATGCTCTCGTTATTTGGAAACAAGTACCATTGTAATCAACAAGATTTAATTCTAAGCAAAGAGGGTTATGATTGGAGTGCAAAAGGCCAATAACACAAGGCTCATTTGTTTTTAATGGGACTTAACAATGAATCAGTGCATTCAAGATCAGATAACCAGCTCATTTGTTCTTGTGCTAGGAATATATAGTTCCAGTGTGGCTATAAATAACATCATCTCTGTGGTCCATATATTGTAGAACAGTTGTTCTAACCTGGCAACGCAGTGCATAGTCTCAAGTGGCAATCTCTTATAATTCCACTTCCTGGTATCTGCCAAGCAAGGATCCTAGTGCATGAACCTGGAACTTTCTATGAGGAACACATCAACAAAGCCAGTGCCTACCATAGCCTTTAAAATGCTGGTGTCTTTGTGTTCAGATTCTACTGCAGATACTTTCCTAGTTAGCAGCCAAAAAGGAGCATGCGTGAAGGGACATCCCACAAAATATTGAAGTCAAAACCGAGTAGAGTACAATGGTAGCTTAAGACAAAATTCACATTGGGAGACTCAACTACTCTATGGCTGTGTTCCAAACAACCCTCAAAAGTCCTCAGGTATGCACACTCCTTCCCCCTTACCAAGCATAAATTGCTGGGAAAATGAAGGCTTCTTGATTTGAGCCAATTGCTGTTTGTTGTGACATCCATACTGTCACAAACAAAACTGCAGTCTGTTCTATAGTCTATAAATGAGGGTTCCAAACAATTATTAAACCATGGCTTGGAATCCTGGTAGGTAGGTGCAAGGAAATAAAGAGACTTTTTATACAACAAACTGTGGTTCAGCTATAAGAACAAACCACAAATTGTCCAGGAACAGAAAGCCTTCAAGTTCCCAGGTATATGTGAAGGCAAGAGTGGGAGGTGGGAGAAGGTACATGAACCTTAGGACATCTGAGGTTTATACTCATAATGAAAGAAACAGTTTGTCTGTCATATGTGAATGTAGCCTATGTCATAACAGAAGGAGATATATGTATTTAACTACTAAATAAATTGAACCCAAAAAGCTGTGGAATGCATTGGGAATATTCTCATATCATATGGGTTCAATATTATGTCTAGTTTTGCATTGTATCATATGACATATTTTCACTTATGGAGCTCTTTATAATTTGGTGATAATTTTCTTCCTAGGCTTGGCTGCAGACCACATAATATTAAAGTTTTGTCAGGGATTTTTATCCATAAGCCACTACCTTCTTCACTTCAATTCATCTCAATTCAATGAACATTAAAGTAAGGAAGGAAATTTAATCAAATATACATTAAAACCTTAAATAAATCTTTCAAGCTGGCTGACCTCTGTTTTTACTCCCACTCCTATATATGCAACATTTTGAATGACTTAGAATGATGAAATTTTGAGAAATCTAGGCTATGATTCTAACTGCTTCAAGAGGATAATGTCATTTCCAACCTGCAATATATTAGCAAACAACAAGTTGGTAAAATAAGGTTTGAACACGTGAAGCTGCCTTCTATCAAATTAGGCCACTGGTCCATCTAATTCAGCATTTTCTGCTCTGACTGGTAGCATCTTTCTGGGGTCACAGACAGAGGGTCCTTCCCAACACCCCAACACTGAGATCTGTTAACTGAACATAAGAGGGATTCAACCTTGGACTTTCAGCTTGGAAAACACATGGTCTGCCTCTGCCCCTTTCTGTAAATAGCAGGGGCCAGACAGAGAATGAAATACATGTCTAATTTGGAAAGAACACATCTTCTCACCTAAAGAGCTGGTATTTAGGATGTTCTCCATATATCTGACCATTGCCTCAATATCACTTTCCTGTAAATAGAAGAAAAAGATTTGAATTATCTATTTCAATAGAGACTTTGATCCTCAAACAGTGTTCTTTGTTGCAACTTAGTAGCTAAACAATTAAAACAATGACAACTAAGGTTCAAATAACAGATCCTACTGCTGAAAATACCAACAAGAACACAACTATAGAAGAATTGCCTGAGTCCAATTAATGATGATGACCCTTCTGTTTCAACTCTCTATTTCTTGCTAGTAACCTCAAGTAAGTTCTCATATCATGTAATATTCATCTCTGTTAATCCTCAAGTCAGACATATCCATGAAGACAATATTTCTGGTCATCCTTGCTAGTGTTCACAGAGAGACTTACATTCAATACATTACATAATGATTTCGAAAGCCATTTGTGCTTGAATGAATAACTATTAAAATATCTTGCAGCAATGTGCTAAAATAAAGGTTGCCTCCACATGAGCCATTTTAGTTTTCGAATTGCCATCATTTTTTAACACTTTGACGAAGAATCCAGACAATATCACTGGAAACCCTGTGAGGCCAAGAAAGCAGGAAACCATGTGAGGCCCACGGTTACCCAGTGAGGGTTGTGGAACAGGGGATTCACACCTAGCAGTGCCATCCTAAGCAAAGTTTCACCCTTCTAATGGATAGTAGGTCTCTCAGGTCTGCGTCAGACACTGTAACCACTTCACCACATTGGCTTTCAGTGCTACTGTTCCCTTAAATTTCCCTCCTTTCCTTCTGCTTCCCGTTTAATTAATTAATTAATTCCTATTTGCTGGAGGTCAGCTGCTGAGTTACTCAACCAACTATGAATTATCAGCTTATGGTTTTGTTGGGGTGGGGGGTTAAAACTGCTTTACACTTATAGCCAAATCCATTTTTAAATTTTAATGTTTAATGTCATTTCATGATCACATCTTTTCAATTATAAAACAAATCAGGTGTGACTTTTGTTGCAAAGTGAAAAGCATTACTTAGCTCACCTCTCCCCGAGCAGTAAGTGATCATTAATTGATTTGTGTATGGTATAGGCACATGAAAACAAGAAGTAATCAATCAGGCAGTAAAACAAACAAAAAGTAAAACACAGAGAGAACTGTAGTTAAACAAATCTTTGTTCTGGGTAAAATCTAGTAGGAATTTGTCCTTTGGGAGGTTGTTATGGGGAGTACAGCACTATATTAAGTACCATGTGAAATTTCAATCTCAATTCTACTTGGAGTTGACTAGGGAAAAGTAATGACTGAGCAACGAAAAAGTGTCCTGGTGTGGGAGCTAAAGTTATCCAAGTGCACCAGGAAACAAAAATTCTTTAGTTCCAGGCTGGGATAAGTATGAACACACAATGGAGATAGGAAAGTTAGCTCAGTACTGGATCCACATTATTATTTACAGTGCAATCTTAAACAGCATTATACCCACCTAAACCCATTGACTTCGATGGACTTAGAAGGGTAACTCTTCTAAGAATGAACTACTCATCAGACATTATAATGATTTGTGTATACTGCTTTTACAGTGGATCCAGATGATGCTATATTAAACCCAGTCTATCCCCTCCATTTCAATTTCTCGTGCAACAAAATATGGGAAAGGAAACTGTCAGCAGCACAGTTTAGGGCAGGTGAATAGAAGTGAGGGTCAAGTGGAAATGACCCAGAAATGGGTTAGGAAGTAGGATTCCTGCCCATTAAATGCTGGTAAATGCTTGTTTGGGGTTAAGTTAGGTCAGCAACCCTCCTAGGTGCCAGGTAACAAGAAAAAGATGTAGATTTTAAAATATATATTTGGAAGCAATCAGATGTTAGAAACAGTTGATTGTAATGAGATAGAGAACTCACTTTCAAGACTGACAAGGACACAAGAGGGAGAGAAGGGGGGAGTATGGGCCATTATTTAGGGAGAGTAAGTGGGCAATGACATTACTCTACTCTTTACTCATTATAGTTAGGGAGGGTAAGCAGGCAAGGATCCCTCTAATACCATGGGATTGTTCCTCAAAGTAATGATATATCAGTTTATCAGAAGGAATAAAAATGTATCACATGTTTATAAGATAACTTTTCTGCTTCATCCATAGCAGGTTTCTGAAATGTGCTCTGAATCTTGCCCTGCCCTCCCCCTAAGTGGTGCCCCTTGGGATTCGTGGTTGTGGAGAGTGCCCTGAAGTCATAGCTGACTTATGGCAACCCCTAGCAGGGTTTTCATGGCAAGAGACTAACAGAGATGGTTTGCCATTGCCTGCCTCTGCAACCCTGGTCTTTGCTAGAGGTCTTCCATCCAATTACTAACCAAGGCCAACCCTGCTTAGCTCCTGAGATCTGACGAGATCAGGCTCACCTGGGCTATCCAGGTCAGGTCGTGTCTCCTCTAGATTGCCCTCCTTAGACTCATTTGAACTTTGACCCTGCACTTCTCATGCTTTTTAAACAAGCTCTGTTGTGCCATAAAAGCCAAGAAATTGTCAGCAGGTCTTTCTCCCTCCCAAGGGATTACTATAGATAAGATCTTTTTTAAAAAATCAATACCTCTTCAAAAGAATCAAAGGTAGAAAATGAAAAAATAATCAATGTTCTAGCTATGAAGAGAGAAAGATAAATACTCTCACTCCACAGCAGTGAAGCAAGAACTGAGGAAATGAAGTGGTGTTCCCCACATCATACTGAAGCACTCAGAGGCAAACTGTTAGAGGAAGGAGCACCCCATGCTCTAGAAGATTCCATGATCCAGCTTGCTCATGCCCTTACAGATAGGTGTGGTTGTACAGAGACCACAAACGAAAAACATATATATTGCTGCTAACTACCTTATTTTTCTGGGATACATAGCTTGGAAACCATAAATAAATCAAATAATTAAATACATAACCGAATCAAATAAAAACAAATATATATCATATTTTATGAAGGATAGCCAGAAGTGGATTAATGGGCCTGATCCAACTTACTTTTTTTAAATTGTGCACTAATTTCAGAGAGAGAGAGTTAAACATTTCCTCAAGTTTTTATTACAATCAATAAGTGCCTAAATTTAGCTGGATTGTTCCCATTCTGTTTTGATGTTTAACATTACTTGCAACATCTGCATCTTTATATCAATTAATCCCAAAATATCTAAAATCATGCTGAGCTGAGGGGAAATGGGAACAGCTAATGAAACCAAAGGATTTTTTTACACTTCCTGTAGGGAATTGATAATTTATGGTTTTTAAAATTATATTTCATAGGAAAAAAGAGCCTTGCGTTTGTTTTGACCAACTCAGGATCCATTTTATTTTTAGAAATAGCATATTTGCACACTTAAATCAAAAATAAGAAGTTTGATAAATTGGCCAGATGGTTCCACCTTGTGATTCCTAAATATATATGATTCATACACTAAAGAATGTGTATAAAAACCAACACTTGCACTTGCATAATGCCTGTTTATCTGAATAAGTGCTATGCAGAAGCTCCTGATAGACGGTATCCTGAGATTAGAGAACAGGCAGGTAACTCACTGGCCCTTGCCCTTTTATCCTCGCACATTTTTCTCCCTTGCTTTTATTCAGTGTCAGACAAAGCTAGCTTCTCTTTTTCTTTCTGCTGGTTGTTGAGAAGAATATGGGCTTCTGCGCATCTCTGTCCACTGGTTCAGAAGCAATCACCAGTCACAGCCAAAGCAAAAAGGTATACTTTATTGTGGCCAATAATCCACAGGTGCCCATCCTACTCTGTATGCCCACTACCATGCTGTAGTTATTTACATCATTTTGTGATTTAGAACACTGCCTGTAGGATAGGGATGCCAATCTCCAAGTGGGGCCTGGAGATCTCCCAGAATTTTAACTAATCTCCAGCTTACAGAGATCAGTTCCCCTAGAGAAAATGGCTCCTGTGAAGGACAGACTCTATGGCATTATACCTTGCTGAGGCCCAGGGCCGGCGCGTCCATTGAGGCGGGTCTGGCAGCTGCCTCGAGCGCTGAGGCACCAGAGGGGGCACCAGGAGCAGTGGCACACGCCATGGAGCTGGCAGCGGCAGTGCTGGCAGCTGAACGGAAGGGCTGGGAGCCACCCATGCGCCGCCCGGCCACCTGCCACGACTGGCCTGCAGCTGCTGTGCCCAGCCGGGAGCATGTGCTGGCGGTGGCAGTGCTGGGCAGTCTGAGCAGGCAGCCTTCCAGCCCTTCTGCTCAGTTGCCCTGTGCTGCTGCCGCCTGCACACAGCTGTGGGCCAGGCGCAGCAGCGGCCAGGGCAGCGCGGGGCAACTGAGTGCCAATGGGGCCGGCTCGCAGTGGCATGCTACATGATGACGTCACATGCAGTGATGTCATCATGCAGTCTGGGTGTGAGCATGCGCACGCTTTGCGCACGTGTGTGTGGAGACGGCAACAACCCTGAAGCTGCCCCCAGCCTCAGGTGCCAGAAACTCTGGCACTGGCCCTGCTGAGGCCCCTTTCCTCCCCAAACTCCACCCTCCATAGGTTCCATCCCCAGATCTCCAGAAATATCCCAACCTGGAGTCAGCAATGCTACTGTATAGGATATAGGGTTGCTAGGTCCCCTGGGGCTCAAAATGGGGAATGGGTGTGTTTGCAGGGGGAGTGCAACGGGAATATTTACCTTATGCACACACAGGACATGCATGGTCCAGAACACTTCTGTGTCACACTGGGAATGAAGTCATGCCCCCCGTGCTTCCACATCACATTGAGAATAATGTCATTCCTGGCACGATGTAGAAGTGCTCCAGAGTACTCAGGACTGCACTGCAGGGTTCCCAGGCCCATTCCCAGCACCTTTCTGCCCCCCTGCCAGCCAGGTGAGAGGTGGCGGGGGACAGAGGCTGGGAATAGGGGATACCCCATCCCTACTGGGGGAATGGAATTCCTAAGGGGATGGGATAGTGGGGAACATGATAAGTCTGTCTGGGATTGGGTTCTACCAATAGCCACACAATGCCTTCTACAGTCACATAATCAACTACGTTAAAAAGGTGGCCACAACTTACAGGTTCCTATATGTAGTTAAGATGGTATTTTCTTCCTCAGTATTATTTTTGCTGTTAATCCCAAACTCTTGGTTCAGCCTGCCATTAATTTTTGGAGAAATCACTGTCTGACATTTTCCAAGAGCCGGTTACATTTTCAATAGATGAATCACAAGTTGAAGTGATGAGAAAGAGAAAAAAAACTACCAATCCTCTAAACAAGAACAGAGGTGGGCACGAACCAAAATACGAACCAAGATTCATGATGAACCAGGCTGGTTCGTGCTTCGCGAACCAGCGGCTCGTCATTTCCCATTTCTGATGAACCGCCATGAACTTTAGGCTGGTTTGTTTTTTGGTTCGTCACTGCAGACAGCCTGGTGCCGATCAATCAGTTTCCTAGGCAACAGGGGATGGACTTATTGCTGACCTTCTGTTGACCCAGAAGTGACAATTTTCTGACCTGGATGTGACATTTTCATGAACCAAACAAACTGGTTCGCAAACCGGGGGGAGGTTCATGAACGTTTGTGGTTCGTGAAATTTGACGAACCACAAACCACGTGGTTTGTTTTTTCCCCAGTTCGTGCCCATCTCTAAACAAGAACAGGGGCTCTTAATCCACCCCACTCCTAGATGAACCACTCTTAAACCATCTCATCTAAATTCATTGTGAAAACAGCCCTTTACAAAGACTTAATTTTAATCAAAAATATTGAAAACTTCTAGATACTTATAAGTTGTAGTGTTTGGGGTTTTTTTATTAGGCTACGGTCTTTTCAATTTATGAAACTGAAAACTCAGGCTTCTTTGATGGTGGGGAACTGAAATTTAGAAAACCAGGATCAAAGGTACTGATGTGAGGGGAATGAGAGTGCCTTGTTTTATTGATATGCAGCTAAATATGCCTGTACCAGAGTATGCTCCCCTTGCCTTCTATTGCTCTTCATCCATTAATGACAACAGGATGTATGTGTGTACTGGGGAGAAAACAAAACAGCAAAAAACAGTAGAATAAAATTCTGACAGAGGTGCCAATAACACAGCTTCCAATTCTTCCAGCCCTAATTTTTCTTGTCACAGAAATATAAACCTCTGACATGCCAGTATGTCATTCTGACCATATCTGACTGCTAATACTGAGTTTTCTCTTCCTTGTTAAAATTTCTGTTTATAGCAGATACCTTCTAATACACTGAATTGACCCCCAATAACAGAATTACTTTATGTGATGCAAGGAAGTCAAAAGAAAAAACTTAAACATTGGATCAGCTGAGGGGGAAAGGTCCAAGAAAGATTGTTGAAAGGCGCAAACCCTAATTTCTAGTATAGGGTAGAGAGTTTTCAAGAGATTTATGTAGTCTTAGCAGTCTAAAAATTGGGGGGGGGGGGGGGAAATATATTCTGCTTTTGTTTGACTAGAGCTGATAGCCAGGATAACAAGTTGTATACAGATTTGGGTTCATGTTTCAGGTGATCTATGAACTTATTAAGTTAGTCTTGTGAATTATTACATATGTACACTAATTTGTGTTTAGTGATTCTGTAAAAACAGGAGCTGATTATACAGACAAGATCAGCAATACAGAGCTAATAGGTTCATGTCTCATTTGTTTCTGGCATATTTATATTGTGTTATAATTGACCATTAAGTATTTAATGGTAAAACAAACACACACATGCACACATTTGTCTTAACACATTGTCCCAATATAGGCATTTTATGTTAAGACAGACTGCACTAATTTGGAAGGATAGATGAATTTCAAAGATGAAAACAGTAACAGAAACCAATGCAGAGAGTTTTGTGCAGTCCCTCTTCTCATCAACATTAGAGTATGTCTGCAAAACCCTTTATATACTACAAGAAACCAAAATGGGCTCTAGAAAATGGCTCCTGCACTCCGCAGTGGACCAATTTCGGCCCATTTGGGGCCAAATAGGGCCTGTTTGGAGCCGTAATCAGGCCGCTGTGGAGTGCAGGAATGCTGTTGGGGCAGTGTGATGGGCCTTGGAGTGCTCCTGCACTCCACAGTGGGTCAATTTTGGCCCCAAAAGAGCCCGATTCAGCCTCAAACAGATTGAAATCAGCCCGCTGAGGAGTACAGGAGCACTCCAGGGCTCATTGCGCCACCCTGGCAACATTCTTGTGCTCTGTAGAAGGCTGATTTTGGCACATTGGAGGCTGAACCAGGCCTGTTTGGGGATGAAATTGGCCCACTGTGGAGTGCGTGAGCATTCTAGGGCTTGTCGCACTGCCCCAGCAGCTTTCCTGCGCTCCTCAGCGAGCCAATTTTGGCCCTAAATAGGCCGAAATCGGCCCACTGCAGAGTGCAGGAGCACTCCAGAACCTGTCACACTGCCTCAGCCTGCTTGGGGCCTGCTGAGGGCTGCACCGGTGCACCAGGCCTCTCCGCTGCCTCCATTGCTCCAGAGGCCTCCTTGGGAGGGCTATGCCTTTGGCGGGCTTATCCTGGCGCAGGTGCAGTTTTGCTGACAACTCACTGTGCCTGTGCCAGGATAAAAAGTGAGTCATTGGCAACACGGGTTGCCTTTTATATAGTAGGATTAGGTCTGTGATGAAACACTGCCAACACATAGTGAGCAGACATGGAAGTCCTCATAGCAAAATGATACTTGTGGGATCATTACTTGCTGTATAATTGATTTTTTACAAAAGTTTGTTTCAAGTACTTCTAGATCCTTGTAACTCTAAAATAAATATTCTAAAATTTCTAGGAAAGATTTCAGGACTGCAGACACACAAAAATGCACTCCCAAAAAATTCTGTGCACCTTTTAATTTTGTTGGTTGCTATCCTCAGCTAAAAAAAGTGCCTTTGATGCATACCTGCTGATTTGTTCTACAAACAGTCTGTGACATATCCATCTCTTCCACTTCTGTCACCTCCACAACTTCCTCCTCCTCCTCCTCCTCCTCCTCCTCACTGGTTTCCGAATACGAATCAAACACATCATCGTAATACTCTTCAGCAATGAGTGGGTCTTCAGGGATCTCTGTTTTTTTTCCAAAGAAATGGGAACACTGTAAGAAATAATGCAAGCTCAGAAGTTACTTGTCATGTATCTATTTCAATTTCAAAAACTCAAAAATTACAAGGAGATTGGTCACCCGTAAAAAGCGTACATACAAAGACTGGAGAAGTAGCATATGAGTTTAAATTTATATACTTTTCAAAGAGGACCATCATTGTGAAAACACAACTTCAAGGGCTCTCCAAAAAAGAAATCCTCAAATGATTTGCTTATGATGACTTTCTTTGGTGCATATGTAATTCTGGGTTAGAAACATTTTTATCTTGTCTTCAATAAGACTAAATATATACAATGGACTCCAGCTGGGTTGGCTCATAGCAAAATGGGGTAAAATGATGGGATGTCACCTGTCCTTGTGGCCTCCCATCTTCTCAGCTGCACTCTCTCTCTCTTGCTAGCCAAGTGACTGGCCATTTCCTCCCTCCATTTATTTTGTAAGTTTGCCAACTCCAGTTTATCCCCGCCATCCCTACCTAGCTGTAACCAGAGAAGGATTCTGCTATCTTCAGAAAGCTCTATCCCATCACGATTTTTAAAATGTGTATCATGGCTTTCTCCCTCATTGGGAATTCAAAGCAGCTTTTTATATCATCCTCCTATCCTCCACTTAATCTACACAACAACCACAACCTTGTGAGGATAGGTGAGGCTGAGAGATTGTTATAAGTCTAAGGTCACCTAGCAGGCTTCCATGGTTGATCAAGGGATTCAAACGCAGTCATCTCAGGTCGTAGTTCGACTAATCACTATGCCACACCAGCCCTGGTTGCTAAGGATGGGATTGCTAAGGATGGTATGGTATTTTGCAAAGATGGTCTCATCCCTCTCTAATTATGGCTGGAAAGAAGGAAGGAGGCGAGTTAAGAAGCGCTGGCAGCAGGTGAGAGGGTTTTTTTTTTAAAAAAACCCTCCTCTGCAGAGAAAGAATAAGTTACCAATAATACCAGCACCAAACCAGATTTGGTGAGGCACTGGTATTCGGACTTAGGACGCGACTACTAAATATCTTAAATGCTGTTCATACACAGAGCGAAACTATGCAGAAGACCATGAAAATAGGAAACGTTCTAGCTTGTGCTTGCCAAATTACTTGGTGCTTTCTTCAGAAGCATTGTGTTTTATAACTACTGCAGTATTCCCTCAGCGATATAAACAGACTCTTTGAAAAATAGTTTTAATTTGCTTCTTCCCTGGAGTTCATTATTACTGTATTAATGCAGCATTCTGAATTTTGCATGCATTTAAGAGGCAATGGTCAGCCTCATTTATTTAAAATAAAACAAACAAACAAGTGACAGTAGGGTGATCACCCAAGAGAACAAAATCATGCTCATATCAGCAAGTTTATAATGAACAAAAAGGGCAACAAATCTCTGCCTTGGAGCAATTTCATCTCCAGCACCAATCCCTTTATATAAAAAATAATAAATACTTGCTTATAAATGGCAATGATAATTGCCCATAACTGTCTTCATTTTCAGTTTCTAAAACCTATATACAATCAACATTCACCCATAATAAGTGCTGGGTGAGTTCTCCCTCTTCACAATTCAGAATTGGCTGGACATTTATGAGCTTTCTCAGTGGGCATTGGGGAAGTGACCATCTGATCTCTAAGAGTTTTCTCTTGGTTTAGGATGGTGCACACCTGCTGATAGCACTACACATGTGCAACATTTTTGTATTAGCCTTAGGGATTGTGTTGTGTAGTCGTTAGTGTGTTAGACTAGGCCTGGGGAGACCTAGGCCATAAAACTCACTTGGTGACCTTGAATCTATCACTCACTAGCAGGCAGATGATAAATTAAGAAAATAACCTGCCTCACAGCGCTATTATGAAGAAAAGAAGGAACAGGAAAGAGAATTTTGTAGATTGCCTTGAGCTCTTTGCAGGTTTACAAGTGATAGTTTCAACTGCATGATAGACTGCCAATAAGAAATTCAACTGCCCTCTGTCCAAATGAATGTAGCTGGAAGCAAGGAAGGATTTTCTTGCCTATGGAGATTCTTTAGTGAAAATATGGTCTAGTGAGTCTCTGCTTATTTATCATTTTTATTCAAAGATCTATATCCACTCTGTCTTTCACTTCAGGTGGCTAACAACCAAAGGGATTAAAATATCCAGTCTTTAAAATCATGTTAATAAAAAAGAACTGCCAAAAAAATGCAACCAGATTACTCCAGTGCCATAAAAAGTTCTCTGAAAATGCACTTGTCTTTGGTTTTGGAAAGACAACTTTATAAGCCTCTTAGGGGAAAATGTTCCAAATTACTGGAGCCACAACTGAGAAAAAGTTCTAGATCTAGCTGTGTTTGTATGTTATGTGCTGTCAACATGTCTCTGACCTATGGTGATTTGACAGCACGTGACGTCAGATCTAGCTAAATCCGGGCTGAAATGGGTACAAAATGGCATTTTTGGCCATTTTGGGCCCGTTTCGGTGTCAAAAGAGCCCGGATTGCGGCCGAAACGGCCCAGATTGGGTCAGTGCTGGGCGGGAGAAGCCTCCCTCGCCCGGCCAAAATGGGCCCAAAATGGCCTTTTCCAGCAATTTTGAGCCTTTTTCGGCCCGAATCGGGGCCGAATTGGCCCATATCGGGTCGGTGTCGGGTGGAGGAAGCCTCTCCCACCCATCAACAACCCAGCCCTGGTCGTTTCGGCCCCAATCCTGGCCCAAAAGGTCCATTTTTGGCCCTTTTGGGCACGGATCAGGGCCAAAACAGCCGGGATCAAGTCAGTGCCAGGTAGGGGAGGGTTCCTCCACCTGGCTCTGACCCAATCCGGGCTGTTTCGGTCCTGAACTGGGCCTAAAAGGCCCAAAGTGGCCACTTTTGGTCATTTGGGGCCATTTTCTACTGGGATTGGGGCCGAAACAGCTGGGATTGGGTCAGTGCTGGGCAAGGAAACCTCCCCCTCCCAGCACCAACCCAGTCCCAGTCATTTCAGCCCTGATCCAGGCCGAAACGGGCCCCAAATGACCATTTTCAGCCATTTTGGCCCCATTCCCGCTTGGATCGGGGCCAGAATGGCTGGGATCAGGTCGGTGCTGGGTGGGGGAACCCTCCCCTGCCTGGCACTGACCTGGTCCTGGCTGTTTTGGCCCTGATCCAGGCCCAAACGTGCCCAAAAGATCCATTTTCGGCACTTTTGGGCCCAGATCAGGCCCAAAACAGCCTGGATTCGGTCAGTGCCACGCAGGGGAGGATTTCTCTGCCCAGCTACGACCCAATCTGGGCTGTTTCAGTCCTGATCAGGGCCTGAAAGGTCCAAAATGGCCACTTTCGGTCATTTTGTGCCATTTTCTGCTGGGATTGGGGCTGAAACAGCAAGGATTGGGTCAGTGCTGGGTGGGGGAAGCCTCCCCCTCCCAGCACCAACCCAGTCCCAGTCATTTCAGCCCTGATCCGGGCCAAAACGGGCCCAAAATGGCCATTTTCAGCCATTTTGGCCCCATTCCCGCTGAGATCGGGGCCGGAAAGGCCGGGATCAGGTTGGTGCTGGGTGCGGGAATCCTCCCCTTCCTGGCACTGACCTGGTCCTGGCTGTTTTGGCCCTGATTAGGGCCAAAATGGGGCCCAAATGGCCATTTTTGGCCCATTTTGGCTGGGATCAGGACCGAAACCATCAGCATTGGGTTGCTGCCTGGTGGAAGATGCCCCTGCCCAGCACTGACCTGATCTGGGCCATTTTGGGCCTGATCCAGGCCAAAACATGCCCAAAATAGCCATTTTGAGCCATTTGGGGCCTGTTTCAGCATGGATTGGAGCCAAAAGGGCCCTGATCGGGCCACTGCCAGGTGGGGGAACACTCCCCCGTCTGGCAGCAGCCAAATCCCAGCCATTTTGGCCCAATCAAGGGGTGTGGCATATACTAGTGAGTTTTGCTAATGTGTTCCTGCAGCTCTTTTTCTACAAAATGACCCCTGACTAAAATATAGTAATAGTAATAGTAATGGTAATAGTAGTAGTAAGTCAGTTTTTCTTTTTATATTTTTTTCCTAAATAGGAGAGTTGTACCTGGAAAAACAAACAGAAATCGAGGCCTTATTTCCTGCATCGCACAGTGAAGAAGCTCCCAGTAAAACATCGAATTCATTCATTGCATTATCTCCCTCATTATGATTTTGGCAACTCTTCCAAGTGGAGCTGTGGAAGTACTCAGCAAATATGTAAATATTTGCTACAAAATCTATGACTTTGTGAAAAATAATATCAATTAATCCCTCTACATGTGGGCTGTTAACTGCCTTTTGATTTCTTTGAGAACTGAGTACAGATGGTGTGCATTAGGCATCACTAATGAATGTCGTATTTTTCTAAACTTTGATCTAACCAAACTTGCATCAGAAATGACAAATGGGCATATCCCAGGCTGTTGCAGGATTAAGGCCATGGGAAACAAATGCTCAGCAATTCCTAACAACAGCTGCCAGGGCATAGCTAAAGTAGGAATGCTTCCAAAATTCTCCTCATTCACATTTCTTTAGGTTTTGTATTTCCGAATTGTTTGAGTTCATTCATATCTTTACTCTATGTTTTGATTACATTGATAAAGCACTGGAAGAAAGAGCAATCTTTCTGATGTGATTGTTCTTTGTAATGTATTTTAATAGTCTGCAAAAATACACATTCATCAGAAAGAAACTTGCTGCAATCATACAATCATATCAAGATTGCTTTTTTGTAGTGTTTATTAATCTACACATGCACATTAGTAATAACTTACAGGAAATGATGAACTATTCAAGTTAAACCAGAATTCAGAAAGAATGCTCATGAAACAATAATGGAATGGCAGCGCGAATCCTTTTTTTTCCTAACTAAAATTTCATCATGAAGGCAGAAGGTGAGTCAAAATAACTGTTCATTATCTATACACACATCCTTTCTATTTCCCAGACTAAAGAGCAGAACTTTTCAGTGTCTCACGGGACAGTGATCGAGGTTTATAAAATTATGCATGGGGTGAAGATTGACAGAGAATTTTTCTTCTTCTCCCATACTAGAACTGAGGTATAGCCAATGAGGCTGATGGTCAATAGATTAAGGGTGGACAAAAGGAAGTATTTCTTCACACAATGAGTAATTCAGTTGTGGAATTTGCTACTAGTGGATGTAATGATGACCATGAGCATAAATAGTTTTAAAATGGGATTAGAAAGATTCCATGAAGGTTAGATCCCTCAATGCTACTAGGCATGTGTGGTTTGGGAATCTGATTTGGAAAAAAAAATGCCCGAATTGGACCCGATCCGTAAAGATTCAGGATTTCCTAATCAGGTCCAGCGATTCGGAAATCCCAAATCAAAGCTTTCCAAAGCATTTGTAATGCTTTGGAAAGCTTTGGGGCTGAATTTAAAAGGCCCCGCCGCTGCTTGCAAGCAGCAGCAGCGGGGCCCTTTAAACATCATCCCAGCCCCACCCACCCCACTTACCTTAGCAGCGTTGGCAGCAGCAGTGGCTCTGCCCCCCCCCACTGCTGCGTGGCCGCAGAGTGGTGGTGGAGGAGGAGAAAGCCCTTCCTGCCCCTCAAATGGCTGCTGTGGTGCCGCAGCCATTTGAGGGGCAGGAAGGGCTGGAGGAGGTGGCTCTGGCCTTCCCCACTGCCCTGCAGGCTCAGGAGGTGGTATGGCAGCAGAGGAGCTGGCTGGCTCCAGGCTCTCATCTAAGAGTCTCTCTACACGAGGCACCTCAGCACATGTTCGTCACGTGTAGGGAGACACAATGTTATCCAGGGAGTGTAGTTTTAAAAGACAGAGCTGGCAGAGATTGCTCCTCAGAGGGTTTGTTAATTTCATCTTCACCTCCTGGAAGGCTCTGTCAATTTCATCTCTCTGTCTTTTAAAACTATGGCTAACTTTGCATCTCCTGACATGTGTTCTTCATATTTCATATGTCTCATGTAGAGAGACTCTAAATCAGTCAACATAATAAACTCACCCAGACCAAGTATTTTGGGCTTCACGTGAGTAAAATAGTCTGTGTAAAAACCACCTACTTACTTTAGCTTTTAAGTATCTGCTTACATTTCTACCTATCCATCCTACTTTCTGTTATCTTTTAAACTTCCAAAAGCCTCATGTGCCAGTTTTATTTCTAAGGGAAATGTAAACCCCTGTTTTCCCCTCTAATTAAACTGGGCTGGGTAATATCACAACCAAAAAATTCCTTAAGGGTGGGACAGCAAAGAAAGTTAAAGCTACAAACACACTACTGAAGGCTTCCTAGCCCAGTAAACAGCTTCATACACATTGGGAGGAAAATTTAACCTCAAAGTAGAGGAAGGACACCACCATCTAGAGAAAGCACAGGGCTTGCAACACATGCACATATATGCATTTCAGTATACACTTACTTTTACAGGCTGGTAGTAAACTAATATAATATCTATTTAAGGACTGGATAAAATGCATAGAGATAGAATTCATAACTCACTTTTTCCTGACTCAGAATGAAACTTTTTCTGATTAAAATGCATAATTAAACATCTATAGGTGTTAAAATTAGCAATGGAAATCTTTGAAGATAATATATGCAATTATTGTAATGCACTTAGCTATTTTGGTATTATAATGAGAACAGGAGGGGTGTCAGATGTAACATATTACAACACAGTTATTAAGGTAATGAATTTTGAATATTATAACCAATGAAGTAAAAAAGGAATTGAATATAAAGTGGGACTGAGAAAGTTTAACTGGAGTGACTGAAGCTTAATAACTGACAAAAGTAAGAGATTGAAACTTGGTCAAAGTTGAAGAGAGTTAAATCAAAACCAATGATCTGGCAAGGATGTTGCCAGATTTCCTAAACATTTGTAAGATGCAGCAAGTATATTTAGGAAATCCTCAACAAACTTGTGGAGAAACCCTATTTACATTGGATAGGCTAGATGACTCTTCAGGTATGAGAGAACTTCTTAGATATTCCCCCATACACAGTGAAGGACAGTAACTGAATTTCAAACAGAATATTGTTTACCTCCTACAATACTGACAGACAGCATAAAGTGCAGAGCTCCATGGTATGCCTGCAGGACATGCTTCTGTTTAGAATCAGCCAGATACAAGGTATGTGACTTGGTACTGCTCCAGACCAGTACTCCTCATTTCAGCATTTCAATACAGTGCTGATATTACCACCAGTGAATCCTCTAGATCTTCCTTGGATTCCTTCCTTGGAAAGGAAGGTGGCGAGATGCTGGAGGATTCGATCAGATTCTGAAACTTCAGCCTGGCTTCAAGTACTTTGCAAGGGCTATTCTGGACCATTTAGCATCTTCTGTGGTGTAACATTACTAATCATGCTCGTAATATAGCTAACTCTCACAATGGGAAAACACATGGATACCTAAATTCAGAGACTGGAGCTATGAACAGACAAGACAGATCTTTATACAAACCTGATAAAAGCTCCAGGTTTGCAGAAAAATCTGAAATCTAAAAAAATTAAAATATATACGTTTTTTAAAAAAAAAATTATAAAAGGAACTACTATAGCTTTATGAAAAGGATGTCCAGAGTGGCTGTTGCTATGTAACCACAACAGCATTCAAGCATTGGATTTTGGCAGGAAAGGGCAGGCTGATGGAGAGGGGCACTTTTGAAGGCTGTTTTGGCCTTTGATGGAGGACTTATTGGAGCCAGGCCTAGCAGCAGCCGCTGAATTACTTGATATTACACAACTTGTATGACTCACCCAAGCTCAGCTGCTTGTTACGCCCATGAAAACCAGTGTAGTAGTTAGAGTTTCAAACTAGGATATGGGAGATCTATCAAATCCTCATTCTGCTGTGCGAGTTCACTGGGTGAACTTGGTCCAGACACTCTTTTTCAACATAACTTACCTCATAGGGTCATTGTAAGAATAAAATGGAGAGTGGAATGATGTAAGCTGCTTTAGATCTCCATTGCAGATAAAAGTAGGATATAAAGTAAGTAAATAAATAATAAATATAGCTGAAGATGGGCAGATAAAAGGTAGGTTGGTGGATCGGTGGGAAGGAAAAAAGAACCAGGGAAAGGTAAAGGTGTGGGGACTGCTAGGAGGGGGGAAAGAGGAAGTAGTGTGGGGGTGGGATACCAGGGAAAGTGAGGTGCCCCTCAAGTCCTTGTGGCTTCCCTGTCATGCAACTGAACCAGGCGGAGCCAGCACTGCACAACTTCACCAGAGATTGTCAAGGGAGAGGCTGTCAAGGAGACAGAAGGAGCTAATATTGAAGATAGGAGGGCAGATAAAGGCAGGTTCAGTTGTGGGTGGAAGGAAGAGAAGGAAGCATCTTCAAGTGTTTGAAGGGTTGTCATATAGAGGATGGTGTGGAGTTGTTTTCCATTGCCCCAGAAGGTCAGACCAGAACCAATGGGCTAAATATTAGGAAAAACTCAGACAAATTAAAGATCTGTATGATTCAGATCGTAGGAAAATAGGATTCAGATTAAAAAATTCAGAAGTGGAAGAATGTTTATTACAAGAAGGGAAAAATGATATCTAAGATATATAAGATTTTGTTAAAATGGTTCACGGAAGACGAAGTAGTAAAAGTGCAAATGGTAAAGTGGGCAATAAATTGTAACAAAGATATTACAATGGAAGCATGGGGACATTTGTGGAGAAATACATTAAAGATATCAACATGTACTAACATAAGGGAGAATGTTTATAAAATGATATATGGATGGTATTTAACATCAAAGAAATTAGCTTTTGGGCACAGCCAAATGTCGGATAAATGTTGGAAATGTAAAAAACATGAAGGGTCGTTTTATCATATGTGGTGGCTTTGTGAAAAAGCTAAACAATTTTAGGGGAATATTGTTGATGTTATGTCAGATATATTACAGAAAAAAGTGAGTAAAAACCCAGAGTTGTTATTGCTTTGTATAGGTTTAGAAGATTTTGTGACCCAAGATAGAACGCTAATGTTTTATATGATAACCGCAGCAAGGATGTTATATGCACAATTATGGAAGACACAAGAGATACCGACAACAGAAGATTGGATACAGAAATTGCTGTACATGGCAGAGATGGACAAACTGACAAGGAAAATAAGAGAGCAAGACTCAGAAGAATTTGTTACTGACTGGGGGAAATTTAAAAGATGTTTGGAAAAGAAATGGGACGTAAGGGGGAAAGTGTGGTCATTGGACAATTATTAAGGGGGGGAGATAAGTTGTCTTTGCCGATGGAAATAATATTTGGAAAGTAAAAATAAGTTAATAGTGTAAAAATAATATACTTTTCTTTTTTTTAGATAATGTATTAGTTAGAATAATAGATACAATTAGATAATGGGTTGGAAAGCTGTTGGAAGTCTAGCAAGAAAAGGGGGGAGGGAGTGGGTGGGGGAAACAGGAATAGGTGGGGCAATAGAATGTATAATGATTAATTTGTATGTTGGCTCACCCAATAAAATTATTATATTAAAAAAAATATTAGGAAAAACTTCCTGACAGTTAGAGTGGCCCCTCAGTGGAACAGGCTTCCTTATTTGGAGGTTTTTAAGCAGAGGGTAGATGGCCCATCTGACAGTAATGCTGATTCTGTGAACCTAGGCAGATCATGAGAAGGAAGGCCGGAAGGGTTGCATCAGTGCTTAGTTCTCGTGGTCCCTTCTTACATGCCCAGGGTAATGCTGATCGCTACTTTGCGATCAGGAAGCAATTTTCCCCAGGCCAGTTTGGCTAGGGATCCTGACAGTATTTTGCCATCTTCTGGGCATGGAGCAGGGAGTCACTGGGTGTGTGTTTGCGGGGGTGGAGGGGGTAGTTGAGAATTTCCTGCACTGTGCAGGGGGGTGGACCAGATGACCCTGGAGGTCCCTTCCAACCCTATGATTCTAAACAGGAGAAGGGAGAGACTATGAGGGCTTTCAGGGAAGGAAAAAAGGAAATAGTGGAGAGGGGATAAGATGCCTCCACAAGTCCTTGCAGATCTCCCACTCGTTATATCATATTTACAGGAACATGACCCTCACCCCACCCCGGAACACTGAAAATCAGTGCCCCCTCAACAGAGCATTAAAAGGTGTTCGTTCAGCAATAGCCTTTATGGTAGAATATTTAATACCAACAAAACTGTAGCATATTTGAATCAGAAATGTAAGTGCTTTCAGGTAGTACTACTGCTGTTTGATCTCAAGAAATTAGAAACGATGTTCAAAAGCAAAGTTGAAATAAGAGGTTTTGTTATTTGATCACACTATTGTAAGCTTTGCATTAGATTTGCCTTGGATCATCCAGATAGTTCTTATACAAAAATAGTTCTTAGTTACACACTGAAGTGTCTTGGATTGGTGGCTGCTGTTCCTATTACTCAATAAAAAGGATCTGGAGGTTTCCTACAACAGATGTGCCTTCCAAAAATTACAGCATCATGGGGTCATGGGTTTTAGGACTTTATGTAGGAAAGGACTGGAACTGGGAATGGCTCACCTGGGACACCCTTACTCCAAATCTTTCACATTCCATCAAACCTAACTTGCTCAGCAGTCCTACTTCGGGTTTAATATACTGCTACCAGCCTTCTATAGACAGTACTGACTAGTTACCACTAAATAAAAAATGCCCTTGTATAGGTATTTGAGAAAGGATGGTTCTTGGAGCAGCTTAGGACTTCCATCTCTCTGGTTACTGGGCCCTTCTAGTTGTCCCTCAACCCACTCCTCTTAAGAGCAAGAAGGCTGCCAAACAACTAAGCTTCTGCAAATTCATATGAGCTTGGAACAATTAAATACCGGCCAGAGAAAGAAAATATCAAAAAATGCAAGTAATTGTAGAAGAGGAATCAAAGGTAATATAAAGCTAGTATCTTTATAGAGGTTCGTGTAACTATAGACCAGCCCAACAGCCTTAACTTGTTCCAAAACAACCATGCATGTCTGATGGGCAGAAATTCTCCAGGAACAGGAAGGACTGTGACATCTTAAATAGACAGTAGCCTTTTTATCTCAAACAGATTCTGGAATGGGGTAGGAGATAGCCTAATCACTTTCTAGAGGATGCACCATTTTAAAGTGTCCCAGCTAATGTTCACAAAGATCCTGTCATAAGAAGAGAGGGGAGCATCTTGAAACTAGCCTTCATCTGATATTCTAAAACGATTCCCCAGCAGTGAGGTCTTTTTGAAATTATGTAATATATGTTATTAAACATTTAACATCAAAGACAGAGATGGGCCATTAATATTCCTGAAAAGTAAAGGCCAAGAATGGTCATCTTATAACAGTCATTTGGGTTATTAATAGGAAATACATAATTCCTAGGTTCTACAACACTGCCCATATGCTTCAAGCAGCCTGACTTTAGAGGCAATATGATTTTATGAAAGATGATATCAACAAAAGATGAACCATGAAAGGGCTTTCCCATCATATAAGTGCATAGTCCAAAGTTGACTGGTGAAAAGGTTCACAGATTGTCCTCTTAAGTAGAGAGTGAGACTAAAGTATTAAGTAGAGCAGCTAGCAAAAGTAGAATTCTATTGTGGGTTACCTTACATTAAAAAGGGACCTGCAAATCAATCTCTGCTTATATTGTATGCTAGAAAATGCAGTATAGCCATAAAGCCAATGTTAAAAGTTAAAATTCAAGTAAAGTTCCAAATATTTGGGAATTGTAGTAGGTCTAAGAAAGGGGTAATTTTTATCTCCTGCCTATTTCATGGTGCCCATTATGACTGGTGAAAAGGTTCACAGATTGAAACAGTTCAATTATTCATATGTATTTATGGAATACACACTAAAAAAGGATTTAGCCTAAGACTAGAAATCCTGTTATGTAACATAACCTTAAGATCACAAATTCTCAGTTGTTAATATTTTGATATTGCTATTCAAATTAAATAGCCTATCTGTACATAGGCAGATTCATAAACATATTTTTAATTGTCTCTTTCGTGTTTACTATGTCTATTCAACTATGAAATTGTTATGAATATAAACTAACACACCAAGCAAAATACAAGAGTATGTGGTTTTAAACTTTCATCACAAGATCTAGTTTGTCATTTAGATGAGTCATTTGTTGAAAATTGAAATGATTAAACTGATACAGTTTGATGATTCCTAAAATTAAATTTTATGGATTTTTTTTAAGATCTGATATTCTTCTGAGTACCATATCTCTCTATATAAAGACAAGTGTCCTGACTGACTCATCAACGCCCAGCCGAAACCCCTGTACCTAAAAACATGAAATTTGGGGAGAACATTCTTTTCATGATGTAAACACCAACTAAGAAGGGATTTTAAGAAATTTGCCCCCTAAGGAGGTAAAAGGGGGTAACATGTTTTCCCAAAGGGATACAGCTTCCCTATTTGGCTGGCAGGTTGCTGGCTGCTTGCGCCCCGGCCCACTGCCAGCTCAGCCACTCTTCCCTGATTGGGCCTGCCTTTCAAGATCATTTGCATATGCAGGCTGATTGGGGCTCATAACATTCCATTCCTCATCCCCGCCGAGACAGTTGGAACACAGAGGTCATTTGCATATGCAGCCTGATTGGTCCTCACCCCCCACATTCTAAACAGTCTGCAGTTGCTATGAGGAGTCATTGAATGTGTCCTGAGGTCAAATGCACCTCCCAGTCTTCCCCTCAAAGTTCACTAGGGTTGCCAATCTCCCTGTGGTGCCTGGCCTTCCAGTGTGGCTGGCAGGCCCCTGCCTGCTTGCACCCCTCTCCCTCTGATTGGTCAGCTGTGGAACTCTATGTTCTGAGGTAAAAATCAGGTCAAGGAAATTGCAGACAGTTGAAGAAAGATGGTACAAGATTCCTGAAAAGAGATTTCATATAAAAGTCAGTATGGCAACTGAGTTTTTAAATGTTCATGGGGAGATGGTGCACAACCTTTCTAGGGGCCATTTCAATGTGAATCTCTCACATGAACCTGCCAAATGTGGACTTACAAAGAGAGAAGATGATGCAGTAAAAGCATACCAGAGCCCATGCTTCTGTGCTACACCATGTTCTAAAGTGCTTCCCCATAGAACAATCAAAGTTTTCAGCAGAACCCTGCTTTGGATGTTAAGTAATTCACCCCACCCACACGAAAAAGGGACATTTTCTGCACACAACATCCATTGCTGAAAGAAAACCTGTTCCCTCTTCTCAACTTAACTTAAAAACTTTATTATCTTGTGCTTGCTATCAATAACTTTGTGACTGAATTGGTCAAGATCCTTCCCACAAACATAAAAGCTCATCTTGCTCTCCTTTTAAGCAAGTCCTGGACTCTTTGCTGAACAAGGATGCTGGCTTTGTATAAGGGAAACACTCGAGTCAAAAGCTACTGAAGTGAACAGAAAAGAAACGACAGCATGTCAAGGTGAGCTGGCAGTCACAAAGCACTCTTGCCTAGCAATAGATAGCTGAACAGTTGGGTTCTGCAGTCATGCTTTGCCTCTGTTCTGCTCTCAGGGGCCTCAGATTGTTCCACAGTTCTCCCATTCTTACGTGCAGAGAATAAATCTCCATAACTCAGCCACGTGATGAAGGAAGGAATGAAATCACCCACAGCGAATATAAACTTTCTCTCATGTTTGTGAACATTCAAATTCACATTAGCATATATTAATCTACAGCTATAACTAATTATCTCTTCAATATTAGTGTGAAGAGGCGAGGGGAATTGTGTGCTATCTGTGCTTTGTACGATATTGGCCGTGAAGGCTATTACAAACATCACACGTAAGGAGGACAGAAAACAAAGATTCTTTGAGGGAAAACCTGGGGTTGCCATTGAGTTTGAAACAGAATGGTAAGCCTTTTCAGGAAATACGTGACAAATCTGATATTTGATAACATTGGTGGAAGAAAGGTTGATTTGGTAAGAAACTTATAAATATGTATTGCAAGGGTAGATAAATCCCTGTCAGCCCTGGTCACTAAACTGCAGCTCTAAATATTAAGTTGTGGGGACAAACAAACCCATCTTTTGAGAAGCTTCCAGAAACATTGCACTGGCTAATTTTGAAAACAAAATGAATTAGATGGCCGCTGGAATGTAAAGCCATTCTTAAGTTCTGACCTCTTCTGCGAGTATTTTCTGAGCCTGTCTCCATCGGCAAAGTTGAATGAAAATGAGCTTCTGACCATCCTGACAACATTATTTCCCAGGCACAGCAACAGATCCAAAAGCCCCCCCCCCCCACAAGACTGCAACAATGGGTGACAGAGTTAGGCTGAATCCCATCAATAACAGGCATTTCTACCATCCCTAGATCACCATGCTAATCATTAACATTTCTATTCAATCTAGATTCGCTTTCAAGCTGCTCTTGTAGATCTAGTCCTCAACCATGGCTAAAATTACAAGCAAGATTTGATATTGTAGTAATTGAGGTAGGATAAAAATAAGAGATAGGTATCATCATTCTACCTTAATGCTTAAACAACGCCATAAAATTGGCTCATCAGGGAGACTAAAATGCTTCAATGTAATAATTTCACAACATTAAAGCTCATTTCATACTGAGGGGCAACCAGCTGAGATGTTAGTAGAGTCATGATCTTTCCCTCCAACTTATGACCTGCTATTTGCCCCACTGGAGGAAACATACAGTTGCCTTTATGTCTTCCTCACTGGAGCAAATATTAACTCTGGAAAGCTGCTTTAGTTTACAAAGATAGTTTCAGGTGGGTAGCCGTGTTGGTTTGTAAGAAAAAGAGCAAGATTTGGGTCCAGTAGCATTTTAAAGACCAACTAGAGTTCCACTCTATTCCAACTTTTTCAAATACAGAGTTAAAAGGAAATATGAGTGATAGGGCTTTTTTCTGGGGAAAGAGGTGGGGGAACTCTCACTAGGGGCAACTCCCAGGAGGAGGTGGTGTGCCTCTCAATAAATGCGCGCGTGTGCAGCGCGTGCACTCCTGGGCCCGCATGATGTCACTTCCAGGAAGTGACATCATTACACAGGCGTGGCTGCCCCAGGAGCGCTCCTGTGCTTCATGGGGTAGGATTTGATTTGGCACGGATCGGGCCAGATTCAGCCCGGAACGGGCCGCTGTGCTACTGGGGAACACTCCCCGGCCAAGCAGTGGCCAGATCCAGGCCATTTTGGGCCCAAATTTGGCCAAAAAGGGCCCAAAATGGCCTGGATCTGGCTGGAATGGGCTGCTGTCACATGGTAGAGCACTCCCCCACCCGGCAGTAGCCCAATCCTGGTCAGTTCGGGCCCGATCCTGGCCATTATAGGCCTGAATCGGGCCAAAAATGGCTGAAAGGGGACCAAAATGGCTAGAATTGGGGAGCTGCTGAGTGGAGGAGTCTTTGCCCGCCTGGCAGGGGCCCAATGCTGGCTGTTTCAGGCATGATCCTGGCAATTTGGGGCCTGAATTGGGTCCAAAATAGCGAAAAGGGGCCCAAAATGACCAGGATCAGGCTGCTGCCTGGAGGGGAAGTATTCCCCTGCCAGGCAGAGGCCCAATGCTGGCCATTTTGGACCCAATCCTGGCAATTTGGGGCCTGAAATGAACCCAAAACGGCCAAAATAGGGCTGAAACGGCCCGGATTGCGGCTGAAATGGCCAGGATTGGGCCAGTGCCCCTGTCCGGCACTGGTCCAATCCTGGCCCTTTTGGCCCCGATCTGGGCTGTTTCGGCCCCAATCTGAGCCGTTTTAGCTCCTAAATAGGCCCAAAATGGCCCAAATGGATCAGAGCCCAAATGGTCTGGAATGGGCTGCTGCCTGGCAGTGGATGGTTCCCCTGCCAAACACTAGCTTGATCCTGGCCGTTTAGGCCCTTATCTGGGCTGTTTGGGCCCTGATCCTGGCCATTTGGGGCCCCAAAGGGGCCAAAATGGCCAAAACAGCACTGGAACAGCCTTGGTCAGGGCTGAACCGGCCTGGAATGGGTGGCTGCCAGGCGGGGGAACCTTCCTCCACCCAGCAATGGCCTGATCCTGGCCATTTCAGACCCAATCTGGGCTGTTTTGCGACCTAAATGGGCCCAAAATTGCCCAAATGGCACTGAAACGGTCCAGATCCAGTCCAAAACAGCCTGGAACGGGCCACTGCCGGGCAGGTGAACCTTCCCCTGCCTGGTATCGGTCAGATCCTGGCTGTTTTGGCCCCAATCCAGGCCCTTTTGGGCCCTAAATAGGCCCAAAATATCCAAAACAGCACCGAAATGGCCTGGATAGGGGCTGAAACGATCTGGAATAGGCCGCTGTCGGGCGGGGGAACCCTCTCCTGCCTGGCAGCAGTCTGATCCAGGCGGTTTTGGGCCACATCTGGGCCCCAAATGGCCAAAACAGGCCATTTTTAAAATACCTACGTGACATAGTCACGTGGGTATTTTTAAAGAGGTGCTGGAACACCGTTCCGGGGCGTTCAGGCTCAAAAAAAGCCCTGGGTCTATACATCATAATTTGATAAAAATAGATTTGAAAGCGCAATCAATTCCCTTCTCTGTATGCCTGCTGTTTTGATTTGACTCTTGCAAGCTCCTACCCTGACATTCTACCCACTCGCAAGTTCCATTCCATTTTCTCATTTAGGTCCCTGGCTTTGAAATTTTCTGTCTCTTGCCTGGTCATATTTTCTAGAGACTGTAGTTTCCTCCCACACTGATTTTTCTCCCCTGATACTGTGAAAGAGCAACTTGACAAGGCTTGATTAAAACATCATACAAAACTTCTGCTTCAAAACAGTGACTCTGGCCCTCCTTTTGCATCTCTCTGGCTCACACCCACTCATCTCTTTGGGATGGGGAGTGTCTGAAGGGGGGTGGTCCTAGGGTTGCCAGGCCTATACCCTCCCAGTAGGACGAGGCGATCTGGCATTTACCGGAAGGTGACCTCCTTGCATGAGTGTAAAGTGTGCATGCTCTTCTGGTGGACATAATGACATCAATTCCAGAAGTAACATCATCGCGCCCAGCACTGGGCATGCTCCCACACTTCACAGGGGCCAATTTATTTAAATCAACAACACTCCCATTTTTTCCTGACATGGGCCTCTCACAACTTCTGTGGGCATAAGTTATGTTGATACTTTCTGAAGTTAAGATTTCCATTTACTGCAAGTAACCTTGTCAATGAGCTCTACCACTTATTGCAGTCCCTGATTTCTGGTTGCAGGTAAACATGTTTTGCCTCTCTCTGCATAACTTAGGAAGTTATCAGTCATTAATAGTTGCAAAAAGTAAACCGGAAAAGTGAGAAAAGTATCTCCTCCTGGCTCCTTCAGTTGGAGGAGTAAGGCACAGCAAGGCCCTTTCCATGTGCCTGGAAGTCTTCTCCAACCACATTGGAGAAGATCTGAACTAAACCATACCTCTTCCTTAACCAACTCTGGATTGTGAAATTCCTGGAGATTTGGAGATGACGTCAAGTCTGCCCTGCAAAACTACCATTACCTCCAGGGAAAATGATCTCTGTAGTCTGAAGATCACTTGTAGGTGGCTTCCACATGGGGATTGGATTTTGTGACCTCCCTGTTCCTGTTGCAGCAGCAGATAAAGCTCAGAAGCAATGGGGCTTCCACATGGCAGTTTACTTCAAAGATTTTCCTACCCCAGTCACCCAGAATCCTCCCTCCGCTTTTGAAATAAAAAAGGCACTCAAAAATGTTATAATGATATACTATCATAGCTATGACTGTGACAGGTTCTCTGAATTCTCAGCTTTCTTTTTTTAAAAATTAAGTCTCTAACCCCTTCCCATGCAAAGATATGCTTTTTTCCCATATATCTCCAAAACGGAATAGGACAGAGACTTACTTTTTTAAAAACGAAGCCTGAAAATTCAGAGAACCTGCTACACCTATTGTCACAATGGTATATCAATATAATGATATTTTACTGCTGGGTTTTTTTAAAATAAAAAGCACCCTGCGGCAGACGGGAAGGAAATGGCTGCCGTGGAGACTTGGTCAAGGAAAACGGCTGCCATATGAGTTGGAAAGTCTAAATTTATGCACCCAGCCAGCAGCCATCCAGACTACTATAATCTTTCCCAAAATTGAAGAGCAAAGCAGGTTTGAGAATCATAGGAGAAAAGCCAGGGAAACCCCCACAGATGCATGAAGGTGCTACAATATTGTGGGGATGCAGGAAAAAACCTGTTTCCTAAAAGCATTGAACTCGGGGCAGTTAAACCATGTGAAAATGGCAGAAATTTGGGGGGAACTCCGGGCCTCACCTTGTGGTTAGTAAGCCAAGAGGCAAGCTATTTTAAGAGTAACTAGCTCAAGATTACCCAGTGAATTTCATGACTAAGTGGTGATTTGAACCCAGGCATCCCAGTTGTTAGTCCATCCCTGTAAAGACCTTACCATACAGATTTCACTAGTAATCTGATAAGTATTTTAGTCTATATTTGCTTCAACACAATCCTGCTAACATCCTGAGCAGTGTTCTGCATGGTGACCCCACATGAGGTTGCAATTTTGACTGGAGAAATTCCTGAAGATTTGAGGGTGGTGCCTGGGGAGGGGAGGGAGCTCAGTGAGGATTTGTTACCAGAGAGTTTACCCTCTTAAGCCACCATTTTCTCCAAGGGAACTGATCTCTGTAGTCTAGAAGAACTCCAGGCCTCCCTTGGAGGGTGGCAACTTTTAATTCCACAGCACATGGCTAATACATTCAAACAACTGAATTTCTAAACAGACCAAGAAGAGTCTTTTGAATTTCTCCGAGTCATTCATGGCAATAAAGTATGTTAATCTTTGTGCCAGCACTAAGAAACTGAGCAGCACTATCACTGCACATTCCAGAATCAAGCACCTGATGGGAAAGTGTTTTAGCTATTCATTTATCCTTGCAACTATGCCACTGCTTTCTCAGAAGCAGCCGCTTAGCCTCTTAGGATACAAACATCAAGCATCATGGCGTTAAAATAAAGGGATTTATTCTGTTTGTCATTCTGTTATATCCCATGTCTTCAAGGCAGCTTATATTAAAATAGCAATAAAAGCGTGACAAAGCTATTAAACAAACCTAACATTAAAATCATAGTTAATCATTTAAAACAAACTAAAACAAGTTTGATAGTCCTTAATGAAAAAATATGCAGAAATGGATGGGATAATCCAATTTTTTATCAGCCACCCTAATCCTTAAAATCACACTCAGCCTTTTTTAAAGTGCTGATTTTGTTCAGAAACCCTAGCAGGGACGAATTGAAGGTTGCTTCGGATGCAGGGCTTTTTTTCTGGAAAAAGAGGTGGTGGAACTCTCAAGAGGGAAATGAGGGAGAAACACAAGGGATTTTGTGAAATAATACTATTTTCTTGTGCTATGGACTTATATCAGCTGTAAGACAGAACCCTGTACCTTGTGTGTGTGTGTGTGTGGGGGGGTATTAAACAACATAGGAACTACCCAGTAGACTCATACTTATCACAGTAATTGTGAACTCTTGCCCCGGGCATAAAATTCTGAGGGGCGCAAAATTTCTCCAGCCCTACCTCTATACCCTCCCCAGGGCAGCGGAGGCAAGCCCCTCATATCTGTTGGGGAGACGCGTTCCTCACAATGATCCAGCCTCCCCTCTCCAAGCAGCCACTCATGCTGAATCTCCATGCAGCACCAAACAGCCCCTCAGAATTTTGTGCCCAGGACAAGAGGTGCTGGTACTCCATTCTACTGCGTTCCGGCTGAAAAAAAGCCGTTTGGATGTAATGGTTTCTATGGTGGCTCCGCCCTTATGGAATGGGCTGGGTGTTGAAGTAAGAGCTGCCTCTTCTCTAACCCAGGGTAAGTGGCAACTTAAGTCTGCCTTGTTCAGGTGGACTTTTTCTTGACTTGGTTTAAAAGGTGTTTAACTGTGTAAGTGCTTTAATATATCAGGTTTCTAGTAGGCTTTTACTTGCTTTTAAATTGTAAAACACTTTGAAAAGAAATAGTACAGAAACATAGTAAGTAACATATAATAGTATATAGTAATATATAACAAGTCGGGGACCCATAAGGACTTGCAGGAGACTTCTCATTCCCCCCTCCACCGTGTCTTCTTTCCCTTCCCTGCCCCCATATCATTTCCCCTTTTTCCTGCTTCCTTTTCTCCTTCTCACCCACCTTTCTCTACCCCCTGTCCTCTCCTTTCTCCCTTCCTCTCTCCCCCTGGCAGCCTCTCCCCTATGGCCCAGTTGCATAGTGCCAGCTGAGCCCAGTTGCATTGTGGGGAACCTGCAAGGATTTGTGGGGAGTACTTTACTATTCCCTGTATGCCCTTCCCCACATTATTACCTCTTTCTCTCCTCCTGGCAGTTTCCATATGCTCACCTTTCCCTACATCCTTCTCTCCTTCAAACCCACTAAACAACATGCCTTTTATCTGCCCACCATTTTCATCTATATTTATTAATTTAATACATTTATACACCATCTTTCTTCAAAAAGGGGACCCAAAACAGCTTACATCATTCTCATCTCCTCCATATTATCCTCACAACAACACAGAGAGGGAGATTAGTTATGTTAGGCATGTGACTGGCTCAAAGTCACCCAGTGAGCTTACCCAGCAGAGTGTTAACTTGAACCTGGGTCTCCCAGATCCTACTCTGAAATGCTAACCACTACACTACACTGACTTTTAGGGGGAGCACTGTTCAACAGCAGCAAGCAGCCAGGCTTGAGTGAGTCATGTGAGTCAGATGGCAGCAAGCTGTCCAGTGTTTCCTGACCCCTTTGAAGCCTCCCTTAAAGGCCCAAGCAGCCTGGGAAAGGGTTCCGCCTCTCCCCTGCCTTTTACTGACAGAAAATAAGCATGGAATACTGGCTAAACTGTTATGGTTGCTTAGCAACAGCCACTGAGAGCATCTAGTTTAAAGCTACAGGTGTTTCTTTTATCATTTTAAGTTTTTTTAAAAAAACATGGGTTTTTAAAATCGGATTTTCCTGCAAATCTGAGGCATTTTTCAGGTGTGTAGGAAGATCTGCCTTGTCTGTTTATGGTTCCAATCTCCAGATTTAAATAGTCACAGATCAGAGCCACTTGGATATTACTATATAAGATAGAAAGGACTCATTAGAAGTTTCACACATGCTTCAGAATTTGCTTCCATTTTCTTGGTTTGAACCAAGCAAAGCAAAGGGAAGTTCTAGCATATAAGCATAATTTTTTTATTGATCACACCTCACCTTTCAACCAAATTATCGAGATAGCTTTAATAAAAGAATACAAGAAAAGAATACAAGAATACAAGAACTGGTTTCATGTAGAACTTGGCTTCTAGATTCTCTCTCGGTGATGAAGCAGTTAAGAGAGACATGGGGCGGGGAGGGGGGGGCATCACTTCCATATCCACTGTGTATCCAATTATCATAGGCCTGTGTTTGGGCCACAACAGTACTTCTTCATTTGCATGGCAGATGGAGGCCAATTACAAGTACTAAGTCAGAAACACAATTTCTACACCTAGAAGAGCAATATTAGTACTGGAGATTTTCCCATTCAATCTGATTTTAACTTTGCAAAAGCTGCTTTTTTAAGTTTCCTGACAGATGTACTAATAGAAATGAATACATTTGGGTTAGATCCTGTGATCCACAGGTGCAAGGACTGTGGGGATCTTCCTCATTCCTCCCTCCCTCCCTCGCTCCACAGCCATTTTTGATCCAGGAAGTCCCCGGGGTCAAGGGATCATCGCATGTCACACTGATCAGGTGGTGTAGAGGGGAGAGGGTAAAATCGTTCATTTCTTTCTCTTCATTTTTCTACCTTTGTAAAGGATTCTGAGATACTTGTTTCCTGCTTTATCAAATTCTTACCGTGCTCCAGTGGATCAGACATGCAGAGTCTGCCTGCAGTTTCACTGTCTGTTTGTTTATTGCATCCTATAGACAGGTAGTCCAATGAAGTGATTGGCTGAGATGTAACCAGATGCTCTGCAATCTGTTGATCAGATTCCTTAGTTGAAGTAATAAAGACAAGTTTTTAGCAGACCATAAAAAGTAACAATGTAGTAGGCATTCTGACAGCTACAACAGCAAGAATTTTCTAAGAGTGGTTTTAAAAGAATTACTTGATTTCAAAACACTCATTAAATTACCTGTCTTACCTGCCTGCGGAACATTGCTGTTATCTGGGAGTTTTGCGCGAAATTGCACAAAACTCCTGGATAAGAGTGTCTTCCTGGCGCGACTTCACGTGGAAGACGCTGTCTTCCGGGTCTTTCGCATAATGTTCCGCAGGCAGGCTGGTCGTGTAGAAACAGCCAAGAACACTGACTGACTTAATAAAAACCATCTTCTTTGTTTCTGTGATCAATAAGAGTGATATAGTTGAACTAATATCTTTTAAGCTTAAAGAATCTGAAGCTTCAATGAATTTGTCTTCAGGAAGCCCAATTTGAATATCACCCATTTAGAACATTCAGATAGTCTTGTTAACAAATAAACAAAGCAAGCTCCATCGTCTATTTAATTGTAGTATATTTGGCTGTGTCCCATACAGGGTCGGTGCCACCATTGAGGCGGTGAGGCGGGCGCCACGGGTGCTGGAGGGGGCGCCGGAGAGGGTGCCGGGGGCGGAGGCGCGCACCACAGAGCTGGCATGCCTGGCCCATGGCTGATACAGCCAGCTGGCCCCGTGCCGCCGCTGCCACCACACTCCCCCAGCCAGGCGCAGCAGCCACAGGCCAAGCATAGCAGCCAGCCAAGGTGGCGTGCGGAGCACGGTCAGCCTCCGCACACCGCCCCAGCCACCTGCCAGCCAACGGGCCCGGCTTTTACTGCGCGATCATCACGCAGACCGGGGGTGCGCATGCACTGCGCACACGTGCACGTGGGGATTGCTGCGGGCACCAGAAACCCTGGCGCCGGCGGTGATCCCATAGAACTTACAAATGCAACAGTTCGTTAATGACATGGAATGGATTTTGGTTTGAATAGTCTCATTATACTACAGCTTTGAGATTAGGCTCTTAAATATATATTCAACAATTCATTTTCGGCCATGCTGCTATTTATAGGATCTACTAGAACAACTGAAAATGAAGTTAAGATAACGGTGTTAAAAATCTGCTCAGGACACTGTAATGCGCAGTACATTACAGTTGTCTACAGACCTTGAAATCAGGCTTGCACATGTGATTGCTTACTGGTGGAAGAGCTACTCTCTGTCTTTTGGGGATTCTCTATATTATTCATTTTCAGATTAGAGAGGGTATTAATCAAGAAGACTAACTTCCTTGGCTATAATTTTCATGCCCTTTATTGTGCAAGAATGATTTACTCTACGTTTTCAAAATATTGCCCTCAGGGTAGCTTGCCTCACCAGGGTATGCCTTAGTTAATCTAAGTCTTGAGGTTCTGCTTTGCACAGAGAAGGCAGGATAGATTTCTCCCTACATATACTGACCTCAGCATCATTGGGTGGACAATTTGTGGGGACTCCTGTCTAAACCTAAAATTCTCTCTGCATGCAGCAGGTGATGTTTATGAGTTATTTGATCCAGTTTCTGGTTGTAGCTGTTGTAGTGGCAGACAAGTGTTCCATATAAAAGCTCCAGTGGAACTGTTAGGCTCTTAGGCATTTTAAAGAAACCCTTGCCAGCAGGGCTCATTTTGAGGGGGAACGTGCAGGAACACAGTTCCAGTAGTTCTCCAAAGAGGTCACATGTCAGGTGGCCCCACCCATCTCATTTTTGGCCATTTTGGGCCCGTTTTGGCCTGGTTTGGGCCCAAAATAGCCAGGACGGGGCCTAAAACAGCCAGGATTGGTCCCAAAACAGCCAGGATCGGGCCTCTGACGGGTGGTGGATCACTCTCCTGCTCAGCAGCTGCCCAGTTCTGACCATTTTGGGCCCCTTTTCAACTATTTTCAGCCCCCTTTTGCCATTTTGGGCCTAATTTCAGCCCTGAATGGCCAGGATTGGGTCCAAAACAGCCAGGATAGGTGAGGTCAGGGGATGTGGCATATGCAAATCAGCTATGCTGATGACACACTTCCAGTGATGGCAAGAGACATGGTATATGCTAATGAATTATGCTAATGAGTTGTGCTAATGAGTTCCTGCAGCTCTTTTTCTACGAAATGACCCCTGCTTGCCAGTGTTCTATTCTTGCATGGTCCTGATACAAAACAAACCTGAACAAGACACAAAGCATTGCGTGGACACAGACAAGGAAGAGTATAAAGAAATGATTCGCTCTGCCTAACTAAAACAATGGTAGTGGTAAAATACAAGCTTTCTGTAGCGTACAACTTAACTGAAGGTGTATACTTTCATTCTTTGTTTGAAATTGTTTAAGTCTGGGAGCTACCTAGATTTCAGCTGATCAAGTCTAGTCTACTCCTTGGAATACCAACTTTTTGTTATTTGGGGGCCCAGAGAGCCTCTAGAGATGGCTACAAAATACAAGAAATACCGTAAGTGAATTGACTGGATTTTTAAAAAGTGAAGAGAAGAATAGTATCCGTCCTTACATGAAGTACATCTATATTCACTTGGTGAAAGTTACGGGATCTGAGCTCCCGCATTCGTTTGAGATTTTCTTGGTATTTTTCTTCAGCCAGCTGTCTGAAAAGATAACAAACCATTGCATTACAAATGGTAATGAATTAAATTTCAAGAGACTTTAGTATCTGTCGTTCAAGCAATGACAAGCATAACTGGTATGAGAAATAAATGCTACCTTCTTCATACCCATACCTTGAATTTTCAACCATAGCACCTTATCATGCTGCCATTTCAGGGGCATTTAAAAACTCTACTGCTTGACTGCCTCAAGATCAATGGCACTAAGACTTGATGGATGGGAGCGGAAGCCTGCCTTATCTCAAGTTAGGTGGGTGGGAGGACCATGGCGAGCCTTTTCACCGCCATTACCCATTACGGAATTCCCTCTCTCAGCAGGTAAGGCTTGCATCATTAATTCAGGCCTTGATCATTAAAGAGATCCTCTACGCCTTTCCAGAAGGGCATAGAGGATGACTGATCGTTTGTTTTTACTGTTCCCATTTTTAATAACTGGTTATTCAATTTGGGTTTCATGTTGGTTTCGCTGTTTGTTTTTAATTCGGTGACTATTTTTCCTGCTTTCTTTCTTTATGCTGAGAAGTGCTTGATTTTACTGTTTTACATAGCTACTGCTTTTATAGAATTCTGTGTTGGCAGGGGGATGATAAATGTGTTATGATTGTATTGAATGTTGTATTTTATATGTGAGGGAGGGAGGAAATTTGGAACATTTAAAGCAGCTAAATAAGGCCTGCACTGAGCATTTGCCCCCCTCTTTCTGTGGGTAATTTAAAGCCTGAGTGTGGCCAGATGCACTCACTGAAGGGCAAGACTCAAAGGGCTCAGGTGCCTTTGGCTGTTAGCCTGCAGCTTGCAGCCACGCGTCTATGTGAGCCATGGGGACGAAAACAGCATCAGCTACCTGCTTTAAGGGTATATGCACGTCTGTCAGTTGTATGTCTTACTGAAAGTGCATTTTGTTTACATATTTCATTTTCTAAACTGTTTTGAGTCCCTGGAGAGGAAACAAAACATAGTAAATAAATCTATACTGCTGCTTCCTAAGCCATTGATCCATGTTTAAAGTACCAAACAAGAAACAAGGAAACAGAAAAAGAAAATCCCTCAAATAAAAATATACCTTACTTAGGTAACCAGCCTTAGCAGAGTTTTGCCTGGTGAGAACCCAGGGAAGGGGGCCTTTTGGGGCTGTTGCCTGCCAGCTTTGGAACTCCCTCCCCCATGAGATGAAAATACCTCCTTCTCTAGAGGTCTTCCAGATGGGCTTGAAGACCTATCTTTTCCAGAGGACTTTTGCATTAAATCAGTAAGATGTCGTTTGGCTCTACTGGGAAATTGACTTTTATTGATTTTTACTGTATTTTATCTAATGTAATTGCATTTTATGGGCTTTTTAATTAAATTTTGATGCATTTTATTTTGTTATAAACTGTCTTCTGGACTTTTTAGTTGAAAGGTGGCCCATAAATAAACTAAAATAAACCTTTCCCCTTGGTTCAAAAACAGCTGAAAGGATGAGTGTTTACTTTCTGTGCTATATGAAATGAAAAGAACAGATCGGTGAGGAACCTCATGCATGTGTATTGCAGGGTTCAAAAATGTTATCAGCAGCATTTATGTTTAATAAATCACAACACAAATGTGCCTCTGTTCTCTGTGCTTAACATAGGAAAAATGGTTTAAACCAAAACAGTTTGAGATTGTGCTCTGAGAGCAACTAAGTGATTACTTGAGTAACTACAGTATTGTGTTAGAGAGACTATGAGCACCAAAGGTACCATAAAGATGCGTAAGAAGACTTATGATGGGGATCTCAAAGAGAAGTTTGCATGAATCGCTATTTTGTTCTCCTCCAGAAATGAAAAGCTGGTACAGCTCTTCCAGTATTTCAAATCATGCCTAGATACTTGTGTTGCCTGGAACCCCCCCCCCCCCCCCCAGAATCTGGACATGGACTTTATATATGGACTGTGCATAACTTGGTACTGAGGCCAATATGATGCATGAAGAAGGGAGTGGCATCAGACTGGCAGAGCAACACCCTGATCAGCACCCGCAAGCCACCCTCTCTGCAAACACTCTGGAGTGGCCACACTGCACCCAGATAAATGGGCCTGCTTGCCAAGATGCCAGCCCCTGCTGAGATTCCTGCAGGAACCAGTGAAAGAGAGAGAAGCCATTTTCCCAGAAACAGTTTTAAAATGACAACTATTTTTCCTGTGGAAGCCATGGCATGTCTGTGTCTCAGATGGGCTTCTTGATATGGAGATGCCAGGAACAAAAGATGCTTCAGGATCTCCTGGTAATCCCACAATCAAGATAATTGCTTCCACCCATCAAGCAATGGACGATCATAAAATGCAGATCACTTTTCATCCACTCTTCCCCTCTGTCCTTTCTTCCCTCTGGAAGTGCTGCCATGAACCATCATAAAGATCAATCACCCCTCACCCTCTCTTCCTCCTGGCCCTTTTGTTATTCTTGAGGTGCCACAAACACAAACATTAGGCTCTCAAGTACCCTGTCCGGATCTCCTTTATCCCACCTGAGTGGCACATTATTTACTTTTGTTAAATTTCCTGAGAACCATTTGACAAGGCATAAGCCCACCCCGGGTCTAGCCTAGGGGCTGAAATTGGCTATATAAGGGAGATGCGCAAACCCCCCAGGACACCCCCCCCCACACTCCTCCTACCCCATCCCACCTAGTACGTTGCTGGCATCTCACTAGGCATTCTGCCCTTTGCTGCTGAATCTCTGCTCCTCGTCAGGACAGGTGCGCATTGCCCATCAGTGATACTCCTGCGAATGCAATAGTCTCTGTATTTCCTATCTGTATTTCCTAGCCTTGTAGTGAATGTGTGTGTGTTTCTTGTAATCTGTATACTCAAGATTATTAAGTAAAAGCCTTGAGTCATTGAAACATTAGTCTCCTCTTTATTGGGCAGCCACCAGGATTACTGACCCTGGTATAAATTGGTCATGATCCCTTAATAATAGCCTGCTGCGGCAGCTTGGCTAACAATTTGGACCATTTTCACAAGGGTTATTTGTCCTGAATTCAGTTCTGTTGGGAAGCAGCTTTTTCCTGCTAATCCAAGAAGCTTTGTGCACTTCCCAGAGTTTTGCTATTTTTTCTCCGATCTTTCCAAAGTTTGCTTAGCAGCAATGTTTTGGCAAAGATTGCAGGAAAGCCTTGATAGCTGCCATGTGGGCAGGAAAGTTTCTTGGTCCTGCCATCACAGCAGCTATTTGTCTCTGCAGCAGCCATTCCCCTCTATCCCACCACTGGAGGACTTCCTCATAATTAGTAATATCCTTATAATGTTATAATAATCTGTGTATCAGGTTCTCAGAATTCCCAAGCTGCCCCGTGGAAGCCACATTGCCATTGTGCAATATTGGCAGCTGCAGCAGTGACAAGAAAACTACACAGTCCTTTCCCTGTAAGGAAAACACCTTAGCCTCTTGAGCTACTGGAAATTTAGGAAAGGAAGATGTGATAGCTAAGACCAGTACATCAGTCCCAGAAGAAAAAAATATAATATTCTGCATCTTACTTCAATTTCTTTGCTTTCTCATCAGCAATGTTCAACTTCCGCAACCTCATTCTTTCACGGGGTGTCATTTTCTGGACTTCAGATAGGGCCCTCAGAGTTTGCAGATGTACCCTTTTCTGCCTAAAAATAAAGGGAAGTGTTACAGCTTGAACAACTTTTGATGTGAATTACAATTATCTTGACTTAGGGTTGCCAGTCCTATGGTGGGGGATCCCACAATCTCAGCTCCAATCCCCACCACATCCCAGCACCTCTCACCTGGCCAGCAGTGGGGAAGGTGTGGGAATGAGGCTGGGAATGGCATAGCGTGCTCCCGCGCTGCACACCACAGAACACTCCCAGAATGACATCATTCTTGGCATGATGCAAAAGTGACAGGTCACGACAGGGGCCAATTCAATAAAATTCGGCCCCAAACATTGAATTTGGGGCTGATTTTTACTGAATTGGCCCCTGGTGTGACCTGTTGGTTCTGCAGGGAATTCCCAGTGCAGGGAATGACAACAATTCCCAGCACAATGTTGGAGCATTCCCGAGCACATGGGAGCATGCTTCACGTGTGTGCAAGTTAAGATTATGCCAGTGTGCCACCCCCCCCCCAGTGCCACCCTCTCCCTCAGTTTAGAACTCAGGGGACCTGGCAACCCTATAGTACCATGAGCCCAAGGGGGCTCTCAAGTGATGTTTCTTGAGTCTTGAGCACCATAGTGTATGCAAACTGATCAGCTGTTCACAGAAAAAGAAATGAGCACTGAGTCAACACAAGAAGCTTTCCTGAGCCTGAACAACTCTTTGGATTAAATCCACAGCCTCTCAATTCAGATTATTTTCAATATCACGGATATTGTTGGATTTATAGGTGCTAAAAGGAAGAATTGTAAAAGTACTTAATTTGGTTTACGTTCATAATAAATATTATTGCTGTGATGATACTGAAAAGGGTGGAGTTAATGGGTTTTAGAAGGGTGTCCTTCTGTTTAGGATTGTACTATTAATGTTTTGGCAACTATTTACAATAGAACATATTAACTGAAGCCCGTCATCAACAGAGTATTAGGAAATCTCTATGCTTGGATGAAGTTAAGATGAATGGAATATTAATATAACATCTCTATAATTACATTAATTTCTTAATACCCTACTTCTCCTATAATTAAATTATGTAAACTTAGACCTTTGAACTCTCTTTATTTGACATGAGTCATATTAATTATTTCCTAGAAAAGAACAAAGGGACACTTTTTTTGCTTTAATAATAACATTAGAAATGAAAAAGCATATTGATGACCACATTATCTCATCTAACCTCATTATCCTCTGTTCCATGAATAAAGATTTTAGCTTTCAGTTTATAGACTATGAAGTTCAGACAGCAGTATTTTATTAATTGCTTTCAAGCTTATAATAAAGGCTTTAGTAAATATCCTGTCAATGAGGCAACATTAAAATTAAAACATTAAAAGTGCTAGATGCCACTTATTTTAATTGATAAGATAACCTTTATGCCGAAAAACCATCCCTTTTTTAACTACCTAAGCAGCAGCCAGGGGAAACGATGATGATGAATGGGACTGGGAAAAGATAACAAAATTTGCATGATAATAAGAGGCTTTGGAGAAAAATTTCCACCCCACCAAATTCCTAGTTTTGATCAATATAACTGATAAATATTCGTTGCACCCCTATTTATGAAACACATTTTCTTTGTACCAAACTGAAAAGATATTCTGATTGACAAAGCTTTTCAGGGAAACATTTTACAGTCACAATATCACCCTCAAATGATCTTATCTGGTATTAGTATTATTCTAGTTATACCAACATTTGAAATATTTAATCCAATTTAAGTAAAAGACTGCATTTCCCTTAGATTATCTAGATTTAGGAAAATGTATACTAATTAAGGTTTTTAAAGTGTTTCTTTCGGTGCATGAAAACATAAAACCAAACTTTCAAGTTCTGCCAGAAACAGAAGCTTCACACAGTTTAGTAGTTATCTAGAAAGATCTCTCAGAGGTATTACAATGAGAGATTATATTTGCAGAAAGACACAGGAGCCTTATATTATTTGTCTACATTTTATAATACTGGTTAAGTTCAAGCTTAAATGTACTGTTTATGTCACTGCAATACAAAAGGATTCATAATCATATACTACAAAGCACAAATAAAATATTCATACATACCCTTTGGACATAAGAATGGAAAGAGGAAGAGACATCTACCCAGTAGTTTAAAGCAGAACAGTCAAATGAGATGATTACCATTATAATAGACCGGACAATTTTATACTAAATTATACATACTGCAACAGCAAATAAAGATGTTCTATAGAGAGCATATTTATTTATCTATAGTCTTGTGGCAGGAAACAAGCTTTTAAAAAAATCTGAAAATTTAGAAAAGAGCTTTAACAGTCAGGAAACTGGTTCTTAGGTCCTCACAGAATGGGCAGCACAATAAATAATGTCTGAGGTCCTCTTTCCTTGGCTACATATCCAAACTCATAGCTCAAGTTGAAGTTTTGGGTCTTGTTTTGGAAACCAGCAAAATAGTTTAGGGTCCTGAAATAACCACCATTCAAGGTGTTTGGGCGCAGAAGCCCCCCCCCATCGCCCTGACACCCCCACGAGGTCCGCCAGTGGGGCCTGGACAGAGGAGGCAGCTGAGGCAGGGCAGGGGAAGGATGCCCATGCCCCCCCCTGTGGACGGGGCCAAGACGGGGCCAGGACCGAGCTCCAGCGGCCCGAAGGGGACCCCCCAGGGCCCTCCAGCCGGGCAGGCGGTCGGGAAGGCAACCCAGGCCGCAGCGCCCCCCTCTGGCCCAGACGCCCTCACCGGCGAGGCCCACAAAGTGGTGGCCTGTACGGGGACTGAGGCCCCAACCGGGTGGACCCCACACCACACGCGGTTAGTCCCCGCTAAATTTGTACCACCTGCAGCACGCGTCAGGGAGACCACGGCACCAGCAGCCATGGACCCTGCCAACCCCGCCAACCCAGGCGCCAGTGCCATGGATCTGGCCCAGTTTGGGCAATGGCTGGCGGAGCGCCAGGAGCATTTAATGCGGGATGTGGTGACCCAGCAGCAGGAAGCCCAGGCCTCCATTGTGAGAGACCTCTGTAGGTCCTGGGAAGCTATCAAGGGGGCAGCTGGGATGACCACCACCACCGGAGGGACCCCGAAGTCCCCTCCATTCACTCTGACCAAACTAGGGCCGGAGGAAGATGTGGAGGCCTATCTAGAGATTTTTGAAAGGACGGCCGAGATGGCCCAGTGGCCCAAGGACCAATGGCCCTACATCATAAGTCCCTATCTCACCGGAGGGGCCCAGGCCGCCCTCCGGGCGCTGTCTCGGGCACAGGCAGCCAACTATGACACCCTTAAGGCCGCCATCCTTGACTGCTATGAGATAACGGTGGAAACCTTCTGGCAGCGGTTCCAAGCCAGGGTGTGGAAGAAGGGGGACAGGCCCCGGCTTGTGGCCGCGGAACTGTCAGAACTAGACACTAGGTGGCTTGAGCCCACAAACCCCAGGGAAGTGGCCTTGATGGAAAAGGTAATAGCGGAGCAGCTGCTACAGATTGTGCATCCTGAGGTTCGGGCCTGGACCCTGCAGAATAAACCCGGGGGCCTCAAGGACCTAGTCACCCTCTTGGAGAACTTCTTGGCTGCGGAGGTTGTCAGGCGGGCCATGGAAGCTGGGACCCCTAGTCTGTCGGGAGCCCAGTGGGGCCAGGGGCTGGTCCTGGGGGGGACGGGACCCCAGGGCCAATCGCCCCGGCAGGGGGGCGGCCCTCCCCCCATGCTCAGGCCAGGTCTCTAGCCTCCACCTTCCATTGGGTCCCCCCCTTGGCCCGGGGCCGGTTGCCTTGAGTCCAGGAGGGGGTACTAGCCCCAACCCCACTGCTGCAGAGTGGAGCCCCATCGGCGATCGAGGGCCCTGCTTCTCTTGCGGGCAATTGGGGCATTTCAAGAGGGAGTGCCCCTTAATGGAGTGCGATGCGGGGTGGGAGGTGGCCATGCCCGCAGAGGGAGGACCCACCTGCACTGTGGTGCTGCTCACTGAGGTCCGGCTGGGGGGGTCGTAAGTTGAGGGCCCTCCTAGACTCGGGAAGTACAATTTCCATGGTGAGGGCTCACCTGCTGCCTGCAGACTTACCCATCCGGAGGTGGACTCAGGTGGCCTGCATTTACTGGCACGCACATAGATGGCTGGTGGTGGGCATCACCCTAGAGTATCAAGGCGCCCAGTATGAGGTGGAGGTGGCTCGGATGGCCGAATTGCCTTATCCAGTCCTGCTCAGGCGAGATGCCCTAGGCTTCCCCGCCTTGCTGAGGGAGGTCCTGGACCGGGAAATCGCCTTGTGGAGCAAGGAAGAGGGGGCTGCAGGGAGCTCAGACGGGTCCCCCTCCCGGAACGAAGAGGCCCCAGAGGATCGCCTACTCATCGAGGGGCGGGTGGATCCCGGGTTCTGAGTAGCACAAGAGACAGATCCCTCACTACAAGGACTGAGAGATTCCACAGCGGCTAGTGAGGGGTGGATGCAAGATGCTCAGAAAGCCCACTGGTTGCCCCAGGTGGAACAGCAGGGAGGGGTATGGTACAGGCTGGCCCGGGCCGCCCAGGGTACCAGGGAGATCCAGCAACTCCTGGTCCCAGACACCTTCCGGGGACAGGTGCTCCAGGCCACCCACGAACATACATGGGCTGGCCACTTGGGTGTTCAGAAGACGATCCGGAAGGTGCTAGAGAGGTTCTACTGGTCCACTGTGGTGGTGGATGTCAAGAGCCATTGTCAGACCTGCCCTGTCTGTCAGTGAGTGACAGGGCGCAGGGGCCTCCCGGGTGCCCCTAGCACCCCTCCCTGTCATCAAGACGCCTTTCCGCCAGATAGCCATGGATTTTATTGGGTCCTTACCTCGAACTCCACAGGGGTTCCGGTATGCCTTGGTCGTGATGGACTATGCCACCAGGTTCCCCGAAATTATCCCCATGTGCAATATGCAGACCCCGGACATAGCTAAGGCCCTGCTGGACCTCTCTGCCATGGTGGGCCTGCCAACCGAGATCCTTATGGACCAGGACACCCCATTTTGGGCCGCCCTGATGAAGCACCTGTGCCACAATCTGGGGATACACCAGAGTTTTACATCCGGCTACCACCCACAGACAGACAGGTTGGTGGAGTGGCAAAATCAAACCATTAAAGAGGCCCCCCTGGAAGATGGCCCGAGATCGCCCCCACCAATGGGACCTATATATAGACCCCCTTTTATTCACCCTGCGGGAAGCGCCCCAGGCCTCCACCGGGTTCAGCCTGTTCGAGCTCTTGTACAGGCGACAGCCCCGAGGGCTGCTTGACCTGGTGGAGAGCCAGTGGGCCCCCCGGGACAAAGAGCCCGGGCAGCCGGCCGGAGACAACATAAGGCAATTGGAGGGAAGGCTGGGCTGGATGCACCAGGAGGCAGCCCGGCGACTGCGGGTGGCTCAAGCGCAACAAAAAGCTATGTACGACTGGGGAACACGGGAGCAAGCCTTCCAGGTTGGGGATAGGGTGCTCGTGTACCGCACCACCTTCCCCAGGGAAGAAGGGGACCCATGGAGGGGGCCCTTCGAGGTGGCCCAGGTCCTCGGCCCCCTTTCCTATGTGGTCCACTGTGGACCCCGGGGCCGGGACCGTAAAAGCCTACACATAAACCTCCTCAAGG
The DNA here is from genome assembly GCF_028583425.1 of Eublepharis macularius. Classification (NCBI taxonomy): domain Eukaryota; kingdom Metazoa; phylum Chordata; class Lepidosauria; order Squamata; family Eublepharidae; genus Eublepharis; species Eublepharis macularius. Next base: position 35,349,020 of record NC_072800.1, read on the forward strand.
AGTGGTGGGAGCCGGCTGCCCCGGGGGCGACATCCCTCTCTGCCACCTGGCCGAGGACCCGTTAGAGTTCTCCGAGAGTGAATTGCCCTGGACCCTAGAGGCTCCAGAGGGAGAGGACCCCCAAGTAGACCGCAACCTCTCCTCCGAGCAGGCGGCACAGTTGCACCAGGTGTGGGAGCAAGTGCCAGGGGTGTTCTTCCGCCAGCCGAGATCCACCCCTCTGATCCAACACACCATCCCCACCGCACCTGGGCAAACCGCCCGGGCCACCTGGCGACCGATCCCCTGGAAACAATGGGAGGCGGTTGACAGGGAAACCGAGGACATGCTCCAGCTAGGGGTCATAGAGCCCTCCTGCAGCGCCTGGCGGAGCCCGATAGTGTTGGTCCCCAAGCCCGACAGCTCCACCCCGTTCTGCATGGACTTCAGGGAGTTAAACAAAGTCGCGGAGCTTGAAGCGTACCCCATGCCCCGGCCCGACATCCTGGTGGAACACCTCGGGGTGGCCTAGTACCTCTCAGCCCTGGACCTGACCAAAGGCTACTGGCAGGTCCCCGTCCACCCTGAGAACCAGGAGAAGACGGCCTTTGCCACCCCTGGGGGGCTATTCCAATTTCAGCAAATGCCTTTCGGACTGCACGGGGCTACCGTGACCTTCCAGAGGCTGGTAGACCACGTCTTGGGGGACTGCCGAGCCTTTGCCCTCACCTACATCGATGATATTATCGTCTTTAGCCCAGACTGGGACTCCCATCTGCGGCACCTGCGGACGGTCCTGGCGGCCCTCCAGACCGCAGGGTTGCGGGCAAACCCAAAAAAAGAGTCACCTGGGGTTCCGCAAGCTGCAATATTTGGGCTTCATCATAGGCGGGGGAAGGTTGAGACCCCCACCAGGCAAGGTTGCCTCAATCGCGGACGTGCCCCGGCCGCACTCCAAAAGGCAGTTGTGGTGGTTTCTCGGTCTCTTGGGCTACTACAGCCGGTTTATCCCCCATTATGCGTCACGGGCCGCCCCCTTGACGGATGGCCAGAGGAAGGTTGAGCCCAATCATGTACATTGGACCCCCGCTCAGGCCGTCAAGTTCAAGGACCTGAACGGGGCTCTGACAGCGGGTACGACATTCTGGAACCCTTACTTCACCCAGCCGTTCACGCTTGCCACCGATGCCTCCGCCACGGGGCTGGGGGCAGTCCTCACACAGGACCGCGAGGGGGGGAGCTCCAATCCTGTTCTTGAGCCACAAGTTGCAGCCACCGGAACAGCGATATGCCACTGTGGAGCGGGAGGCCCTAGCTATCAAGTGGGCCATTGGGGCCCTCGAGTACTACCTGACAAATAGCCCCTTTACCGACCACGCCCCCCTCCAGTGGATCCATAGGATGAAGGATCATAACCCCCGGGTGCTAAGGTGGTACCTCTCCCTCCTTCCCTTTAGGTTCTGTAATCAGTACCGGGCAGGGCCCACCTGGACGCCAACTTTATGTCCTGGATCTTCAAGCCAGACCCTCCCATGGACTTGCCAAGGGGTGGGGTGTGTCCGGGCGCAGAAGCACCCTCATTCACTGATGCCCCCACAAGGTCCGCCAGCGGGGCCCAGACGGAAGAGGCAGCCGAGGAGGGGTGAGGGAAGGCTGCCCATGTCCCCCCCCCCATGGAAGCAGCAGCCGGGACGAGGCCAGGACCGAGCCCTGGCAGCCTGAATCAGCGGGATGGGCACCAGGCCTCGCTGACGCCACAATGATGCCGCTGGCAACGGGACGGGCCATGGCGCTGAGCAAGGAGGCACCTACCCATCCTGACACGCTGCAGGCCGGCGATCAGACCGACTCGAGCGGCAAAGCCCACGGCTGGCAGACAGGACGCCGCCCTTGGGCGGGGCCAGCCAGCCCCGTGTTATGCCCGGATGAGGCGGAGCTGGCCCAGACACCCTCACTGGCAAGGCCCAGTGGACTATTTTTATTTACTTATTTATTTTTTAAAATTCGATTTATATACTGCCCTTCAGGACAACTTAACATCCACTGAGAGCGGTTTACAAAGTATGTTATTATTATCCTCACGACAATCACCCTGTGAGGTGGGTGGGGCTGAGAGAGTTCTAGAAGAGCTGTGACTGACCCAAGGTCACTCAGCTGGCCTCAAGTAGAGGAGTTGGGAATCAAACCTAGTTCTCCAGATTAGAGTCCTGTCACTCTTGACCACTACTCCAAACTGGCTCTCACTAAGGAGATCTTCTGCCCTCCACTTGCACTGCTAAAAGGAAATGCTGGGGAAAAGGGGGGGGATTAGTGGTATGCTGATGTTATGATGTCACTTGTAGCACAAACTGGAAGTGATGTCATCAAGTTGGGCAAAGTTCTAGCAATCACTCAAAACTCTATGGCCTATAGTTTTGGGTGAATGCTAGACCATTGCCCAGGCACTAAGAAGCTACTTCTGGGTCACACCGGAAGTGATGCCATGATGCTCATATGATGCTTAAAAGGTAAGCCCTGCCACCTATGATCTCTTGCCACTTGCCAACCACAGGCTGGTAACCCTATTGAGAACACTACTCAGAAATAAGATCTTGTCTGTATTATTGGTGGATATGGTTCACCTCAGAGCAACAGTACACATGAAAAAAATAGAGAAATAATTTTAATGTGGAGAGGTAGAGAAAGAGAGAGACAGAGAAGGCTAGAACAATACAGTGGAAGATCACTGATAAGCAAATAATTCTCTCTTACGAGAATAAGCACTCATATAGCTTTTTGTAATGCAGTGTAATGTAGACATTTCCAAGCCAAATAATGCTTTGTTTCCTTTCTTGACTTCTAAGCACCTTCAAGAAATGTATAGAAATATATTGGTTAAGTATAATAAACATTGCTTATGGCAGGCAAGGGAACAACAACGGAAATAATTCCCCCTGCAGTGCAATGTAGCAGCTGTTGATCAGTGCAACAGAGCAACACTAACTACAATCTAGGGATAGAAACGAAGTGGAATGCTGGATCCAATTGAGACCAAAAAGGATAATTTAGGACAACAGAATTTAATTATGAGCTTTGAAATTTCTTTTAATCATTACAGCACTTTAATATTACTTGTATTAAATCAGGTTAAATCATGAATTCTATAAAATAAATTGAGTAATTTATATGGATATAGGAAACAATACACACAATTATGCTTACTGTAATCATTGAACAATACTATCTTACAACAATTATCTTACACATCAGCACAATAACCTTCAAGCTGCAGGACATAAATGAATAGACTTCCCATTTCATTTTTCAATCTAGTTTGAAACCTACTAAAAAGTAAGGCAAATTTGCACAACCTTATTAACATGTGGGGGTGGGGGGAGGCAGCATGGTATAGCTCGATCTCCTCAGATCTCGGAAGCTAAGCAGGGTCAGTACTTGGATGGGAGACCACCAAGGAAGACTCTGCAGAGGAAGGCAATGGCAAACCATCTCTGCTTCTCACTTGCCTTGAAATCTGCAGCAGGGGTCACCATAAGTCAGTTGTGACCTGACAGCACTTTACACACATTAACATAGGGGAAGCCAAGTTTTTGTTATATTTTGGCATTTGAAATACAAAATATGTTACAAAGAAGTTCCTCTGGACTTTTGTGAATGACCAAAGCTCAGTTCAGCATCTGAATTTTTAAAAAATTCTTCCAGCATTAAAATAATTTTATACTCACATGGCATTAATGATATGAGCTGATTCTTTCTGAGAATTAAGAATCTGGTCTTCCTTGATCATATCTGCGAATTTACACTTCATATTCTACACAGGAAAGCAAAGTAACAGAATAAACGCAGCAATTTATTTTTATTACAGTACAGAATTCCATGGATTTTCCAAAACTAGTGCAGTGTATTCAACTTTCTCAAGCTATTTTTGGCAAGTTGGCTTTAGCAGATACAATCAATGATGGATTCGCTCATTTGCAGGTTGTTTCAGCCCATCACCACTGTGAGGAAAAAGTATGATTGCTCACAACTAGAAACATGTGCAGCAAAATTGAACTCCATTCTGACAACATGAAATTAAAAACATATGAATCCTTCTCTCTTAGACTACACAACCCCTAACTAATTAATTGGTTGCAAATTCTATGAATTTCAGTGATATTTCTGTTTATGACTGCAGCCTTGAAGCGTCATCCTAAGCAGAGTTACAGACAAAGCAACTCTAAGCAGAATTACATGCTTCCTTGATTTCTTTTTTTTTTTTTTTTGGAAAAATTTTTATTGGGTTAGAATCCATTATTTCCACATTTACATTCAATTTTCCCCAATTTTTTCATCTCTAACCCCCTCCCTTTCCCCCCCCTTTTTGTTGACCTCCAACAGCTTTCCAACCCTTTGTCCCCTTTCCCTTACTTTTATTAGCTTCCTCTATCTAAAACAAATATATATTCTCCATTATTCTAAGCAGTACATCCTTAACTATTTTTAACATTATATGCCCAAACTGTAAGCCTTTGTTTCCATCTTAGATAAACAATTTATCCCAATTTTTCAATTTCAGGTATTTCTATATATCATAAACCATATAGATCATACGTTCGTTTATATCAAACAATTTGACTTATTCTCTATATATATTACTCATTCTATCTTTTTATAATAGTTCTATATATCTCTCCTCACGTAGTCAATCAATTTGACCCATCTATATCTTCAGACATTCAGTTTGGTACAAAATTTGTCAGAAAAAAAAGAAAATATTGTTAGTTAATCGCTCCTTATATTTAGTCCTTATAATTAATTATTTTCTCTATGTTCTGTTTGTTAACCTATATATATCTATATATATGTCAATCTATTAATCTGACTGCTTATTAATTCACATTTATCTCTTCTCCCCCCGGTAAAGTCTCCCCCCTCTACTTCAATACTTCAGTAGTTCTCAAACTGCCACAGTTTTCCTCCCACCTCCCATTTCTTCTCCAGGTATTGTTTCAGCTTCTCCCAGTCTGTGTTGAACTGCCCTGAGTCCAGATCTCTCAATTTTCTTGTCATCTTGTCCATTTCAGCCATATACAGCAATTTGTAAGTCCAATCTTCAATAGTTGGCACTTCTTGTACTTTCCATTTTTGCGCATACAAAAGTCTAGCTGCTGCTGTCATATAAAATATCAACGTCCTGTGTTGGGCTGGAATTCCCTCCATTCCCAAGTTCAGTAGCAGGAGTTCTGGGTTCTTATTAATTTGAAATTGTAAAATTTCACTCATTTCTCTTATTATTTCCCCCCAGTACTGCCTGGCTACCTCACACGACCACCACATATGATAGAGGGAGCCCTCATGCTTCTTACATTTCCAGCATTTATTAGAAGTATTCAAATTCCCTAGCGCAATCTTCTTTGGTGTCATGTACCAACGATAGATCATTTTATAAATGTTCTCTTTGATATTAATACATGTCGTTATCTTCATTGTAGTTTTCCACAAGTATTCCCATGCCTCCATTGTTATTTCTTTATTAAAGTTTATAGCCCATTTCACCATTTGTGTTTTAACTATCTCTTCCTCGGTATACCACTTCAACAGTACTTGGTATACCTTGGATATTCTTTTCTTATCTTCTTTAAGAAGGGTCTGCTCTAGTTCCGAATTCTCTATTCGTATACCTCCCTTTACAGAGTCCGAATTATATAAGTCTCTGATCTGTCTATACTGGAACCAATCGTAGTTAGGTGATAGTTCCTCTTGTGTCTTTATTCTAAGTTTGGATGCTTCAGTTTTAGTTATTTCTTTATACGTTAAACATTGTTGTTCATTATCAACAGCTCTCGGGTCTATCACCTCATATGGAACCACCCACAAAGGGGTTCCTTCTTGTAGATAAATTCTGTACTTCTTCCAGATTATGTATAGACTTCTCCGAACAAAGTGATGCAGGAACATCGAGTTGACCTTTACTTTGTCATGCCATAAATATGCATGCCATCCAAATATTTTTTTATATCCCTCTAGGGCTAATAGTTTCTTGTTCTTTAATGTCATCCATTCTTTCAACCAAACTAGGCAGATTGCATCATGATAAAGTCTCAGATTGGGCAGTTGCATTCCGCCTCTTTCCTTTGCATCTTGTAAAACTTTCACTTTCACTCGAGGCTTCTTGCCTGCCCAAACAAAATCTGATATTTTCCTCTGCCATTTTTCAAATTGTTTGGAGTCTCTGATGATTGGTATTGTCTGTAGCAAAAACATTACTCTTGGTAACACATTCATCTTAACTGCTGCAATCCTGCCCAACCATGACAAATTCAATCTATTCCATTTAATCAAGTCTCTCTCTATCTGAGTCCATAGTTTTTCATAATTGTTTTTGAATAGATCTATGTTCTTTGCAGTTAATTCGACTCCCAAATATTTCACTTTACTTGTTACTTCACAATCCGTTGTTTCCATTAACAATTGTTGTTTCTGCTTAGTCATATTTTTGCATAATATCTTTGACTTCTTTTTGTTAATGAAGAAACCTGCCAAGTCTCCAAACTCCTTGATCTTATCTATCACTCTTGGCATGTTCTCCAATGGGTCCTCTACAATTAACATTATGTCATCCGCAAATGCTCTGACCTTATATGAATAGTCCTTTATTTTTATTCCACGAATTTCATCATCTTGACGTATTTGTATCATCAGAATCTCCAATACTAAAATGAACAACAATGGAGATAACGGGCAACCTTGTCTTGTTCCTTTACTTATCGTCAATTTCTTGGTCAATTCATCATTCACCACAATTGCTGCAGTCTGGTCTCTATAAATTTCCTTAATTGCTCTGATGAATCTTTCTCCCAATTGTAGCTTTTCCATAGTGGCAAACATAAAGTCCCAGTTTAAATTGTCAAACGCTTTTTCAGCGTCAACAAAGAAGAAACCAACCTCTTTGTCACAACGCTTGTCATAATACTCAATAGCATTGATCACTGTCCTTAAGTTGTCTCTTATTTGTCTGTCTGGCAAAAAGCCTGCTTGTTCCTCCTCTATGACTTCCGAGAGCCACCCCTTCAATCTCTCCGCCAATATCTTCGCAAAAATTTTATAGTCATTGTTGAGTAGCGATATAGGTCTATAATTTTTCACATTAGTCAGGTCTTGGCCCTCTTTTGGGATCAATGATATATTCGCTTCACTCCAAGTTTCTGGAATCCTTTGATCCCTTAAAACCCTATTCATCACCTCTTTTAGGAATGGTGCCAGTTCATTAGCCATTGTCTTATAGAATTTAGCCGTAAGTCCATCTGGCCCTGGCGCCTTTCCTAGATTTGCAGATTGTATTGCCTTACTTATTTCCTCGTCAGTTACTTCACTATTCAACTTATTTCTCCAAGCTTCCGAGATTTCTGGAAGTTTGGTTTTCTCCAAATATGACGCTATTGATTCTTTGTTTACTTTTTATTATACAGCTTAGCGTAAAATTTATAAAAGGCTCTACTAATGGTAGCCTGCTCCAAATACGTTTTGTTATCTTCGCAAATTTTATTTATTATCTTCTTTTCCCTTTTCTTCTTCAATTGCCATGCCAGGTACTTCCCAGGTTTATTAGCACCCTCAAACGCTTTTTGATTCAGTCTTTTGAGATTCCACTCCAATTCTTTATTGCTCATTGCTGTTAGCTGTTCTTGAAGTATTTTAATTTCCTGGTATACCTTCTTTTTCCCTGGTCTCTTTTTTAGCTGTATTTCTTTGGCTTTTATTTTCTCCTCAATCTCTTGTCTTTTCTCCTCTTTCTTCTTTCTTGCTCTACCATTTAAGTCCATTAGTATGCCCCTTACAACCGCCTTGTAAGCATCCCAAACTTTATTGGTTGGTACTTCTTTATTCACGTTGTATTGTATAAAAAACTTTGTCTCTCTTCTCAGTATTTCCATATTCTCTCTTTCCTGTAACAAGTCCTCATTTATTCTCCATGCTTTCCTTTTTCTCTTTTTTCCAAATTTCCACATAATTGGGTTATGATCTGAGCCTACCATAGGCATTATTTCTACCTCCTTAGTCCATAATGCTAAGTCTTTTGAGGCCCAGATCATATCAATTCTTGATAATGTAGAATGCCTTGCAGAATAAAAAGTAAACTGTCTGCTTTTAGGATATTCTCTCCTCCATACATCTTCAAGAGTCTCTTGTTGAATCAACTCAAAAAAAAGCTTTGGTAATAGTCCTCTTTTCTTTTGTGCCGTTGTAGTCTTTTTGTCTAGTTCCAAGTCTGTCACTCCATTGAAGTCTCCAGCAAGAATTATCTGGTCGTATGCAAGATCGTCTAAATGCTTCCTTAAATCCTCAAAGAAGCTTTCTTTTGCACCGTTAGGTGCATAAAGTCCGACTACCAACACTCTCTTTAAATTCCAAATACATTCCACTGCTACAAATCTAGCTTCCACATCTCTCATAACAAATTTTGGCTGTAGCTCCTCTTTTATGTACAACACCACTCCTCTTTTTTTCTTGTTAGAGGCCGCTACATATTCTTTGCCCAATTTTCCAGATTTTAAATATTTTACATCCTGCTTTCTGATATGGGTCTCTTGCAAACAAACAATGTCACATTTTTGTTTTAGTAGCCAGTGAAAAGTATTTTTCCTCTTATTCGGTGAGTTTAGTCCATTTACATTCCAAGATAATACTTTACACTCCATACTCATGATCTTGTTGGTAAGTCTTTTTCATTGTCCTTAATAAATCGCTCCATCTCTCGCTCAGATCTGATGCGTTTTTTGGCCCCTCCAAACTCAAAGGACACTCCTTCCGGTAACTCCCATCTGTACCTGATTTTCATGTCCTTCAAAATCTGAATTAGCACTTTATATTTTTTCCGGTCCAGTAACACTGATCTAGGCAGTTCCTTCATTATAATAATCGTCTTGCCATCAATCTCCAATGGATCTTGAAACTGTTTTGTCACAATCCTCTCTTTCATATTTCGTGTTGTAAACTGCACAATCACATCTCTTGGTAGTTTCCTCTGGGTTGCTATTCTCGAATTCACACGGTATGCCACATCTAGGATAGCCACAACTTCCTCCTCCTCCTTCCCCAGGTACTCAGCCAACACCTCAGTCATCTGTTCTTGCGCTGACTTTCCTTCCACTTCTGGCAAGCCACGAAAACGTAGCTGCTTCTCCATATGTTTAGTTTCTGCAACTGACATTCTCCCCTTCACCAATCTCATCTCTGTTTGTTGCGTGTCTGCTAAATTCTCCATCGCGTCTTCTACTGTTTTAACTCTCTGCTGCGTTCCTTGTAATTCACTTCGTATTGTTTCCATACCTTTTTTCACTTCTGACAGCTCCGATTTTACTGTCTGTGTAACCTCTTTAACCTCTTTTATCAGCTCCAATTTCGTGTCCTTAAGTTCTTTAATCATATCTAAAAGTTTTTTGTCCAGGTTTTTATCCAGGTTTTCTATTGCCGATTGCCACTCTTTTTTTGACATCGTGGGGCTTGCTTTAGCTCGCTCCCACGAATCCGCTCTCTTCCTTAACTCCGTGGCGTAAAATTTAACGTTTTTCTATTTTAAATGTCCCGGTCTTCTTATAGAAATTAAATTTTAAAGAGTCCAAAATGTCGGGCGTCTTTTCTCTATGGTTTCTCTATGATTTTGTAATCCAAGATGGCCTACTTCCTCTTCCGCTGAAGCCGCGACCCTTCCCCTTTCAAAAATGGCGATTCCCTACTTCCTGCCCTCCAGCAAGGGCCGCTTCTCTCCAGCCACTCTATTGTTATTACGCACTTCCTGTCTCCCGTCTTCCCACAGCAGATCTCGCGATGGTGTCTTTTTCTCACAGCTCCAAAGCCACAGGTATTCAAAACAATAGTCCCATTTCTTTAATAACTTCTTTAAACTTAGTCTCTTTTTAAATTCAATTCCTGCCGAGTCTTCCCCTCCTTTTCACTAGTCTGTTGCAGTTTAAAAATCTACTTTTTTTCCTCTCTGTTTTTATCAATCTGTCCCGTCTCAGAAGATAATGATCTTTACCTTCTCTTCACTTTTCTCGGGTTGTAATCGCTGTTTCGATTTTAAGTTCTCCTCTCAGCTTCTTCCCCCAATCGATGCTTGGGTATGTAGGTCTTATGCCAGCCGAATTGGCCCCAAAACTGCCGCAGAGATTATAGCCGACCCGTCGCAAGGTGGGACCTCAAGGATCGGGGGGAGACTCGTTGTGAAGAGCTCCCCCTCGTCCGAGATCTAGCTCACCCTAGGGTCTTGAGCGTTCTTTGCCTGCTCCCCGCCTGAGAGCAGTCGGCCGCGGGCTATTTTCACCCCGCCGGCCGGTTAAAACGGCAGTCCGGTCAGCTCCGCAAGTGGAGCTGCGTTAGACCTCCATGGATCCCAAACAGGAAGTCACATGCTTCCTTGATTTCAATGGAGTGTAACTCTGCTTAGGATTGCTCTGTCTCTGTTAGTATTTTATGCAACTCATTTCTTTCCAACATGCTGCTTTTTCCTTAATTCATTCTTTAAAATATACAGTTTCACACACACACACGTATTTTCTCATTTTAGGTACCTGGATCTGAGTATCGATGTAGGAAATTCTTAAAATCTCTGCAGCTGACGGCCTCATTGCAGGGTCCTTGCTCAGCATGCTGAAATATTAATGATATGAGATTACCCCACTGATTCTCATGTCAACTGGAACTGCTAGAGCTGATACAACCTTTAAAAAACACCTACCTGTGCAGAATTGTGTTAAGTTTACTTGGATAGGAATCTGGAAGAGATGGTGCATTGTTCTCTACAATTTTTAGAACAACAGACAAAAAATTGTGACCAGTAAAAGCATGATCCAAACAGCACATCTCATACAAAATGCATCCTAGTGACCTGGAAGAAGAAACAAAATGATTCAAAGATAAGGAGATATTTGAAATTCAGAGCCTAGTGACTATTTCCAATCTTGCTTTCCTTTTACCCTGATCATTAAAAACTACATCCCATTTGACTGAAATAAAACACATATTTAAGTTACAGAATAATCATTCATGTTTGCAAAGGTTGTTCTACCATTTCCATAGGGCTTATCAAGCAAAATTGGATTGTGTGAGTAGTATAATGCTGTATAATATAAAACAGTTATGACTTTTTTGGTGTAATACGTGCACTGGTATCCAAGGATGTCCCTAGTCCTCCTATCCAAGTAGCACTGAAAGGGAAGAAGGAGACAACACCATAATCTGTTGGTGTTGGAAGGGGGCATTGGAGCAGCCAGGACCACCGCTGCAGCACTACACAGATACACAGCTACTGAGCTGCTGCTAATTTCAGGTAGGTAGCTGTGTTGTCTGCTCTGCAGTAGAACAGCAGTATTTGTCCAGCGGCACCTTAGACACCAATAAGATTTTTCAAGGGTATAAGTTGCTGAGAGTCAAAGCTCCCTTCTTCAGATACAGGGAGGAGTAGAGATTTCTGAGCCTTTATATCCCAGTTAGGAGGTGTGGGGGGGGAGGTTGAGGCAAAGAAGGGAGATGTAAAGGTACAATGCAGCTTGATTAGAGTAGATATAAAGGTACAATGCAGCTTCATTAGAGCAGAAATTAGCAGCTGTAGTGAGATAAGCAGGATTCGAGTCTAGTGGCACCTTAGAGGCCAACAAGATTTTCAGGGTGTAAGCTTCTGAGAGTCAGAGCTCCCTTCTTCAGACAAGAAGAATGAAACTCTGACTCTTGAAAACTTACATGCTGAAAATCTTTGTCTCTACGATGCCACTGTTATCAAACCCTGTTGTTGTACAGCAGACCAACATAGCAATCCAACTAAAACTGCAGTGAGATAAGAATCCTATTCAGCCCTAGGAGTTCCATTCTTCTGAACTTGTAAATGAATTCAAATTCAGCAATCTCATATTATGATCTGCCCTTGAAACTTCTTTGGTTGGTCAAAGACCCTGGTAGAATCTAGGTACAACAAAGATAAAAAATTGGGAGGTTTCCACTTAGAACAAAATACTTTTGAAAACTGTTATGTAACTCGGATGAAAAACTGATTAAAAAGATGTATGTATTTCTAATGCAAATGAAGAAGAAAAACGAGGGGGTAGAAGAATATAAGAACAAATGGACACAACATTTAGGATATAGTATTGATAGTATTGATAGTATTCCAATGCAATGGAATATAGTATGGAATATAGTATGCAATGGAATATAGTATTCCAATGCAATGGAATAAGATATGGAAAGTGAATGTTAAAATAACCAAGTCAGTGGCGTTTAAAAGAGAACTTATATATGATATTCTATAGATGGCATTTAACGTTGGCTAGACTTGCTAAAATGTATCTAATAACTGCTGGAAGTGTGAGAAACATAAGGGAACATTTTATCATATGTGGTGGTCTTGCAACGAGGTACATAAATTTTGGATAATGGTTCATAGACTTTTACAAACAATTTTACAGATTGTAATTCCATTGAAATCTGAAATATTTTTGTTAAACTGTATGCCAGAAGATTTGGACAAAGATGAGAAATATTTTACTATACATGTAGTGACAGCAGCAAGAATTCTACTAGCGTTTTATTGGAAAAGACAGTAATACCCCAGCAGGAGGAGCTAATAGCGAAGATAATGGAGACTGCGGAACTAGACAAACTAACTTTACTAATGAAAGGACAAATGGAAGACTTTGCTATACCATGGACCCCCTTTTACAACTGGATGAGAAACAAATATAAAGATTTGAATGTAGTAATTATATGGAGGCAATATTGTAATTTCTTACTAGCAATCACAGTTAAGTGATTAGCAGTATGGAAAATGCGGATAAGCAGAATGCTGTCTTAAGCAGAATGTATGATATTTTTCTCTCTTGTTTTCCCCCTTTCCCCTACCCCTAATGGAAAACTAATAAAAATATTTTTAAAAAGAAAAAGAAAAAAGAAACTTCTTTGTTTGGGGACAGCAACTTTTGGGTGAGCAATGGAATATCCTGGAAAATTAAAATGTTCTCCCACTGGTTTTTGAGTGTTGTAATTTTTGATGTCCAATTTATGTCCATTTATTCTGTTTGTCCAGTGTAGACAGTGGAAGGGTATTGTTGACACTTGATAGGAAAATGAACATGTGAATGAACCTGAGATGGTGTAACTGGTGCTGTTAGGTCCAGTGATTGTGTTATTGGAGTGAATATGGGGACAGAACTGGCATCTCAGCTGGCCTACAATAAACAGTGTTAGGCCAAGGTGGAAAACCTTGCTTCAGGGCTGGAGAGAGGCAAACTGCCTTGAGCCAGGCAGCTCTTTCAGCACAGGCTTTAGATGTGAAGACCTGACATTGCTTGCAGGTGCCTACATTTTGCCCTTCTCCCAAGCAGATAAGGGAAAGACAATGATCATCTGCCTTGGTCATTTTGGTGCTGCATTGTATGCGCTTTTCAAATAATGTTTTTTCAGTCATAATCTCACAAATCTTTCTTTCTTCCTCTCTCTCAGGCGACAGCACGTGGAGGTCCAAGACCTGTGATGAAAGAGAGGCCATTTTCACACTGCTTATTGGCCATGGAACATCACACCAAGCTCCCGGAACGACAGCGTCTTTCTGGCGCGATTTTTCACTTGGCATGATGTTCCGTGGCTGGTAAGCAGTGTGAAAACGGCCAGAAACTGAAGGTTGGGGCACCACTCTTCCTAGAGCGTGGACTGTTTGGGCAGGAAACAGCTGTGCAGGTGCTCTGGAAGGGGAAAGTACCCCTCTTCCTGATTTAAAGCCACAGAACCTATCAATTCACAGGCCCGCACATGTGCCGGCTCGCACATGTAGGATTGCACAGAACACTAACAATGAACTACAGATTACAGGTCTATGACTTCCTAAAGGGAATCAAATAATAGCATCTTTTAATAAAGGATCCGTTTTTTCGTTGATAGCTTTTCTTAGAGCCAGGCTACAAGTGACACCTTACACAGGTTGGACACTTGTCAGCTTCCCTCAAGTTTTGATGGGAAATGTAGGCGTCCTGGTTTTACAGCTTGGCTCTCCATTACAGCTGCAAGACCAGGATGCCTACATTTCCCATCAAAACTTGAGGGAAGCTGACAAGTGTCCAACCTGTGTCAGGCGTCACTTGTAGCTTGGCTCTTACACTGGATAAGAGCAGATCTGTCAAAATTAGTCACTTGTGTAGTCCTCTTCTGACTTTTTTAGAAGCATCAAGTTTAAATGATCCAGATAAATCAGATTAATATACTATAAGTAATAAAAAAATTGTTGAGCAGAAATAGTGGTAACACAGGGAATTCTAGGTTATCAGACCACCAGGATGAAAAGCCTATGTCCTTGAGCGGAGCTAATCTTGCAGCAGAAACATGACAGCAGCATGGCTCCATATTTGTTCAAATAATTGCATTTCCCCCCCAGAGATAAGAACATCAACAAACAGAGGACGACCTAGAAAACCAGTGCTTAAATCAATGCTTAAACCAATAATTCATTTGAAAGAGAATGCTGCCTACTCACCAGATGTCTGATTTTGTGTCATAGCCCTGGTGTTGCAGTGCCTCAGGGCTCATATAAAAAGGCGTCCCAGTAAAAGTAGTTGCTAAATCACAAGATCCCATCAAGAGGCGAGAAACTCCGAAGTCCCCTTGAAAAATATGTTTACATTTAGTTACTTGAAGGGAGGAGGGAAGCTGATGAAACAAGAAGGGGAAACTAAGCTAAATTTTATTCTTCTGCATTTTTATCTATTTAATTTTTTAAAATGCATGTGGCTCAGAGAGTTTTTGAGAGACAATATTGGGCTAGATCCTGCTGAAAACTTCTGGACACAGAAGTGTGACTTCCCTGCCTCCCCACCTCTCATTGCAGCCCAAAATACTCCCTAAATATGCTGCTTCTGAGGGACCGGTGACTTACAAGGAGCAGCATGAAGGAGAACTGAAAGGGTGCTGGAGGGGAGAATGAGCAAAAATGACACACGCACACCCTTTGCTGTGCGGATCTTTTCTACGGAATCCAAGCCATGGTGTTTCTTCTTGATGTCACTGGCACAAATTGAGCCTCCCAATCAGGTATTACCTTGAGTAACTGATGTACTCTCAATCATTTCAAAGGGTAATATTAGGAATTCAAATAGAATCATAAGTATCACCCCCACATACTTTTGCTGAAACCTGCTGTGGCTATAAGTTTGGCTTGGTCTGGCAATGAGAGAAATGTTATCACTTGCAATTGTTGCAAATTTCTCTAGCTGTTATTAGCAACTCTGCTCTTTCCAGATGTGGTCAGAACTCAGTCTACAACTGATGATATTTAATAAAAGGGACAATTATCCCAAGCTTTGCTCACATTCTTACAAGGAGTTAGCAGGCAGTCTATTTCCCCCTCCCCTTATAACTGTCTTCATTATGAGACATACACCTTGAGAAGGCAGACGGCAACTTTCAAACAATGTATTTATAATAAGCAAAAGGGGATTTTACAGAGTAATGAAGTCATGTCATGACTATAAAATCTTACCAATTTTAAGGAGGTTGTTTTTCAAAAATATATTCTTAGCTTTTAAATCTCTGTGAAGTATTCTCCTGAAAACAAAGTAAAATATAGTTTTTGTCGACTGGGCAAAACAATTGTGAATTATTCTCATCAATAGGTTTTTAAACTATCATTGTGAATAAACACCTTGCTCCTAAACACCTAACTCTGAAGAGTGTACCACTGATCTTTCTGGAACTTACTTCTAAATAATGGCCACTAGACAAAGACACACGTAAGTAAGAAAAGGGTGGCTGCAACTCTACAATTCTTTTGTAGCCCATCAGCCAATGTACTTCAAACTGTATATATATATATTTAAAAGCAATATTTTAAACACAGTTTTCCTGTTTGACTAGAGAGGATGCCAAGCGAAAAATGTAAATCAAAACATCTGCCTCGATGCATACAGTTTTAGTGAGTGTTTAGCATGACTTGATGGATCTTTGCCAATTAACATGAATTTAACCATTTCATATAGGTATAGAAATTTTGACAGACATGTCTGTAAATATTGCCCCAATAACTGGAATCCTTTGATACAAGGAGTTGTTATCCTCCACTGATATCAATGAGGCATCCTACACATGCAAGATCACATTCGTCCAGGGTTCCCTAACCTTTTTTAGCCTGTGAGCACCTTTGGAATTCTGACACGGTGCAGAGGGTGAAACCAAAAAATGGCTGCCTCTGGAGGCAGAGCCAAGTACAAAATGTCAGGGAGGGAGCTTATATACAACTCTAATAGGAACTTTTCAACATTTCAGGCATAAGCTGTTTAACAGGATGCTTTTAAAAATATTGTTTAAAAATATTTTCTTGTATACATAATCAGTAATGCAGTAAAGATCCTTGTGCTGTGGTGGCAGCTGTTGCTAAAGCAATGTATTTTTAAAAATCCGCAGTTTTATCATTCTTCCAATGGCCAATGAGAAGCCCTGCTGGGCAAAAGCTCTACCTGGCCCCACCCACTTTTCAAAACACTTGGGGAACCAACAGGAAAGGGTCTGTAGGTGCCATGGTGCCCATGGACACACGTTGGGGTGCCCTTGCTGTAACTGTTATGGGAACTGAATAGTTTAGTTGGATTTGCTAAGTAATGTGGAGTGAAAAAGCAGTGGAATGAGAATTAGACTGAAAAAGTTGGGTATGCTCTAACAGGGTTGCCAACTATTTCAAAACTTTTGTCAGAAGAGTCAGGGCCAAACTAGTTAACTAGAAGGTGCATGAGCAAATTCCCATTTTTTAAAAACTAATATGTAGTCCAAAGATGCAATGAATTTGAACACAGCAATAAAGAGCAGGGCTTAATCCATTCCCTGTAAGTCGTTTTTCCAATCAAAGTCTCTCCCAAAGGCTTTCCCGCTTGTTATAAGATACAGCATCCTCCTCTCTACCTACCATCTTGTTAGGGGTGGTAGCCTGCGCCAGCTTAGATCCCCTTTCCCTGCAGCAACTCAACAGAGTGGTGGGGAGAAAATAGAGGAGTGATTCAGTGTCATGCCAATGTGCAACTTTACTTCTGGTGTGAAATCAGAAGGGATAGCAGCACCACAGAGTTTGGGATGAATCCTAGAGCACTGCCCCAACATAATTATGTCACCTCTGGTTTTGCAATGGAAGTTACATGGCACACTGGCATGACACTGAATCACTCTCCTATTTTTCCTCCTTGCATGTACCTCTGAATGTACATGTGGAAAATGTCACATCTGGTTAGGCCCTGAACACTGTTAACATTAATTGTTTTATTCATATTTAGTATTTCCAGTGCATCATAAGATCTAAAATATACATAGTAAATAAATGAACATGCTCATAATTAAAAATTAATGATGAAACAATGAAAATGTACAAATAGAAGTAAAATTGTCAAATCAATAGTCTGTAACTGGACAAATTAAAATTCAATAGTGGTAAATATGAAAACATAAAACTGGTGTTCCAAAATGAATTGTTTAGACACTGAGCATTAAATTTCATTTTGTAAGAAACGTTATGGCTCTTTTACCCCCCACAAAAACCACAAGGTATCTGACGAATCCTAGAGAGGTTTGATGTCACTTCCGTTTCTCCCCCTAGAAGTGACATCATGCCATCGCTGATGGTATTTTTTTAAAATTCTCCCACTGGCTGCTGGAATGCTGGCAGAATACACCTGTGGGGTGTGTGTGTGTGAGAGAGAAATCTCTCATCTCCACTGGAAACATGGCAACTCTATTTCCAGTGTCTTCCAAATCTACAAATGTGTTTGACCCATACAGTGTCTTGTCCCTTGCCTAAGCAGAGGAAACACTTCTCGTGTCCATCAAATTGAGCCATCTTAGTCCCACAATGTGAACACTATTTGAAGAGCCCTTTGGATACCATGGACCCAAAGGACCAGACTCGCATGGATCGATTGGAATTGAGGAGCTAGCTTCAGGTACGTCCTTCTTCAGCAGCGACTAATAAAGAACTGAAGGAAGGAGCCACTAGCCCTGCCTTTTATAGGCGCACCAGGGGGGAAAGCACATGAAAAGGCAAGGTGAGTGTCTCACACTTTTAGGAGCTTTGGAATATCCGCAGCTGGCCTGTGCATGCGCAGTTCCCATGTGGGGCAGCACAGAAGACACAACAATTATCTATGGGAGGCCTTCCTTCATCACTTGCTAAATAAATTTTCCACTGAGACAAGCAAGCAACTCAAGCAGAATAAAGCTGATTATTGTGGAAAGGTCTGTTAAACTGCACAGAGCTGACCTAGGCTTCACCTAACCCCTTTTCTACCTAAATGAAGAATGCAAGCAAAACCTAAACAGTGTCTAGTTCTCAGCAATTCAGGAAGACCAAAATTAGGTAATGAGGAGTAGGGTTCCCAGGTGCCTACCAAAGGCAAACAAACTCCCAGCAGTTTGCCTCCATGCCTGCTGATCACTGGTGATCAGTGGGACTTGGCAAGCCACAAGCAATCACCTGCCACTAGCAGGCAACCTGGGCAAATGTGTGGTGCACACACACATCATCGTGCTGGCTGCAGGAGTGCTCCCATGCTTCACATAGGGCCAATTTTGAGAATCAGCCCTTTGTGAAGTGTGGGAGTACTCCTGCAGCCAATGCAATGACATCACTTCCAGAAATGATGTTGTCACGCAGAGGCCAGAAATGCGTACAAAGCCTGCAAGCAAAGAGGTCCAGTGAGTACTAGGACTCCCACTCCCACCAGGAAGACCTGGAAATGCTAGGGGGTGAGAAGAACTTGTGCATAAGAGGGGAGGGGTGTGGGAGGGCATACACAATGCTACAGCCAAGCCTGACTCCTAAACCTACTTTCAATTCTAGATCTGAAACAGGATTGGAAATTGGTATCATGGATCAAGCCTCATTTCTAGGTCCCTCCACCCCCTGAGGTCTTTTTTTTTAATTGTTCAGACTTTCTAATTGCCTGGAGCCCCTCTACTGGGAAGAACAGTTCTGTGCAGCACGTTCCTTTTCCTGCCCAGAGAGTAGTCCAAATTATTTTTTAACTATATGGCCCGAGTAATATATAGAGCAGCCACCATAAAAGTATACAATACTGGAAAGTTGTCTCCAGCATGAGACAAAGAGCTTGGAAGCTGTCTCCGGGGCGAGACAATAAAACTGGGAAGGTTTGATCAAGACTTCTTGGGCAAAACTAAAATTATCAAAGATGATTGACAACCCACAATGGCTGGATAGGTGAGGCTATCAGAGCCCTGAATAGCCTGGAATGGGAGAGTGGATAAGGAGAACATTGGCAAGGTGTGTTAGGGAGATTAATTCAGGAACTCCTGGAAGAGCCTATTGTCTTAGGATCTTTTGCACATTTCTGAGTCATGGGGCTGAAAGCTAGTCTCACTTGGCAACTCATACGTCAGTAATTTTCCAGCTCCCAGCCAGGATCTTACAGCCATTTCCCTGCCTTGCAGGGCAGTATTTTTGTGTTTAAACACATACAGAGAGGGGCTTACGATATTGCCATATTCATATGCTTTCTATTAGTGTGAAGCCAGGTCTGACCATAAATAAAATAAATAAATAAATAAAATTTTAATTCAGTTCTTCACATTTATATTGTACCCATACTGAGCAACTCAGTATGGGTTATAATCAAGCCAAAAAGGCCATTAAGCAGAGAATAATAGAGGTCGAGAGACAACACGACTTGAACAGATTCAAGGTGTTACTGTTTGATCCTGACCCCATGGTTAGGCTAACCCCTATACCTTATCTTTTCAACCTTGCCAACCACGAACACAGGAGAACCTTTACGTTAATGCGTTGGGACGCTCTCCCATCAGCTGTACTGGAAGGCAGATACAAAAGAACGCCACTGGAAGAACGCCTGTGTCCCTGTGGTGATGGGAAAATAGAATCGCTAGAACATGTCATCTTCGACTGCAAAATACATATGCAACTTCAAGAAGTTTATATAAGGCCTATACTTTCTGCCCATCCAGGTATACAAAGAGCTTTTCTACTTTCAAAAATGCTCTCGGATAGATCCCAGGACATAACACATAAGGTTGCTAAGTTTGGTTGGATGGCAATAAAGAACAGGAGTTCGTTTACTAACAACTAAAGACAGTTTTGTACTATGGTTTTATGGTACCTGAGTTTTATGATATGCTGAAATTTAAATTTTAAGCATTTTTAAATATTTTAAATATTTTAAACATTTTAAATATTTTAAGGCAATGTAATCTATTATGTTACTGAGGTATCTTTTAGTCGGAATTCTCTAGTTTATCTCTGTAACATTGATCATTCCTGTAATTCTTTTGCTGGTCTAGGACCGTAATAATAAATTTGATTTGATTTGATTTTATATTGTACCCTTATTCCAGTGAGTTCAGAGCAATGTTCATGTGGGCTACTGGGATGGGCAGGAACATTGGAAGATGACTATCAGTGATGATGTGACGTGATGTCAGAGAAATGTCCAGATGTGACATCATTTTAGTAATAACTGAAACTATACATTGACCAACAAGTTCTCATGATTCCCTAGAGAGGTGTGATGTCACTTCTGGGTTTTCCTCTGAAATGACATCATGCCATTGGCCCAAAGGCCATTTTTTTAAAAAAATTCTCCCACTGCCATTTGAAACAGCAGCACGATACAAGAGGCAGAGGCAAAGCATGCCCTGCCTCCATCCAGGGACTGGCAACCCTATACATGGTCCTCCGATTTTATTCTCAAAGTAACCATGTACAAGTCTAGCAACCAGCCAAAGTCACCTCTCCCCTTTCTTTATGCTCAAAGGAGCAATTGGGTTTACATCTGCACACCAGAGACACCTTGCCCAGTTCCCTGGAACTCCAGGCTCACCTGAAATGCTGTCCCTCTAGTCATCCCTTTTCAGCAGCCCAGGGAATAGTCAACATAAGCACCTTGATTTGTATTGGTAATATCCTTTCTGCTCTCTCTTTGTGCTATCATCTTGCATTTCAAAATGTAAGACCAAAAACATACACAATAAATAATTGAATATGCTAAGAATTAAAAATTGATGATACAATAAGAAAATGAATACATAAAAATAAAACCTTTGAGCTGGCAGCATGTGACTGGACAAGAACTATTAAATAGCAGTGACACGTAAAACATGACATTGTTTCTTAAAACTCATCATTTAAGGTGCTTTGCTAAACAGTTTAAAAACATGTTCTGGGAAAGCCAGTTGTTTGCTTTAACCAAAGATGCATTTTCAAACAATTCACAGGATTTTAAAATTATTCTCCTGTTATGCAAGATGGGTCAGGGGAGGTGTGAAAAACATGAAGCATGGCCCTTGAACATCCGAGTAGGAGGTCTGGCCCTCCAAACCATTTGAATTTGACATTCTTGATTTTAGGTTTACAGATTTAAAAAATGTAAACAGTCATCCTGATATTTGCCTGTCTTGAACTGGTCAGAAACAACAACCCAGAAACCATACAGATGGAGCGACCTTATTTGAAACAGTTTTGTGCAAATACATTAGTTCTGAAAGTGTTAATCATCTGGACTTGTGTTATAGACAAAAAGCATTGTTTGGGGAGCTCAAGTATACATCCTATTCTAATACAGCCATCAAACTCTAAATAGGAGGCTATCTATTTTCCAAAATGAAAGTAACCTTCACTTCTACAATACTATCATGACGATCCAATGAAACAAGTCCTAAAATTTTAGTGTCTGCATTTGACATTTCATGTCAATTATCCTTGCTTAGGATTAAAAACACGTTTTTGGAAAACTGTATCTGAAAGGTGGTACTCCCATTAATCACATAGTAATACTAGTAGTCATGCAAAATTAATCAGGGTTGCCATATGCCTATTGACACTCCAGCAGACAGCAGGAGAAGGGAGAAAAGTGTCATCAGCGATGTCATGATGACATCACTTCTGGGGAAAACCTGGAAGTACCACCACAGCTTTCTAGGAATCACTAGAAACTTTATAGTAAAACCATAGTTTGGCAGATCCTTGAGAGGTGTGATATTACTAGAGATGGGCACGAACTGCATTACGAACTTCAAAACCCCACAAAAATGGCGATTGCGATCCGGCGGTTCATTATTGGCCACGGCTAACGAACCAGCGGTCAGTAAAAGCCTGATTCGATGCGTTCGGCCACGGTTCGGGAAGCCAGCCACTCAGGCGCCAGCAATCTATTCCCCTGGCAATGGAGCCGGGGGAATGCCTGAACTCTGTCTGCGCTCCTTCTGTCACCCTGGAAACCAGAATGGAAGCCCAGCTTACCTTGATCGGCAGGTCTTCCTTCCAACCACAGAGCTGCAAAGTGGTTACAAGTTGGGAGAAGACACCCAGGGGAGGGAGGGGGAAGGGGGTGTCCTGTAGCCACGGGCACTCCAATCTCATCCCTGCAAACCCTGATAGGCAGCTCTGATGGCCAAACACAGACCTCCTGCGTTGCTCAATGGGACCTGTGCTTATAAATAGCCGTGGGCTCCCAGGCTGGGTTTCACTTTCAGCGAGCAGCGGAGTGGGACAAAGCTCTTGCTTGCCACTTGCTAGCCTTTGGGGAGAGAGACTAATTCAGCTTGGATTTGGGGGATAGGGTTCTATCTCATCTGGTTCCAGGGCTGCTGCCTGGCTCTGGGGCCAAGCTCAGTGGGTACCTTGGCTGAGGGCTCACATTGATTATTATTAATCAGTGCCTGATCAGGTCAGGTCTGTGGGAGTCGTGGGCTAGGGCTCTAGTCCCTCCCTCCCTCTGGTGCCAGTGCTACTACCAGGTCCTGGGGCCAAGCTCAGTGGGCACCACGGCAGAGGGCACACAGAGTCATCTCCTTTCCTGTCCTCCTTAATTCTAGTTTGGTGGCACAATGAGTCTACCTCTTGTGTTGGCTGCCAAGGGTGGTTGTGGGGTGAAGTGCGATGGCAGTCCTCCTGGTTCAGCTGTGGAAAGCAGTTTGGGGTGTGGCTCAGGGGCCGCAGGGAGTCCTCCCGCTCCCCCCAATTCACCTATGTGGGCTGTGGAGGCCCAAGAGGTCTTTGCGCAGGGGGGAGAGAATCTCTCTCAACATTTTGAGGAGGGGTGGGTGGGCGATGGATCCCTGGAGGAATGGTATGTGTGTTATGAAAGATCCCTCCCATCCCCATCCCAAACTCTCGGTGGTGTCCCCTCCTTCAGTCCACCCCTCACCCCGTCATCCGTGTCCAGCCCCGCAGCACAGCCTGTAACCGTTCGTCCTCCTTCCCCTGGGACAGTTAGCGGTCGACGTTACAACGCCTCCGTATGGAGGCATTTTCAGGCCCTTCCTGATGACCTCCGTGTGGTGCAGTGCCGTGCCTGTGATGTTCTGGTGTGCAGGGGAAAAAATCCAAAGCACCTGTCTTCGACAGCCCTGACTCAGCACCTGAAGAGGCACCACCTGAGCCTGTCTCCCTCCTCACCCAGTGAAACATCCATTGGGGGGTGAAAGGGGGCCACCAGCTCTTCTGAGCGGGGGTCAGTGGGAGGATCACTTTGCCCTGAGGGTGATGCTAGTGAGAGCAGAGTGCTCCAGCAGGCTGCGCTGGCGGAGGTTGTCCCCTCGGGGTCTGGGACAGCGCCACTTACAACCTCGAGGCTGATGGCTCAGGAGGCGGCTGCCGCCACACTGTTCCTCAGTGGGACCCTTGGGTGAGGACCCGCAGTGGCTGGGGGATCAGGCCCCCGGTCCGAATGACACGTCCTCTCTCTCCCACGCCAGGAATACCAGAGTGCTCCTCTTTGGCCTGGCGGTTGCGGGGGGGAATCTTCCCACTTACCCCCCACATGACAGGTCCTCTCCCTTCCATCCTTTCCGGCAAGGCAGGAAGGTGGGCGATGCTGCTGATGGCAGCCTCCTTTGGGCACTTGTGCAGCAGCTCAGGAACTGTTTCACATATAGTTAAGCCGCACGGTGCCTCCATCCATCGCAAACACAGAGCCCTCTGAGCAGGGGGGAATGGGTCGCTCAACTGATGTCCTTCCCGCAAAGGCAGGAAAGGTGGCCGATGTCAGCTGCTGCTGCTGCTGTCACATTTCCGTCTCCCCCTCTCAGGAACCACTCTGACCCGTCCAAACAATGCCTCCTGTCCTGCCCATCCCCTACTTTCTGCAAAGGCAGGACGGCGGATCAGGTCAGCCCCTGCTTCACGAGGGACTATCCTGTTACTGCTCCCTCCTTGGTTACACAGCTCGGTTGCACTTGTGCAGCCGATTGTATTGTGTACGGATACAGTCGGTTGACAATGTGGTGGCACCCGTCAACGGGACTGACGGGACCTCTTTCAGCTGGGTGGGAATGTGTCCCGCAACTCCCGTCCTTTCCGTCAAGGCAGGAAGGTGAGTACTGTCGGCTGCCACCGTATTACTCCTCAGTGGGACCCTCGGTTGAGGACCCGTAGCTGCTGGGGGATCTTCCCCCTCCTCCTCATGTTGGACAGAACAAGACAGAGAGACAGATAGAAAGATGTATTGGAAAACAACAACAAACCCATTGGAAAAAGATGGACACACAAGCCTACAGATGGATGATGATAGAGAAAGGAAAATAGAAAACAACATAATTATTGAAAGAGAAAAAAAGACAGCTAGAGATGGAAAGAAATAATAAAGGACAGGTATATACTTAGAAAGAGATAGATTCAGATAAATGGTGGAATCACATAGGAAGAGACAGAGAGAGATAGAAAGTTGCAAATAGACCGTGAGAGGGAGAAACAGAGAAACAGATAGAAAGGGGGACACGGATATCAGCCGTTCTAGAAGTAGAAACAGAATGCGAATGCATCAAGGAGATATAGAATCGAACAGAACAGGCCACATCCATGGAGAAAAGGATTGAAAATCAAAAACAGAGAAAGAGACAAACAGTACAGAATGTATCAGTATAATGCAAAAGACACGAGAATGTATGCACAAACATTAGAGAATGAATGTTACAATTAGAGAATGGTATATGGTTGGAGAACTGTATGTAGAGACAGATAGAGATTCCCGGCCCCTCTGTGCCGGGAATACCAGAGCTCTCTTCTTTGGCCTGGAGGTTGCGGAGGGATCTTCCCACTTACCCCCCACATGACAGGTCCTCTCCCTCCCATCCTTTCTGGCAAGGGAGGAAGGTGTGAGCTGCTGGCTGCCGCCGCCGCACTGTTCCTCAGTGGGACCCTCGGGTGAGGACCCGCGGATGCTGAGGGATATTCCCCCTCCCCCTCCTCATGATGGCAGGTCCTCTCCCACCCACCCCGGGAATACCTGCACACTCCTCTTTGCCCTGGAGGTTGGGGGGGGGGAATCTTCCCACTTACCCCCACATGACAGGTCCTTTCCAGCAAGGCAGGAAGGTAGGGATTGTCAGCTGCTGTCGAAATTTTCCTTAGTGAGACCCCGAGGTGAGGACCCGCAGTTGCTGGGGGATCAGGCCCCCGTCCGAATGTCATGTCCATTCCCACCCACACCGGGAATAGCAGCATGCTCCTCCTTGGCCTGGTAGGCGAGCACATGGGGGTGCTGCCAGCGAGTGGCCAGACCCCCTGCCCCCTGAGGGGCAGCAGCTCATTGCCACCTCCCCGTGCCCACCAGGCCTGGCGGCCGCCCCCAATACACACCGTCCGGCCTGCGCCGGGAATACCTGCATGCTCCTTTATGGCCTGGCAGGCAGGCACATGGGGGGTGCCACTGGCAAGCGGCCAGACCCCCTGCCTCCCCATGCCCGCCAGGCCCGGCGGCCGCCGTCATCACCCATATTCCTGTCGTCGCAGGGAATACCAGCGTGCTCCTTTTTGGCCTAGCGGGTAGGCACATGGGGGGTGCCACCAGCAAGTGGCCAGATCCCCCGCCACCTGAGGAGAGGTGGCTCAATGCCACCTCCCCGTGTCCGCCAGGCCCGGCAACCGCCCCCAGTACACACCTTCCAGCCTGCGCTGGGAATACCAGCGCACTCCTGTTTGGCCTGGCGGGCGGGCATATGGGGGGTGCCGCCAGCAAGTGGCCAGACCCCCCGCCCCGAGGGGAGGCGGCTCAACGGCGCCTCCCCGTGCCCACCAGGCCCGGCGGCCGCTGTCATCACCCACGTTCCTGCCATCGCAGGGAATACCAGCGCACTCCTTTTTGGCCTGGTGGGCGGACACATGGGGGGTGCCGCCGGCGAGCTGCCAGACCCCCCGCCCCCTGAGGGGAGGCGGCTCGTTGCTGCATCCCTGTGGCTGCCAAGTCCAGCGGCCGCCGTCGACACCCACCTTTTGTACACTGGGCCAACGTCAACCAGTGGCTCTAATTGTATCGAGTGGGAGTTTCCTGGGGCCTTGGATTGGAGAGGGTATAACTCCAAGATCCCTTTTGCAATCTTGTCCAAACTTGGGTGATGGCTGTAGGAGAGCCTGCAAAAGACTCCCTGGGAATATGGGCTATGTAAGTGCCATGGGGGCCGTTCCGCACCCAACAAACTGCAAACTGGTTTGGCAACAGAAAATGTTCGTTGCGGTTCGCGATTGGGATCGTTGTCAGCACCGAACCGCAAACCACTGGTTCGTTAATTTTTTTTGTCTAGATATCACCTCTGGGATTTCCTGCAAGGGAGGGATGTTATACCATCACCAATGGCCGCTCCCCACATCCCCACCCCCCAGTCTCCCACAGATTGCCAGGTCAGGCCTTGCAACCTTAATATTAAATATAAGTATTTTAATACAAATACAAATCAAAGTGGTTAAACAGAATTCTATATCAATGATAACAAAGGCATTCGGCAAACATTAATTTTCATGTCAATATTAGCAAACAAGCAATAAAAAAATGAGCTCAGATTTATGTCCACATTAAATTAAATAACTATACCTTTCATGCATGTAGTTGACTCCAAGTAACAACTGTATAAACCATTCTATTATTTGGCTTTCTGGGAATACTTTGCCAGCTTCTTTGTATTCTTGGATTTTAAAGTCAAGGTCTCGACCCTGAAAGACAACAGCAAAGGTAGGACTTAAACAGGACATATCGTGCCTGGGTTCAGTTAAAGTGCAGCACAGTAAAAAAAGAAAAATCCATGTGGATGCCCATTTCTTCCACACACAGTCTCCTGTAGACAGGCTGCTTTGTGACAGAATCTTTACAGCAAATGTGTTTTAAAAGCTCAACTATAGGCACAACTGAAAATAAATGAGCTCTGGTACAATACAAAGAGGCTTTTCACACAACCTGTTAGGATAATATTTGTTAACTCCTGGAAGAAAAAAAGAGGTCTCACCTCACAGTATTCAGTGATGATGCAGAAACTTTCTCCCTCCACAAAACTGGTATAAAACTTTACAATGGCTGGGTGGTCTAGCCTGGACAACAGCTGTGCTTCTAGGTTTGCCTCAACTGTTTCATTGGGTTTGAGGTCTCCCACAGAGATCTCTTTCAAAACTTTCCTATTGGTAAAAAGAAAAAGATAACTAACGAAAAGCCAGATCCAATAAAACATCAATCCAATTATCACATCCTGAATTACATGCAAGTTACATTAACACACACATCCTAGGACTGCCTCTGATGGGCTCTCTGTAGACCTTCTGCTGACGTAGAAGTGTCATTTTCATGAACTGAACAAACTAGTTCTCAAACTGGGGCAAGTTTGTGAAAGTTTCTGGTTCATGGTTCATGAACTGTGATGAACCACGAACTGAACGAACCACCATTTTTTCAGCTTGTGCCCACCTGTGGTGCAAATTACAGAAGCTGGGGGCAGGGAGTAAGTACCAAAGAGAGGCCCTTTTCCATTGCAGCAGTCATCATTTGGAACTCCCTTGTCACAGAAATTTACCAGGCATCAAGCCTGTGACCTTTTAGGCATCAGGCAAAAAAAAAAAATTCCTGCCCCTCCCTATTCTACCTAAATAATCAGATACTAATGCACAAAACCCCTTCTTACTTTTCTTTTCATGCTTGATTTATTTATGCTAATGTTTTATTGTTACACATTTGATAATTTTAATGTTTTTAATAGCAGCTGCTACCCACCTTTGGAATATTTTATTGAGAGTACAGGGTAGGGATTTGGGGTAGGAAGGTACTTCAACAGGGATAATTCTATGGAGTCCACCTTCTGAAGCTGCTGTTTCCTCAAGAGGAACTGATCTCTGTAATTTGGAAATCAGTTTTAATTCCTTGCTTGCACCTTTGGACTCATTTTCTTTCTGAAGAGCAAAACTGTCAACTCCATGGAAAATCACTTTTGTTATGAGTTTCAGAAGTGCTCTACTGCAGTACTTGGGGATCCTGGGGATCCAGTTTAACACATGTACACACATGTAACACATGTATCGTCAGTCTTTTTCTTTGTTAATTTAACGTATCAAAATATTTAAACCCTGAATTTCACCCTGTCATTCCCCTGGCGTGGGGGGTGGCTGTCTCGCTTTCCTGCGCCTCCACAGAGCACCCGGCTGTCTCATTCCACCAGAGATTGGGAAGGTCGTGGCCTGGCCTGGCCTGGGCTGGCCTGGCCTTCGTCAGGATCAAGTGACTACCAGGATGCCTCCGGGACAACCGTTGGAGCGGGCACCACCCAGAACTCCAGGGCCCCAACAGAGCCTGACTTCTCGGCCGAGGAGTGGGAGCGAGCGTGGACGTCTCCGGGACACCCGTTGGAGTGGGCACCACCCGGAACTCAGGGGCCCCAACAGAACCTAACTTCTCGGCCGAGGAGTGGGAGCGAGCGCGGACGCCTCCGGGACACCCGTTGGAGCGGGCACCACACAGAACTCCCGGGCCTGGCCTGGCGTGACTTAGATCTCTGGTGCGACTTAGGTGTGATGCCCAGGAGCGGGGCTTCACCTTCCCGATCTCTGGTGGGATGTGATGGCCGGGTGCTATGTGGAGGCACAGGAAAGCAAGACAGCCACCCCCCATGTGCCGCCCGGAACGAATTGGGGACCACCGCAAGGGCTCCTATGGTGGGAACATGTGGATGCGGTGGCAGCAGCTTCCACCCTAACGGAAGGCGAGGTACAACAAAAAGGGGACCATCTGGATGTCCTCATGGAACAAGTTCAAATCATAAGCTATGATATGTTAGCGGTAACTGGCCTTACACAGGGATGGACGGACAGTGCCTGAGGACTGCAACATCCCCTAGTGCCCCTGGGGATCGGGGGCCTGGGGCTGCACTCCGCCACAAACGCTGCCCCATTGATCTCCCAGGACACAGCGCAATCGGTGCCGCAGGATGTACAAATACTGAAACTAGCCAGTGAAATCCACGAGGAGCCTCAGGAGAGTAGTTCGTCAGGATCAAGTGACTACTAGGACCCCTCCGGGACACCCGTTGGAGCGGGCACCACCTGGAACTCTGGGGCCCCAACAGAGCCTGACTTCTCGGCCGAGGAATGGGAGCGAGCATGGAATTTACAACGTGCATGGGAGGAGGACCTCCTCCGGGCCCCAGCCCAAGTCACAGGAGGATCCGGCAGCAGGGAAGAACATTTGGCCGCAGAGGCCGAGGAAGCTCATTATGCCACACTGGAAGCCCAAGTGACTACGATGAGAGGAGAGTTGGCTCAAGCAGCACATCTCATGGAACTCATGATGGTCCAGCCGAAGGGGCTGCCAGCACCTCCAACCGAGGAGGCTCCACCTGTCCCACTGCCGCTGCCTCAACCTGCTCCTGCGACTTCCCATTCAATTGCTACAGAGACCGTACCCACTCGCCCTCTCATGGCACCAGCAACTTCCAGTGGGAGGCGGGCAGTAGGACCCAGGCAGGGACTACCCTTTAGGCCAGCACCTAGACTAGGGCCCTACCCGGGACCACCAGGAACCCGTCGGACAGAACCAGCTGCCCCAACTCTATCACTGCCACACCCACCAGGGCCTCCAAGAAGCCTACACCAAAAGGTCCCGATTGCGCCCCTACTCTGATACCTCAACAAGCTGCCCAGTATGGCCCCTCGGTCGGAGGAATTCCGCCGCCCATAGCTAGAGACAGGACCATCATTCCTCCCCCCCCCTGAGTGGGGCTACCCAGCGCCTCCCACTGCTCCTGTCAGCGCTTATCCAGATACCCGAGCGAGAGCTATGGAAATCCCAATGGGCTGGGTGAAACTGGAAGCCACTTTTGACAGGGAGCTGCGAAAGCTAGGCTTCTTCATAGTACAGGCTTTGTAATTCTTCAATGAGTGGGGCCATCTATTCCTCTCTGAACAGAGCCGAGTCATCCACCTGGGAGCCTGGCTAGAGGGAACGGCGGCAGAATGGTATGTGACTCTCCACGATACCGGAGCCCCCGAGCTGCACAACTTAAAAGCCTTCCTTGCGGCATTACGAGCCCAGTATGAAGACCCAATGGAGGGGGAGAGGGTCCGCACTAAGCTCCGGGCCATTCAGCAAGGTTCACAGCCGGTGAGGGACTACGCCGCCGAGTTTCGCCAACTGGCCACCAATGCCCGAGCTATCATGAGGAGTTTAAAATAGAACTGTTCCAAAACTGATTAAATCCGGAATTACTGGATTGGGCCCTGATGCAAGATGACCCATCCACCCTCCTAGGCTGGATTCAACTGGCATGCGAGGTCGAAAACCGCACCCAGGTAGACCGTCTAGTAAAGCAGCACCAGCTGGCGGGAGCAAGACAGACTCCCGGTTTGTCCACCCATGGCCAAGTGACACTAGAGGACCTGGACCCGGCCGGGAAATGAGAGACACTCGTTGGAGGCAGGGCCTATGCCTACAATGTGGAAATAGCAGACATTTCGCAGCACAGTGTCCCCTTAAGGCCCCTCCGGAAAGAGGAGCGCCACGTCCCACAGCTGCACCGCGACCCCCAAAGGCGGAACGCAAGCCCCCACCACTGTGAGGGAAGCCGGATACTGGACCGAAAGCAGAAGAGCTACCAGTTGAACATAATTACTTTCCCTAAGAAAGTGAGATGTCCGTGCAGTCAGGAAACATGGAGAACCTGCTGTAAGAGGGCCCCAGCAGCAGGTCACCAAACAGTCCATCCCTTCCGTGGTGAGAGAAAGAGGAGCCATATTATTCATGCCGGTAGTTCTTGTAAACCCAAAACGAGGAACTCATGTGCAGGTACAAGCCCTTATAGACTCCGGGTGTTCCCAAGATATCATATCACCACCTTGGTAAATGGACTAGGCTTGAAAACCCAGGAACTAGAAGATCCCATTGTTTTTGAACAGGTGGACGGGTCAAGCATGAGTCCTGCCCCCTTTGAAACCGAACCGGTAACAACCAGGATGGGGAAGCACTGGGAAGCCCGCCCCTATATAGTCAGTAATGCAGCTAAATATCCTCTAATATTGGGTAGCCGCTGGCTAGGAGATCACAACCCCTACATCAAATGGTCGGAGGGGGTTGTCATATTCAAAGGAAGTCAGTGCAGCGCACATGCGTGGACGAAGGAGTGGGGCAGGGTGGCTCCCTCCCCCCAGATGTTGTCTTACTAGTCGAGAAGGAAGAGAAAGCCATCCCTCGAGAGTACAGGGATCTCCGCCTAGCGTTCAGCGAAAAAGAGGCGGATGAACTCCCCCCCCACCGCAACACTGACTGTGCTATCGAACTAATTCCCAGAGAGAAACTACCTAAAGGCAAACTCTACCTATGAGCCCGGCTGAATGCCAGGAACTGAGAAAGTTCATAGATAAAAATTTGGAGCGAGGTTTCATTAGGCCAGCTAGCTCCCCGCATGCCGCCCTCGTCTTGTTCATCAAAAAGAAAGATGGAGGATTAAGACTGTGTACAGACTTTAGAGGTATCAATGCGGTGTCAATGTCGAACGCCTACCCCCTCCCCTTAATTTGAGATCTACTCAGTGTAGTAGCCCAAGGCAAAGTCTTTTCAAAACTGGACTTGAAAGATGCCTACTTCCACGTAAGAATACGGGAAGGAGATGAGTGGAAGACCGCCTTTAACATGCCCTTAGGCCAATTCGAATACCTAGTCATGCCTTTTGGCCTTAAAGGCTCTCCAGCCGTATACATGACGCTCATTCATGAAGTGCTACACGAGTACCTGTACAAAGGGGGGGGGTATACCTTGATGACATGCTTATTTACACAGCAGACAAGGAGTCACATGTTGAACTAGTCCGGAAAGTGCTAAGCGCATTGATAAAGCATAAGTTGCCTGTAAAATTGTCTAAGTGTGAGTTCCACAAAGAAGAATTAGATTACCTGGGTTACTGCATCTCTAATCAAGGACTAAAAATGGACCCAGCTAAAATCCAGGTGCTGGAAGGGTGGGAAGCACCACAAACAAGGAGACAACTACAATCTTTCCTGGGGTTCGCCAACTTCTATAGACCCTTTATAGGAAACTTCGCCCAAATAGCTCTACCCTTAACAAATTTACTAAAAACCAAGGGCAAAGGGGTACAAGAGAAAAAAACCCAAGCCAGATTACAGTGGACCCTAGAGTGTCAGCAGGCGTTCGAGACGCTCAAAAGTAAATTTGTCTCAGAACCAGTACTACAGCACCCAGACGAGAACCGCAAATTCATTGTGCAAGTAGATGCCAGCGACACGGCAGTGGGCGGGGTGTTACTACAACCCGATGAAGAAGGCAAATTACGCTCCTGTGCCTACCTGTCAAAAAAATTTACTGATGCGGAGCACAACTGGAGCGTGTGGGAAAAAGAAGCTTTCGCCATAAAACTTGCTCTCACTACATGGAGGCACTGGCTAGAGGGGGCCAGAAATCTATTTGAAGTCTGGACTGATCATAAAAACCTAGAGGCTCTCCGCACCCCCCGGAAGCTGAATGCTAAACAACTCCGCTAGGTCGAGTTCTTCTCCAAATTTGATTTCACGCTTAATTACCTTCCAGGGCGAGCCAATTTCCTGGCGGACGCACTTTCCCGAATGCCCCAACATGACAGCCAGAGAGAGGAAATTATTGACACAGTGTTTTCACCAACCCAACTGGGAGGGGCAGTGACAACCCGCAGCCAAACGGTGCGGTGGCAACTTAACAATGAACCTGATCTCTCAGTCTGGAAGGGGTGGGTAAAAGACGAAGTGGAAAAGGAGGGGGAAGGCGCGCCTCGAAGTCAGCTCACACAGACAGAGGCGGGTGAGTGGTACAAAGGCAGTAAACTCTATATACCACACAGTTTACGCAAGGAGATTCTCCAGCAATGCCACGACACCAAGTTAGCTGGTCATTTTGGCTACCTAAAAACTCTCCACCTAATACAATGCCAGTTCTGGTGGCCCAACATGAGACAGGACATTTCCCAATACGTGTCCACCTGCCTGGTCTGCATAATGGGAAAATCCAGGAGGGGAAAAACCCCAGGACTGCTCCAACCACTAGAGACTCCTTCCAGACCCTGGGCAGTGATCTCCATGGATTTCATCACCAACCTACCCCCCTCGAAGGGGTGCACATGTATACTGGTAGTGGTGGACTTATTTTCCAAGCAAGCACACTTCATTCCTTGCACTACCATCCCAACGGCCAAAAAACTAGCTAAGTTATTCATGAAACATATAGTAAGGCTCCACTCCTTTCCCCTCAAGGTGATCTCGGACCGGGGAGTACAATTTGTAGCTTATTTCTGGCGGGAGCTCCTCCAAACTGCAGGCATTGAACAAGGATTAAGCTCCGTCCATCACCCTCAAACCGACGGACAAATCGAACACACTAATTAAGTGCTGGAACAGTTTTTACACTGCTACGTCAACTACCAGCAAGACAACTGGACAGACTTTATCCATTTTGCCAAATATGTGTACAACAACGCAGTGCACAGTTCTACAGGGGTCTCCCCCTTTAAAACCGTACACGGATATGAAGGACAAGCTCTGCCCTTTGCCACAAAACCAGAAACTCATAAGGCAGGGGACCTAGGAGAATGGTGGTCCTCCTTAACAGCTCAATGGATTATCATCCAGGAGACCTTACAGAAAGCCAAAGAGGATTACAAAAAGTACGCAGATTGGCATCGAGCAGAACAATGGAACCTGCAACCTGGAGACCAAGTGTATATCTCCACAAAGAACTTCAAAAGTGATCAACCATGCAAAAAACTAGGACTCAAGTACATGGGTCCCTTCCCAGTCAAAAGAGTAATCAACGAAGTGACAGTAGAACTCGAGTTGCCAAAAAACCTATGCCAAATGCACCCAACCTTTCACTTTAGTCTGTTAAAGAAAGCTCCCCCCCCCACAGATGAGTGGCACCTGGAGAAAGGCATTCCACATCCTACCCTGATTGATGGCCAGGTCCACTATGAAGTGGAAGAAATCTTAGACTCTAAATGGAAAAACAAAAAACTCTTCTACTTAATCAGGTGGAAAGACTTTGACGAATGCTTCCGAGGGTGGGTCGAATACTCCCACATTAACGCTCCTCGCCTTACAACTAACTTCCAAAAGAAGTACCCCGAAAAGCCGGGGCCAGGGGGGTGAAGGGGGGCCTTTGGGGGGGGGCAAAATGTCAGGTCTGTTGCCCACAGTCCCTCCATCTTTGTGAGTTTTGCAATCATTTGCTGTGTGCGTGTGTCCTGGGAAGACTGCACTCTTATCTAAGATGGCTCACCACAGCGGCCTTGGGACAGTTACTGCCTACTCTCCCACTGACTATGCCCAGCTGGTTGGGCACTGAGGGTGGGGGGCTTACAGAGAGAGACTGAAACTTTGTAACAAGCTTTCCATACGTCATTCTCAACAAGAGCCCTGTGTACAGCCAGACGCTTTAAATTGCCTCTGTATAACCTATGGACATATATATGCTGAAGCTATGATATCTCACTAAAGAATCTTGACTCAAGACAGCGTGGATTTCTTGTTGCAAGGGGTGGGAGTCAGCTCCAATGTATCCTGTTCTCCATAGACTGACGCCTGCCCTGGCCTGGTCTGGCCTGGCCTGCGACGGCCCAGAACGGCCTGGCCCAGCCTGGCCTGGCCTGGCCTGCAACAGCCTGGCCTGCAACAGACTGGCCTGGCCTGCAACGGACTGGCCTGCAACGGCCCGGCCTGGCCTGGCCTGCAACGACCTAGCCTGCAACGGCCTGGCCTGCAATGGCCTGGCCTACAACGGCCTGTCCTGGAACGGCCCGGCCCGGCCGGGAATGGCCTGGCCGGGAACGGCCTGGACTGGCCTAGAACAGCCTGGCCTGCAACCGCCTGGCCTGGAATGGCCTGGCCTGGTCTGCAACGGCCTGAAAGGCCCTTGCCTGGAACTGCCTGGCCTGGAACTCCGACCTTGGACTGCCTGACTTTACCCAATCTGATTGCTGGAAACCTGAGCTTGGACTGAACAACTATGCCTTACCTAGCCCCTGGAGTTCCAGCCTTGGACTCTATGTCGGAGCCCAGTCCACCTTCCAGCCCCAGCACTGGGAACCTGTAGACCAGTACACTATGTTTATAAATTCAGGGACAATTTTCCATTCAATGTAATCAACAGTGCACTATTAAACAATACTGGTTTACAGCAGAATGCCTTTTAATTATATGGATCCTATAATGGGGTTTTAAAATAACAAAATTATATATTTTCAAGGAGGTATGAATAAACCCAAAGATTTATTATGGTATGAAGAGATCGTTTCCCATTTTTAAAGGAAACTGCTGTTCAACATTGCTTAAATAAATGTCAAGGTAAAAAAATAATCTTTAACAAAGGCAAGGGATATAATTTGTTTTGAGAGAATAACTGTAATAAATCTCTGTAAGTTATTTTGTCATAAATATCACCTATCAGTTACTAGGTAAGTGACTTTTTTGGCACATAAAAGTAACTTACCCACAGCCCATCTGAATATCTTATAATGAAACATGGAATTTGCTTGTTTACATCTTTGCAGACTTGCACAGTGCTAATAAAATAGGTGATATCTACAGTGATCTTCTCATCTTTGACTTGACACCATGACATTATTTCTTCCTGCTCACAGCTCATGTCACAGAAATGTCAAACAGAATGAGTCTTCTTTAAATATCACTTAATACAAGATCTTTATGCACCAAAAGACAGCAATAAAACCTTGACATGCCAGGACAGCTTGTCACCTAATTCACTTAGTGATTTGGATGCTGCCATCACCTGTCAAACATTGTGACAAATGTTTATCTCATTAAAATTCTGTCACCAGTTAGCAAATCAAGAACTTGGACACTTATGAATGAGCCACTGGTTTGCTACCATAGTATGCTAATTCACACACCACGCTACTGGCCATCGTATTAAGGGACAAAAGTTTTGCAACAGAATCAGTAATACTGTTACTTCATACTGTAGTACAAATATCCAATTGCTTCTAACAAACATTTTTAAAAGGTAAGAGAGATATCGCTGCACCCCCCAAGCATTTCATGGCTGTAGCCTGCAGAAGTATTCTCAAGGATGTTACCACCAGTCATTGCCTGCAATTGCTCCCTGATATTTTTTGCTAGATCCATGACAACATACACTTGGCTTATATTGGAATTCTCAAATACCGGAAATATTGATTGACATAGGGTGGAGTAGAGAAGATGAATGCCTTTATATTCTTCCACTAAAACATTATTTTTCAGATAGTACACATAAGTCCTAGAAGGTGATGGGAGGTTGGAGAAAACTTTTTTTAAAAAAAGAAATGATATCTAATAATTAGTGAAAGCCCAGCTGCAGGAATCTATCAACATAATGATGTTTTCCTACATGTATAGCTAAATATATTATCAGATGAACATTCCTCAAGAAGTAAGAAGTTTGAGGGATATTATTTAACTCAGCTGGTTCTCTTTCGAGGTGAGAGCATTGGATACTTATGACACAGTTCGAAGCAAAGAGGCATTTCCTATGGGGCAGCAATGCTACTACCTCACCTTAGATCCCAGACAGACCCTGTACTCCAAGGGTACTTCTCACTGTCTCTGCCAGAATCTAAATTGTGTCTTCTTTTTATGTAAACAAAGCATTTAATTCTTTTATGTATATAGATAATGGTGCATTAAAGATATCAGCCCAGGGTATTAGAATAGTGGTAGGCAATAAACAAGACATTTTTGAAACTTATAACCTTTTTATTAAATATCAGATTGCCCAAGTCCTATTTTATTTATTATGTTTATTTATGTTATTTATAGTCTGCCTTTCTCTCAGAGACTCAAGGTAGATTACGCAGTGCAAGTCAATACAATCAACAGCTAGGACATTCCATAAACAATATAATAGGGTATGCATGGCAGAAATTTGAAAAGAAGCAAAAACTCAAATACAGGAATACAGTTTAAAACACTGCTGAAACAAACAAGTATTTTGATGTGAGCTATTGGGGCTGCCTGTCCCACCTAGTCAAGGGGTGGGGTGGGAAGGTGCAGGGAACGGGTCCAGGAGGCAAAATACCTCCTGGACAAGCCAGCAGCAAGCACACTCCTGGAGGGGCACGACAACATCACTCCCATAAGTGACATCATTGCATTGGAGCTGGGAGCACACGCATACTTTGCACATGCACAATTAAGATCTTCCTGGTAAGTGCTGGGTCTCCACACCACCAACGGGAGGGTAAGGGGAACTGGCAACCCCCTGACCTATCAACAATGAGGAAACAACCCCGTAGGAGCATACCTCCATCAACAGATATACCCACTAATACAGTCTACAGTCCCTGACCCTTCTCTCAGAACCATTTTCTTACAGCACAGCCCTATTTCCTGCATTAAATTGGTTGCAGTTTGGCAGACGAAAGAATTCTCCTGAAAAATTTATATACAACCCAGAGACTAAATGACAAGAAAATCATCCACAACACAGTAGCAGCAGCAGCAGCAGCGGCAATAATAATAATATCACATTTAAATCCAACCCTTCCTTCAGTAACCTGAGAGAAGCTTCATTGCTGGATCAGATTCAAGCCTGGTTCTCCCTCATTTAGTCCCACTCTGTAACCACAGTTTTGCACTGGCTCTTTATTTATTTATGCCATTTATTTATGTCATGTATGAAATGTATATAAATGTACAGCACTGGTTCACACAGGATAGATTTCACTATATTTACTTATTGTACACTTGCTGTATGGCAGCAAAATGCATGAACTGACTCTACTGAAAATTAAAGTGTTCAAGAAAATATACATATTATATCTATAACATTAGATCGGCAACAGCCAATGCAGAGATCCAAGTTCATCACTTCATGTTACACACACCAAGTGATGAACGTGCACATGAACCCAGCAGTTTAAAAGGAGCCTGTGCTTCAAAGCATGATACAGAAACCTGCTCCATCCCTGTCTCCAATAGAGATGAGTATGCAGAGCACTCAAACAATGCTTGCCACAGGCTGCCTCCTTGACACTGCAGTGTAAGAAAGCTGTACTGATTTGATAAATCTCACTCCTACCTTACTCAAAAAGTTGCAGTAGCGTGATGTACATAGATGAAACAAGGAAATAGCATTGTGCAGAAAGGGGCACAAAGCCCTAACTACATGCAAACTCTTGCCTGTATAACAAGGTGTCCTGGGGATACTTATCAAAAGTTAATGGCAATCATTAATTAATATGTGAGGGAGTTTGGCTAGATGGGATGAATTGATTCGACAAAATGAAAGACATTCTGTGAAGTCTAGCGAGACAGTTACTTGTATGACACATATGCCAGTCTCTATCACATTGAAATGTCTCAGGAATCTTTCCCCAAAGTGAAGGAAGAAGCCCAAGATCTGATCCTGCTCTCTTTCCCCTTTTAAAAATCTTAACATTTTTTACCAGTAGGTCTTCCAAAAGATATACTTCATTTCCCACATAAACATCTATCCAGGGTGAAACTCAACCACCATTACCTGTTTCTCTTGCACCTCCTTATCCCACATACTTATGAGCTGGCCCACAGTGCTGCCTGCTGCTATAGCTTCCATCCTTCCTGGTGCATGTGCCCCCCGCTCTTTCAAATGGCTGTTTCTCCCCACAGAGAAAACAATCCAACCACATGGTGCACAGTAGTAAGGAACCAGAAACACTGTACTGGAACAGTATTCTAAGTAGGACTGTAGCCTTCCACAAGGACACCTTTCTGCATGCAGACCTCCTACCTACAACATCATGGAGGCTTGATCAATAGTAAGCGCTATGTTTTCTTTAGAGCTATCTAGTTTTGTGTTACTGTGAAGGATATGAGTGTACTGAGATGGAAGACATTCATAAGGTTGTTCAGTTGCTACCATGTGTTGCTTTCTATACAACAGTAATGGGGGACATCATTGGAGCTAATGTGGTAGCAGTTGTGGGTCTGGTAGCAGTTACCACAGATGCTGTGGAAGTGCATGTTTGTTAACTTCCTAGAGCACTTTTAATTTTGCTGCTCTGCAAACACAGGATTATATTTACATAAACCAATAAGCCCTTGAATAGCAACTGTTTGGCAAACTGGGGACATCCTGTTTGTTCCTATTTTCAGCTTTCCCCCCTTATTTTTCCAACTGGCAACAGGTAAGATATATTTACAGTGAAATCCTAAACAGAGTTACTCCAGTCTAAGTTTAGACTGGGTACAAAAATTCCATGTTTCAATCTGTCTCAGAAGTTGAACTAAAATGAAAAAACTGCCTTCCCCATGGGTTCCATTTTTTTATAATTCTCTTCTGTATAGATGATCATTATATAATGCAATTCTCCTCTGAGACTGTAACCATTTTTTTAAAAAAAAACTAACCTGGCAAGGCATCACTGTCTAGGTATCTGGAATTCTTGAATACAGAGAAGAGAAACTTAAGGTACAGGAGAGAATATTATAGATTACTGTCAACAGCTGTCTGCTCCCTGTAAAAAAGTCAGAGATCAAACTGATAGTAGAAGAGAAAGAAAGAAAGAAAGAAAGAAAAAGCAAGCAGGAGAATTCTCCAAGAGAATGCTCTCAGAAGATAAATGACAGCTGACCCTAGCAGCCCATTGCACCTGCTCTAGCCTCAAGCTTAGAAAGCTGTGCACAGCATATGCTAATATCCCAGAGAGAGAAAATGAATGCCAAGTTATATTGCTCTATAGCAAACTCTGCCAAGAAGGTTCCTTGGAGGGGTCTTTCATTCAAGGAATCACCCAGCACTCCTGCCTAGATTCATTTGTTTGCTTTATTTAAACAAGCACATAAGACACAATGCTTGCAAAGGCAGGAATGAATTGTTTAATCAGACAGTGGGGGCTGCTGCTAGCCCACATATTCCGTGAAGTAATTTAAAGGCTTAAATTAAACTGTCACTTTTCACATACAGCAGGTGTTGGTGTGATGGAACCTGTACACCTGAAGTCACAGTAATGGAAAGAAGCTAACATACCATCACAGATCTCTGCAGGGGTATCAAAAGCTAAAGGCCTTTCTGGGTCCTCGGTACATTTTCCAAGACCTTGCTGCCTAGGGCACTCTAAGAGAGCCAGTTTGGTGTAGTGGTTAAGAGCGCGGGACTCTACTCTGGAGAGCTGGGTTTGATTCCCCACTCCACTTGAAGCCAGCTGGGTGACCTTGGGCTAGTCACAGCTCTCTGGAGCTCTCTCAGCCCCACCCACCTCACAGGGTGTTTATTGTGGGGAAAATAATAACATACTTTGTAAACCGCTGAGAGGACATTAAGTTGTCCTGAAGGGCAATATATAAATTGAATGTTGTTGTTGTTGTTGTTGTTAATACATCATTAAATGCCTTGAGGAAAGCTCCTTCCCTCCTGGGAGAACTAGAGAAGCTGCCTGTCTTGAAATGCACAGTGGGTGCTGGTCAGCAATGGTAACTGGATAGAGACCAGTGTGGGTAGGACATAGTGAGCTGGTCTGTGAAAACCAACCCACATAAGCAGAGATGTCTGGAAATGCCCTAGCTTGAAATCCATATAATTCCTATCACAGTCATTCATGATTCTTGCTATGAAGAATGCCTAATGAGAATACTCATAGGCAAAAATTGTCAATGCAGAATTGTCCTAAATCAACTGATGGGAAACAATTCTTCTCAAAGTGTGCCCTGTGAGAGACCCAAAGAAAACGAAATATACTTTGGTACATGAACTCTTGGAACTCTACACATAAGTAGTGCTGCTATTTTAAGCATTTCTAAGAGTTTCTTTTTTTCTTGAATGTTAACAGGTAGGCTCATAGAAAGGATTTATGCTAATAGTGTGGGAATAGTGATATGTTATTTGACGGTGTTCAAAAATTCAAAGTGTGGAATGTTGTGGAAATAATAAATTAACTGCCAACTCAAATGTAAATTGGCTACATGATGGCCAATCAATATGTAGGAACCAAAAGTCCATTTAAAAACAAATTGCAGCTGGCCTTGCGTAGGTAAGGCGATTAATCATCAGGGGTGTCTGAGGGCACAGGCTATAAATTTAAGAGACTGATACATTAATAGAGAAGAAGAAAAAACCCAGCGACACAAATGATGAATTCTGTATATTATGAAGAATTACTTCCTCATTTAAAAGAAAAAAAAAGATTTATGGGGATTAACATGGGAGAGGTGAATAGAAATCATTTGTTTTGTTTGGATTAAGTAACCTTGATGGTGGTTGAGTTACATTACACAAATACAAAAATGCTATTCCCGAGTTAAGTGCACTGGATGGCATCAGACCACTTCTAAATCCTCTTGCACCTGCAGGACCCAGTGCTGTGCCATCATAGTGAAATGACGCCAGCATTCAATACTGTTTTGCAAACAGTAGGACACCACCACTGAAAACCTTTTATTGGCAGGATCCAGTCAGCACAAGGGGAGAAACTGGACGTAGTGTTGAAGCAGCAGAA
Organism: Eublepharis macularius; assembly: GCF_028583425.1. Classification (NCBI taxonomy): domain Eukaryota; kingdom Metazoa; phylum Chordata; class Lepidosauria; order Squamata; family Eublepharidae; genus Eublepharis; species Eublepharis macularius. The sequence continues at coordinate 35,390,717 of NC_072800.1, forward strand.
CTTTGCAGGATCCTATGCTTAATCAAGGCTCACTCTTACAGTCAGTATAGTTTTACATCAGCAAAGAGTTAGAACAAGAAAGAACATACCCAGTGGAATCAATGAAGAGCCTCTATCTCCCCCCACAAGAATCCGCTACAACAGATTAATCAATTAATTCATTAAAACTTCAGCAGCTCACATATCAAAAAGCACAGCATTTGGTTACATCATTCTGTCCCCAAATCTAGAGACATGTAAGTACACAAGAAAACAAAGTTTTAGGGAGGGGGACTTTGCTAAAAAGGAGGACTTTGCACAAGAAGAAAACAGTGAACAGCAAGGATAGATAAACAGACAGGCAACACTTATTTTCTCATTTTACATGTATTCTGCCTGAGGAACCCACAAATGCTCACGCACCAGCAATCTCAACTCCACTGCTGTATATATTGCTGCAAAAACAAGGCATCTCAAACAGATAAAGGAGATGCCTGCTATGCCCCATTGCTCTAGGCATCTCAGTATGTGCACAACATTCAAACACGAGTCCTGACTAGAATGTGTCTCCCCCTCCTGGAATATGAGGAAATGTGTGCCTCCTTTAGGCAACAAGTGGTAGCAGTGGTTCCTGTAAAAAGGGCACAGTGTAAGTGTGTAGTTATTAATCGGAAGACTCTAAACTGACAACGGCAGGTGAGCTCCCACCCTGCCCAAAGGAAAGCAGTGACCGTTATTGGGGAATACCATGTACTCAACTCCATTTGCTAGTAGTCCTCTTTGTACCATTCTGACTTATTGTTTCTTGCAAGATTGGAGCTAGCTGACATGGCGCCAGAACAAACAGTATCTGCAGACCACATCACCATACAGTTTGTTTCACTGGCTGGATCATCTCTGCCCACTGAAGAACCCTAAACATAGATCCATGGAATAAAAAAGCTTCTGGATGATGACATACTCTATCAATGATTCATTCAATGATTCATTCAATCAGTGCCTGGTCTTGGATACTGACCAGTGCAGCTCTTACTCATTTGTTGTTATTTTGGTCATCATCATCATTCTCCTCATCTCCTCCTTCATTTATTATTTATTTATTTATTATTCATTTATTCTCCGCCTTTCTCCCCAATGGGAATACAAAGCGGCTCACATCATTCTCCTTGCCTCCATTCCATCCTCACAACAACCCTATGAGGTAGCTTATACTAAGAGTGTGTGGCTGGCCCAAGGTCACCCAGCAAGATTCTATGGCAGAGCAAGGATTCGAACCCAGGTCTCCCAGATCCTTGTCTAACACTCTGATCACTACACCACAGTGGCTCTGTGGTTTATGTGTGGTCATTTGGAGCCCATTTCTTCAAATAAAGCAGAAATTCATTTATTATTACATTATCATTATTATTATTACATCCAGGCAGCCTTCTAGCATACAACAAGACAAAGATTTTTCCCAGAGTCAGTGCTCCAGTGCTAGACAGGTAGCATGAGGCGCTTATGGAAGCAGCAGTGATAGCTACCTGTTCCTCTCTGGAGTTGCCTTCTTTGTCCTCCCGGGACGCTGTGCCTTTCCAGAATTCATGACAGACAGCAGGAATATCCATCATAGATATACAGTGACAGGGAAAGCTGTACCTTTTGTAACTCAGTCTGTTGTGGAGCTTTCAAACATACAGGGCCTTGGCACAGCTAAAAATTATTAGTTATCTAGTTCCTCTGCGGTGCTGAGAAAATGTCTTCTACAGCTTATATCAGGGAATGAATGCTTTGACTCTTTCTGTTGCACCTCTAGCTTTATGATGGTTAGGAGATAGGGAATTCCCTCCCTGTTACTCTTCACAGGTTGGGCAGAGAGGTAATTGGAACATTTGATACTTTGAGAAGAAGCCAGATACCTCTCCATTCCCTCCAGTCCTTATGGTTAGAGCCTTCTGGAAAAGCTCCAATTTGTAAACAGAAATAGGCATAATCTCCATCACAAACTCCTCCATGGGAATTCCTCAGAAATGTATTGGCAGAAAATAAATACCACACAGGAAAAATAATAGGTTATCTACATGCATGCATATCAACATATTCAACATATCAAGGTAGACTACAAATATATAAACATATCAACCTATCAAGGTAGACTATAAACAAATAAATATTGCTGCCACAAGTCTGCATCAATCTAAGCATCCAGTGAATTACTACCATCATCCTTGTACCCTGTTGCAGTGTTTGATCGTATTAAAATACAATGTTTTAATGATCATTTATAGGGCATCTAATTAACTCTGCTTTTGTCTACAAATGCTCATGTCACAATAATTTCCCAGGCTTCAAGGTGCCAAAGACTCCTCCTAATAAAAGTACACCACGTGTTTAAATTATAATCATTCATCCTTTCAAAAACCTCCCATTTCCATTTCACAGGTGAGGAGCTGGGAGATGGTTAACAAATCCAAGGCTAGTCAGCAGATTCACAGTTCAGCAGATATATGAACCCCGGATTCTCAGATCTGATTCCAACAGCTCATCTTCCGAGATACACTGGCTCTGCACTACATAAAAAAACCTCCTTTTTATTTAGCACTCTATCTCCAACGCTGGCCAGCTTTCATTCCTCAAGAAAAGCATGATTGAGATAGCCTATTATTTTCTCAACTGTTTCGTAATGAGAACAAGTGCTCCTGAACATGGAAGTTCTATTCATTGTCCGCATGACTGTGCCTCAACAAATTCTCTTCCCTCATGTTTTTATTTTGTTTTATAAGAAAAAATAATTCTATACAATGTCTTGTATTTGCAATCTGCAAATTCCACTTGCACAAAATCTTGTGCAAAACCTCGTGCTTTCCTCCATATATATTATAGTGCCCAGAAATTGGTTGTACAAGATCTTGCATAAGCGGAAACCCAACTGGGGACACAATAAGTTTAACTTAGCATAAATGGCTACTTCAGTCTTTTTCTTATCTATCAGCTTGCACAAGAACTCTAGCACCAGTGAAAAATTTTACTGGGTTCAACCCAATGCCTAAATTTAAGCATTCAGAGAAAGGTAAAGAATGAATGCCTTTGAAAATTTAAGGCACATTATTGATCTCCTGCAATCAACTGGAGTTCTAAAAGAAGGGACAATTTTAAAAAGCAGTTAATACTACTTAAAACTAGTAGGCATTGTATTACATCAAAGTGAATCATGAGAGGTGCATAATGGAGAAAGCGCCAAGAATCTGCAGAAGTAAATTAGAATGTTTCCTAAATAAATTCTGTTAAGCTTAATCCTATCTAACAATATTGCTCATTAGACATGATATTAAATATTGCAGCTCAGTTGGACAACTGCGAGATTATGTCATATGAGGAAACATCACCTTCTCTACTTGTTTTCACTAGGGAGACTGCTGGTAATTTATTTTTATTAACAGGAATCAGTCTTGTCATAAATCTGTCATTTTAACTCTGATTATAAGCTGTTTACTCTTCTCTGCAAAATACTGTTATACATGCAAAACCATTATGCATAAAAGTCATTTTATAGTCTAAAAATTGGGTGTTTACAGATTGACATACTGTGGTGAGAAGCTGCTGCAACCATCCTTGGAAATCAGTCAAGAGAGTGATGGATTTTAATACATCCATAGCATTATACCAAGGAAACTCTATGACTGCTTTTCATCTTGAACATTTTTGGAAAGAGTTAGATCAGTTTTAGTTCATTCGAAACAGCTGCTTGTAGTAAGCATTTACAGATATAGAACAACACTGATGGTTACTGGAAGGAAAATCTAACAACAATATAATCATAAATAATAACAGAGACTACATTGTGCTATCAAATGCTAGCCAAATGTCAAAACTAGGGGTGTAAAATCAGGATCTGCGAGGAAAAGTCTGGATTTTTGCTGATCCAGCTAAATCCAGCTTTCTCAAATCAAACCAGAGAATCTAGGATCTGGTCTAGGAACCAGATCCAGACCACCAGATAAATCTGGGTAAATCCAGAAAATGTGGCTTCAGTCTCTGGCTAGCTCCTTCCTGGGCTTCTCCCACTTTTTTCAAGAGAGGAGAGGGAATGAGGCAGGGAGGCAGAAGTGAGTGACCAATCCATGCAGGAGCTCTCCTTGTCTGCTTGACTTCTTTGACAGACACTGGTTCAGTTGGCCTAAGCTGCAGTTTGAAATTCTCTGTTTTGACATGATTCTCTGGTTTGACGTTGGCCCCCTTGATTCACGTTAGTTCCGGGGAGATTCTTCCCATTTCCTTGCCTCGCTTTGGTTCTTTTGGGCTTCCTCTTGCATTTGGGAGTTTTCTTTGGCAATTGGTAGCCTTGCCCCCATGTGTTTCTGGCTTGAGAGTCTGCTTGGAAATGTTTCTCTGGAGAGTGACTAGGGGCACCTTCTTCAGGGGCCCATAGACTTGAACCCAGTGGTCCAATCTTCCTGAAACTTGGGGAGTCTTTAGAGGACAGTCAAGTGTAGGTTCCCTGAAATTCAGTGGAATTTTCTTGAAAAATAATCAGCCACCCAGACAGTCCCCAGATAGTTTTCCCCATAGAAAATAATGGCCAATTAAATACATGATTCTCTGATCTGTCTTAAATGGATCAGACAATCTTTCCCCTATTCTTCCCCTAGTCCCGGAAGCTTCCCCTAGACAAAATATATTTCCCGATCCAGCAAAAGCAGCACTACCTAAAATGGCCCACCTTCTATCCTGGAGAGCCGCTGAAATGGCATTACTCCAGTGTCTATATGAGCAAAAATCAGTATTTTTAAATCAATTTTCACTTCTTAAAAATTTAAATCAGAGATTTTTTTAAAAAATTAAGTTTCATTTTTTTCTTTTTAAAATAACCTAGTTTAAATAAAATCTGAAATTGATCTGAACACAATGCAAACATGTAATGTTTTATAAGTGAACCTGTGATCCTCTTATGAAAAACTTTGTCTTTGTAAAAGAATGAGCTGTGAGGAAAATATTTTTGTCAATCATCATGCAGCACAGTACTTTCTATACTTATATTATGGCTCAGCGCTGGTGTCCTGAGACTGATCCATCTGTCACCTACTGATCCATCTGAGTAGCCTTTCACTTATGGTCTACTCAGTAACTATTACCTACCCTTGCTTCTAGCTGCAATTGCTTACTTTTCTGGGGTAAGAATGGGACAAGATAGAATACTTACAGGACACAGGAAAAGAGGCAGACTATAGCCAAAAGGAACATGGTAAAGGCTAAGTAGCTTTACAGTGTTGATTGGTAGCTAGCACCTGTCTACAAAAATCTGGCATAGCTGCAAGTTGTAAGAGAAATGCTATGAGGGGTTATGAGCACTAAGTTGTCTAAAAATAAGCAGTGTATTGTGGCACACCATTTTAAAAAATGTTAAATATTTAAGAAACTTCTAAGGATAATAGGAACTTGTAATTTAAATCAATTCCCCTCATCTGCACAGTCTTCTAATAACTTTCCAACTAGGGTTGCCAAATCTTCCAGAGCCCAAACCTGGGGACGGAGGGTCACATATCGGGGGTGCTCTCACCAGGGGACTGGTAACCCTATTTCCAACTCTAATTCAATATCCTAACAATCAAGTCCTAAAGGGCTTCAATTCTATGTACTGACTGTTTCCACCTCCACCTCTGCTGCCTCAATGCCAAATCACAATTTTTAACATCAGCTGAGAATGCCTCTTAGGTACATCATAGCTATGCCAAGTTGAACTTAAACAGAGATAACCAAGGCAATATTCATGGTAGCAGTTCTTCAGTGTTGGAATTCTCATTCTCAGAGATTCACCGAAGTTGGTGTCTAAGTAGTTCTCTAAAGAAAAGGGGGACATTCTCATATGAGCAGTAAACATTAATATCTGCAATATTTTAGCGGCTCGAGTTATTAGACTGGCAGCCCCTGGAAGGTTTGGGGACAGGACTAGCTGGCATCACTGTGACATCCTTTCCATTCATGTAACTGGAGATGATGTCACAACATCACTGCAATGCTCTAGCAATCTCCCAAATTTCTATGGTTTTACCATAGAGATTTAGATTGCTAGAGTTTTGTTGTGATGCATAATGTCACTTCTAGTTACACAACTGGAAGCTATGTTGCAGCGTTGCTGTGATGACATTCCACCTCCCATTTTGTTCCTGCTGCTACACCTTGTTTTCTTAGTTATCATTCAACTTGGGCCACTGAAGAGAGAATTGTGATGTAGTAGTTAGAGTATTGGAGCAGAACTGGGGAAACCTGGATTTTAATCCCTGTTCTGCTATGTATCTTACACGGATCCAACTCTCTCTGCTGAATCTACAGGGTTTTCATGAAGATAAAATGGAAGAGGAAAGAACCATGTATGCTGCCCTGAGCTCCTTAAAGAAAGGGTGAGGGTAAAAATGAAATAAAGAAATAAAGACAGATGTAAATTTATCTGTCTGTATTACTTTAGAAATATTTTATTTTTCTACTAAGCTGCCTAGGAAGCCAGAAATTTGCATTTGAACACAAGGAAGTGATCTCAGCAGGAGGGGGAAAATAATTTATACCTATAGATAGGAACGCATAAAGATATAGATACTGAGTTATTTGAACAAACATTAGAAATTAAGATAAAAGGTCTTCCTGCTAAAGAGGTATCTTGTACTTTTTTCAAAAGAAAATTTTAAAAACTTTAATCACCTTTATAAAGCCCCATTTCCCTTCAAAGTGAAACTTAAATATTTACATTTTGATTAAAATAAAGAGATTCCTGCAGACTCAAGAAATATTAGGAAGAGATATGACATGTACAGCAATTATTGCAGACAACTTTTGACGTTGCATTACTGCCATCTACTGTTCAGAGCCATGTCATCTGAAAGCTACTACTGTTAAACTTGCCTCCCTTTTCAAATTAAATCATTTGCTTAAATGTCACACATGCCAGTCACTGCTAATTTCAACAGAAATCAACTTTTTCTCTGGGAGGTTGGTTGTCAAGGGCTAAAGGACATGTTTACAGTATTTTGGAGACCTATGCTTCCTGAAAGAGAGCTTCATGAGGTTTGGAGACTGATGAGCTGTGTATGGGATGCTTCTTCCCAACCTTTTCTCGTATGAATTCCCCTTCCCTTCTAGGACTTCCTGCAACCATACCTGAGTATTATAGCTGTACCAGGGCTAAACTATTGCTAAAGCCAACCAAGATTGCCCCAAACGATAAGAGGCTTGTAAAGACCTGCAATATGTTCCTAAGCAGAGTTACATCCTTCTAAGTTGATTTAAGTCAATGCACTTAGAAAAGTGTAACCCTGTTTAGGATTTCACTGCTGGTTAGCTCTAACCTACACAGACATAACCCTAATTTAGAGTTCCAACAAACTATGGAAGGGAAGGAGAAATTTGCAGGTAGATGGGTAGGAAAAGAGTGGTTAAGCCTGAGAATCAGAATAAAGTCATATTGAATTTCACTCATAAATTGCTACTCTATTATATTCCCATATTTACATATTACTATCCAGGGAATAGTTTAGAAGACTTACCATTATATTATTTGTTTTTAAGTATTAATGTGGGGTGACATTTGTAGATCTAAGTGGTTTTAACTTGGTGTATAGATTTTTTTCAAAAATCATTGAATAACATAGGACAGCTAAAGGTCCATGGCCCATTCCTGCTAGACAACCAGAGGCCTCAAACCTTTGGACTGCAGACATTTCTCCTCCTAGAAGAAGTTGCCCATTCTTATTTCTAAAATTATTCCAGCAGAAAAATGGTTTAAATAGTGGATTTCATCCATCCCCTATTTAACAAACCATCCTTAGACAAAAACGATGTAGCCAATTTTCACCCAGTCTCTCATCTGTTCTTTCTGGGCAAAGTGGTTGAGAGAGCAGCAGCTGACCAACTCCAGGCCTTCTTAGACAACTCTGGTGCTTGGGACCCTTTTTAGTCTCGTTTTAGGCCAGGCTATGGGCTGGGGATGGCTCTAGTGGCTCTAGTTTTTGGTCCTTCTGGACATGTCTGCAGTCTTTGATACAGTAGCCCACAGCATCCTGTTGAGGCATTTGGAGGCAGAAATAGGTATCAAAGGATGTACTTTGGACTGGTTTAAATCGTTCCTCATGGAGTGGACTCAAAGGGTTGCTACTTGAGACCAGCTGTCTTCAATGTGGGAATTATCTAACAGGAACAAGGTGCAATCTTATCCCTCATGTTATTTGACATCTATGTAAAGCCTTTAGAAGAAATCATTTGCAGCTGTGGAATTGGATGCCATCAATATGCAGATGATATCCAGCTCTATATCTCACTATTCAAATTCCCTGGTGATGCAGTAGAGGTGCTTGACAGCTGTTGTCAAATGGCTAAAAGTAAAAAAAATTAAATTGAACCCAGAGAAGACGAAAGTGATGCCAGCTGGAAAAGCAGAGATCTTGAGTGACGTTGTGTTTCCAACCATTGATGGGGTTCAGTTGACCCTGCATTATTCAGTTAAGAGCCTAGGAGTTATACTGGATCCAGCACTGCTGCTAGAGAAACATGTAAATGCTGCTGCAAAAAAGGCCTCCTCTTAACTCAGACTAACTTGGAAGATGGTCCCTTACCTTGACACAGCTGATCTGGCCACCTGGATTCATGCTATGGAAACATCAGTACTAGATTATTGTAATACACTCTACATAGGTCTCCCCTCAAAATCCACTTGTAGACTCTAGATGGTACAAAATGCTGCAGCTTGTTTACTTTTAGGAGCTAGAATGCGTATGAGAAAGGCAGACTATGAGTGAGTGAGTGAGTGAGTGAGTGAGTGAGTGAGTGAGTGAGTGAGTGAGTGAGTGAGTGAGTGAGTGAGTGAGTGAGTGAGTGAGTGAGTGAGTGAGTGAACAGGAGTGAACAGGAGTGAACAGGAGAAAAGTGGAAAAAGGAAAATAAACTTAATGTTCCATTTTGCCCAAAGGTAGTTTTTTTTAAAAGCATCCAAATAAATATCATTTAATCTAAACATTCAGAAATATATTTTCTTCATGAAGTTCCACTTCTCCAAAGGGTTATTGCTAGGTCATTGTTCAAATAATAATTTGAACAGAATACAAAAAAATTTATAACTGTATGACTCCCTGTCTGTTTAAATGATTAGCGTTAAAAGACCTCTTGAGCAGTCCGTAGTTTTGGTTCCATGCATTTCCTTGGGAGTTAATATTTTCAGTCATGCTGAGCACTGATTGTACAAAGCTGGCTTGTGGTTGTGTGATTGTGGTGACAAGCCCTGCCTCTGATGTAGCTGCATTGAGTCTCCTGTGGGAACAGACCCAATGCACATACAAATCACACACGTGCAGGTGTTTGTGCAGGATGCCAGACTGTGAATACAGAGCCCGTAAGATTGCTGTGTCTGTCCTTGTAGCAGATGGAATATGCTTGGGCTATAGCAGGTCTTTTTGCTGCTTCATGCTCCCCACCCATGTGCATTCAAACTACGTGCTTAACATGTCTAAAAAGGGCTCTTAATTCATAAGATCACTCCTGCAATAACTGGCATGGATCTGCCTTTCTTGATTTTCCTCTCATTTGCTCAACACAAGACTGATCACCCAAGTCGCATATTTGTTAGATGTTAAGGTCGACACACACTGAGTTTTCAGTCTCACTTCAGTCTCACCTGGGGAAGTATTTGTGGAAAGAGCTCCCTTGTATTCTCTGGTAAGGTAATTCTGGAGTTCATTTCAGGACTGTCTCATTCAAGTATTTCAATATATGATAAAAATCAAACTTTACCACCTCAGAACTAAAATATATGGATTGTGTAAGTCATCTTTGTCATAACTATTGCTGGGTGAATTCTCTTGACATTAACAGTGACAAAACAAATACATGTCCTACCCCAAAAAACTAATCCTGAAGGGCTGCTTATTAAGAAAGACATTTCAAATTTGACACCATGAAGAAATTTCTATCAGAAGGTGTTCTCTTGCTCGTCCTCTAGCAAGAGTATAAAATTGGTTCCAAAAAATCAAATGGTGATCTCACTCCTCTCCTTATTTCTTCCCTGTTCTCTAGCCTTCTCTTTGTGCATTATATATAATTTTATTTTCAGGCAAAATGGTGCTGAAGAAAAGGCAACCAGCATGATTAGATGAACAAATGCAGTGCAACCAGCAGGGAGCCATTTGTTATTGTATTAATCGATTCAGTTTCGGCTGAATGTTCTCTTTGGAATACCTTCAGAGAAACAAACAGGCAGCAAACACAAGGATTTAACTACCCAGCAATCTGCTGATTGTCTCTTGGATATTCATAAGTTATAGGGCACCTTCCACCTTTAGATTTCATTTCAGTTGTAATAAGAAGGCATAAATAATTGAGAAACATGCAATAAATTATTCAGGTGAGTGCACAGTTTCCAAGGAATCCTAGCATGAGTCGGGATTAATGGTATAATGCAAGTCAGAGGCAGAAGTTGTGCTGACACCCCACGATTACCACATGCAGAAACGGTGCTGGGTGCTTGGCACTTCTCAGCATGTGCCTTCCACCAACGGGACACATTAACACTTCTTGAATATTTATGGAGCTGAAGTCCCTACTGCCTACTGTGTACTTCTGTTGCTTGGTCGTGCATGCCTATAGAACAGCAAGACTTAACTCAAAAGCTTCTTTCATGCAACTGATTGGGACTTTCGTTATCCAGAGATGATAGCAATGTCTTCCTAGTGACTACTGTTCGACAGCACACTAATGTTGAACTATTATAACTAGTGAATCATACAGATATAGACTAATTGGAGAAGTGCCCCTTTTTTAAAAAAAAGAGGAAACTCTCAGGATTTATAGGCAATAGTGATGAAACAAGTTTACATTGGAAGCTGCTACTTAATATAATCAATCAGTCCTTTATTGGCATAAGTACTTAATAATCCTGATAAGGAAGACAACTAGCATACCTATACTACAACCTCAGATCCATTTTATACCTGTTTGACTGTCATGTTCCCCCTTTCAACAAAGAATTCTGGGAACTGTAGTTGCTTAACAATGTCATTTTAAACAGCGTTACTGCTTAGAATGGCACTGTCTGTAAGAGTGCCAAAATGTTAGGTATTCCTACTCATGTTTCAGAACTACAGCTTCATGGAGAGAATAAATAAGTTTTAAATGAGCTTAAATCTGGGTGTAGTTTTTCTGCTTGATTTCACAGAGGCATAAGAAGGAATAGCCACTGAAAGATGTTAACTTTCTTGTACTGAATGCTGCATGAACATGCTGATTATCTGGAATGGTATCAAGAACACAATCCATATAAATATCTTTTACTAGGGCCATCCCAATGACCCATAACCAGAACTGTTCTTTAGGCTATATGGTTTTTCAAAAATTGTTTAAAAACAGTTTTTGGAGGGGAAAATGCAACAAGTCCCTAAAACACCACATTTAGTGATTTAGGCAGACTAGGAGGCAAAAACAACTCCACCTCTTCCCCCCGCCCCCGCCACCCCTCACTATGAACTCAACAGAGGTTCATAGTGGTGACTATTCCTTGTGCCCACCTGCCCAAAATGAAGTTTGAGGGAAGTGCTGGCCTGGTGGCTGCACACTTGCTATTTGCAAAGAACCAATATGATTAATTTGACAAAACTTGTAAAGAAAGGTCCAGATACAATATGCATACTTTAGAGGAGAAAACCTCCTGTTTCCTCATATGAGTGGGTGGCACAGATTCCTAGACAATGTCCCAGCATTGTGAAATGGAAGGAAGCAAAATGTCATGTGACTGTGCAGCAATAAAAGTATCCCAAGGAGCTGCTCAGTGTCCACTTCCCGCCCCATTCTGGCTGCCTCACTGGAAGTCCATCAGGGGTCAGACTACCTGCAGTTGCCTGACAATCAGCCAACAAGAAGCAGCTGGTGAGATCTCTTAAGCCAGCCCTCATTCTGCGCTGTCCAGTAGCTAAAGAGGAAGGAAGCTCAGCAATAGGAAACAGTGTAGTAGGGAAACACAAAAAGACAGTAAGAAAGCAGGAGAGCAACAGAATTAGCAAGCCTGGAGATTTCACAGTCATATAGCTGACACCTCTGTGTCCTCTGATTGCCAGCAACTCTCAAACTGCTTTTTACCCAAAGTCTATGGTTAACTATAAACATGTAAAAAATCTATGCAGCTTTAAATGTAATATATCTTTGCACTGCAAAAACAATGTTTTGTTACATATTACAAATCCTGCTTTTATTTGAAGAGATGATTTATGGACATAGCTGTAACCGGTCATAGACTACCTGAATAAATCTGTTTATCTAGCAGGAGGAACATAATCAACTAAAGAAATGGTATTCACTAAAGTATGCACTTGTACCACACGCATACACTATCCCATGAACACCTTTCATAGCTATAATCTTATTTAATTGATGAAAGGGAAGTGCTCAAATATTCAATTCTTTTTCATCTAAAATGAATAATAATGTATCAGTGAAACCCTAGGCAGAATTAAATCTTTTTAAGTCCACTGACCTCAATAGAAGGACATAACTCAATTTATGATTAGATTGGAAAGGAAGTACTTTACCACTTGGAGAGCAATTGGTTTGTGGAACAGGATGGTGGCCACTAGTTTGGCTGGCTTTAAAGCAGAACTAGATAAATTCATGGATTACAGGTTCACCAATAGCTATTAGCATGACAACTAAATTGAATTTCTATGTTCAGAGAGAACTCTATTCTGGGAATAATAGTGCCTGGGGGGGAGGGGGGGAGTGGCAAGAAAAATGGAGGCTGTGGATTTCATGAGCCACTTCTGGAGTCATGCACTGTTAGATATTAAAACAACAATTACATATGATGTTACTTTCCCACACAGAATAACTAAGAATGTTTTCAAGAAGATCAGAAGCCAGAGGAGCTTACTCAGAAGTAGAGATGGGCACGAACCGCATTACAAACCTTAAAAACCCATGAAATTGGCGATCACGCGATCACGATCCAGGGATTCGTTATCGGCCACGGCAAGCGAACCAGCGGTCGGTAAAAGCCTGGTTCGTTGCGTTCAGCAACGGTTCGTTAAGGCAGACACTCAAGAGCCAGCAATCAATTCCCCTGGCAATGGAGCTGGGGGAATGCCTGAGCTCTGTCTGCGCTCCTTCTGTCACCCTGGAAACCCGAATGGAAGCCCAGCTTACCTTGATCGGCAGGTCTTCCTTCCAACCACGGAGCTGCAAAGTGGTTACAAGTTGGGAGAAGACACCCAGGGGAGGGAGGGGGGAAGGGGGTGTTCTGTAGCCATGGGCACTCCAATCTCATCCCTGCAAACCCTGATAGGCAGCTCTGACGTCCAAACACAGACCTCCTGTGTTGCTCAATGGGACCTGTGCTTATAAATAGCCGTGGTCTCCCAGGCTGGGTTTCACTTTCAGCGAGCAGTGGAGTGGGACAGAGCTCTTGCTTGCCACTTGCTAGCCTTTGGAGAGAGAGACTGAGAGTATAATTGAGCTTAGATTTTTGTGGGAGTTTCCTGGGGGCCTTGGATTGGAGAGGGTATAACTCCAAGATCCCTTTTGCAATCGTGTCCAAACTTGGGTGATGGCTGTAGGAGAGCCTGCAAAAGACTCCCCGGGAATATGGGCTCTCTAAGTGCCATGGGGGCCATTCCACACCCCACGAACCGTGAACCGCGAGCCGGTTCGGTAACGGAAAATGTTCCTTGCGGTTCGCGATCTTGGGATCGTCGTCAGCACCAAACCGCGAACCGCTGGTTCGTTAATTTTTTTGGTTCGTGCCCATGTCTACTCAGAAGTTTTTCAAGAGTAGTAGGCTTGGTAGAGTGTGGCAGCAATGACCCTCTACCTGCATCATAACAAAGTAAAGTACATTCAGACATTTAATACTGCTGGAAGTGACAAAGAGGAAGACATGGCTCTGCGCTTCAGCAGCTGGCAAGCACAAGCAAATTCCAAACAATTCCAAGTCTACCAACATTGTTGGAAACTGAGCCGCAAAATGCTTTACAACCCACAACTATTCTAAGTTTTTGTCAGTGCTTATTTGAAACTAAAAGACAGTCTTGTCTTAAAATAGAGATGTTAACAGGAATGCTGAAATGCCTGTCATATTAGAGCAGAAACGGACTGTTCGTACCTTCTGTTGTATTCATAGTTAGATGCCTATTTTCCCTAAACTTCATTTACATCTGCTGCAAACAAGGATGACAGGGTGTCAAAGGGCCCACTGTCAAATGTGCAGCTGAGGTTAAATAACAGTTCTGGCAAAAGCTGTTGCAGCACCTCAGACTGCGGCTGTTGCTTTGTTGTGGTGTGAGTTATACACTGGCTCCCCCAAGCGCTTCATTGCTCAACTGCAAGTGCACAGCTAAAGGAACCAGGCTTCAAGACAGGTAGAATGCCTGAAATGCATTAAAAGATTTTCTGTACAACGAACGAAGGATTTAGAAGGCACAGCATTTTTAAAGAATAAAATGTTGCTTTTGAAATTTTGAATTCAACTGATTTTGTAATTCTTCACCACTGCTATGGCCAGCAAAGCCTTAGACCAGCTAAAATCTTTAGTAAGGAGATTTCTCCTTGCCTTTGCTAGCTGCAGTAGTTGCTGCCTGCCAATCAGAAGTTTGCTCTGTATCAGCTGCTTGGCAAGGGCTGGCAGATGCCTGAAACTGAATTTGAATAAAAATAAATATTAACTTACTTGGGAATGATCAGGCTTAAGACTAAAGAAAGAACAAAATTGTTTGAGACAGAGTAGAAGAAAGTGAAGGAAGAAGCCGGAATAAACTAGAGGGCCTTATAGGTCTATATCTACCTACATGAAAACAGGTTAAATATTGGGTACAGACAAACATTACTCTGTTGTGAGTGTGACCCATCATTTTCCCATGAAGATATCTTAAAGACAATAAACAAATCAGCCACACAAGCAGATTACTTACAACTGTTCTTCTTTTGCTTTTTTGTCTGAAACCAAGTAGACGGTTCCAAAGCTTCCCCGGCCAAGTTTCTGCTGAATTGTGTATCTTCCTGCAATCAATGCCTTTGAGCAAGTAGAAATGGATGTGAAAGAAGGGCTGTGCTTGACAACTTCCTGGAATCTCAACATTTCTCCATGCAGCAAAGGTTTTTGTTATGTTTATATATTGAAAAACAAAGGCTTCTTTAAATCCAGAGCAACTGCAAAAGAGAGGGAGGGGAACCTAAAGTTACAAATCTTTAAAATACTGTTTGTGTCAATTTAAAGGAGAATTTCTTAGGATATTATATCATTGATATCAAACATCTCAGACTCATATATGAGCTCAATTCCTCCAGGAGGAGCAAAACTCAGCACAACTTTTAGCAGGGCCTAGCAACAGCAGAGTTCAGACATTAGTTTTGCAAACTATATACTAAGTATCGTCCTCTCTTTCCCCTCATATCCATTAGATGACAACTCTAGGCAGCTGCAAAGACTCAACTTTTAATATTAGCAAACTAGTTATATAGGAAAGGGATGTATTTTATATGATGTATTTACAAAGTGTTTCAAGACTGACAACAACATTATAGGACTTTTTAGAAAAATGGTCTTTACTTTGTATGCATGGAAACACTAAATTTCAAAGTCATTTGGAACCATAGGTACTTTTCACAATGTGTTAGCTTTTCTTACACAGATATCAATAGCATCATGAGTTTATTCTGGTTTGTATATAAATGGTAGATGTATAGTAATCCATTATGGTGTTGCAATATAATTTTTTAAAGTGATATAAGTAGAATATTAAATACTGATTTTAGTGTTTCGGTATTTAATATTCTAACATATTAAAATATATATAAATTATTAATTACAATATGTACAGCTATAACCCCCTGTGTATTTGTCTTCCTAGATACTAAATGAAAGCACAATTATTAATTTAATTTTATACAACAGCAGCAATATATACAACACTTTATAGTTATATAAGCCTTTGGAAGCTTACAATATATTTTTTGACATTTGAATTCAAGAACTGTGACTATGTAATACTTAGATTTCTATCTGGTTCCTGATGTATGCCAACAGCAGACCAAAGAGAGGCAATTTCCCCTCAGGTACAGCTCTGCTATGTCCTGTGTTTAATACCACTGCCACATATATTGTTTACTTGTTACCATTTTAACCCACCCTTCCTCCAAAGACATAAAGGCAAAGTAAATTATTCTCCCTTCCTCCAGTAACCTGTGAAGTAGGTTAGGCTGAGAGACGGTGACTGGCCCAAGGTCACACAGCATGTTTCATGGCAGAATGGGGATTTGAACCTAGGTCTCCCAAGTTGTAATGCTAAGGAACTCTTTCTTAGATGTAAGCCCCATTGAACAAAATGGGGCTTACTTCTGAGTAGATTAGTTTAGGCTTGCTACCCCAGATCAAAGCATGACATCCTGACAACTGCATGCTGACTCTCATGGAGACAGTCAGGAATGGAACTTCTTGAGATGGCACCCTTCTATGTTCACATTTAGACCTAAAGCAATTTCCACCTCCATTTTAGCATGGAGCGTTTTGCCTGAAGACAGGCATATAATGAATTGCATTATATAATAGATGTAAACAGGGCTGTGACTACTTAGGAGACAGAAAACTAGGAGAGACGTGAGCTTATTTTATATTTATATATAAACTATATTTCAGAACATAATAAGAAAGTGCCATCAAATTGCAACCAACTTATGGCAACCCCTCATGGTTTTCAAGGCAAGTGATAAGCAGAGGAGGTTTGCCATTGAACATAGTGGGGTGGGGGGAACAGGAAGGTCTTTTTCTCTTGTTATTTAGGAACTACTCTTTCGGCCTTGAAGAGTAAAATGCTGCTGGGGAAAGTATGAATTCATGTATATTAAACGATACATTGCTGGTCAGCAGTGGGCAAGGTGGAGCAGATTCTGAGGCCCGCTCATACTATAAAATAACTGCCCACTTTAATCACACGCACTCTCTCTCTCTTTGTTAATAGTGATTTGGTGGATATCAAGGAAATTTTTTTGGAATTTTTGCATGTCACAGATACAACATGAAAAGGTCTTGCAATCATGTCAGAAAAGTATGCATTGTTGGTGTCTAATACTGTGACATGGTGTGACCAATGCTGTCATAATGGTGCCAAAGGAGCACAAGCTATTGTTCTACGGGAAAAAATCTTCAGGTGTTCTTTGTACCTTGCTCTCCCTACAAACAGGATCTTGTGTGAGTGCCTACTGCAGACAGTTCTGGCTATGCGAAGGAATTTTTTGTAAAATTACTTCACCTGAGTTCAATTCTGGTGGAAGCTGGGTTCAGGTAACCAGCTCAAGGTTGACTCAACCTTCCATTCTTCCAAGGTCGGTAAAATGAGTACTCAGTTTCCTGGGGGTAAAGTGTAGGAGAAGGCAATGGCAAACCACCCCGTAACAAAAAGTCTGCCAAGAAAACATTGTGATGTGACATCCCCCCATGGGTCAGTAATGACTCAGTGCTTGCACAGGGGACTACCTTTACCTTTTTACTTCACATTTATTCATTTTTTTCCTGGAGCAACAAAATGCTAGGAAGTGGTCTTACAGCATTTGCCAAAACTAATCCTTAAAGTTCTGTCTCAGACATCTTGAAGTGCTATGTGTTGGAGTACGTGCCGTCAAATCAGCTTTGCTGCAGTTGCCACAACTTGTTGATGCTTTGGAGGTGCTTTCTCATAATGCACATTTTGATCATTATGGGACACACACAAAAAATATATTTAGGCAAAAAATATATTTAGCTATCTGTATAACGAATTAGGGTTCTCAAGGCAGTGAACAATTAAAAAAAGATAAGACAAATCCGTTTAAAAATAGTATATATGTATAAAACTAACAGTTAAAGACCCGGATTGCGATATTTTGTTAGACGATTAACAGTACAATCCTAAATTACTCCAGTCTAAACCCATTGAAAGCAATGGGTTTAGACTAGAGTAATTCTGTTTAGGATTTCTCTGTAAATTAGTTGCATCATAGATGTAACTCCTAGTTTTAAAAAAACTTAGTGATGTATTTCTCAATAGTAAAAAAAAAGTTTTTTTCTTCTATTAGCTAAGTTATAGTTCCTTTGATCCCATGTTCAGCTGTGAATCAGCATTCTGATAGTTCAAATCCCACTACAGCCATGAGCTCAGTAGGTGGCCTTGGGTAAGCTACTCCTCTCAGCCGCAGCTCCCCAGCTGCATAACACTAAGTTGTTCACCACTCTGGGTGGGGCACTCATTTGACTAGAAGAGTGGTATATAACCACAGTTGTTGTTGTTATGATTATGATTACTACTGCTGCTGCTGCTACTACTACTGGATGGTTTCAAATGAATATCTTCAACATGTTGGGACTGTTCAGCTGCTTAAGCATTTTGGATGGATGTGGATTAGCCTCCTCACTTCTGATGAGACAAGGATCCCATTCCCCCAGTGGGAGCGGGGAATCCCCTGCTCCCACCTTTTGCCACCCACTGTTGCTTACCTGGCCAGCGGAGGGAAAGGCAGGGAACATGTCTCCTAGGTATGCTCCTAAGATCAGTGTGATGTCACTGATGTCATTGCACCACTCCCGCAAGCACTCCCTCACTTCACTGTGGGCCCATTTGGGTCCCAAACAGGCCGAGTCAGGCCTGTTTGGGGCCCAAATCAGCCCACAGTGAAGCACATGCACGATCCCCAACCTTGCACGATGGCATCACTTCCTGGAAATGACATCAACGCGCCAGCGCAGGGCAGCTCCCATGCTTTGCACGCATGCAAGAAGAATCCACAAGCACCGAAACAGTAAGTGCTGGGTCCCCCCTCCCACTGGAAGGGTAAGAGGACCTGGCAACCCTAGATGAGACTGGAGAAACTTTCCTGCAGATCTGAGATCAAGGTTATTCAAAAATAATGTTTGTATTATTTTTACACAAATGATACCAATTTTATTGAACAGGATTCCAAATAAAATCACGGAAGACATATTTTCTTATCAATGTTACCTTGAGTTCCCTTGCAGAAGAAAATTATAAATGTGAAAAGCAAAATAATGCATTAATATACCACTCCTGACCTGGACAGCCCAGGCAAGCCTTATTTTGTTAGATCTCAGAAGCAAAGCAGGATTGGCCTTGGTTAGTAATTGAATGGGAGGCCTCCAATGAAGATCGAGGTTGCAGAGGCAGGCAACCCTGTTAGTCTCTGGCCTTGAAAACCCCAGCAGGGGTGCCATACGTCAGCTATGACTTGATGGCACATTCACCAGCAATAAAAGTAACTAAGAAGGCAACTTTATGAATGATTTTTCTTTTCTAGAGTAAGCAAATTGAAATGGAAAAGAGAGTGGTTGAAGAAGAAAAGGTGGAGAAGGGATGTTATCAAAGAAAGAGGCTATACTGAAAGGGAAGGGGGGTCCAGTTATACTTTATCACCCAGGGCCCACACAAACATGGAACCAGATCTGAAACATAACATCTGCAAAAGAAATGGAGTAACTGCAATCCAACATGGCCTTACAGTTTAGAATGGAAAGCATCTTTCCTTCCTAGTGACATACCAACTTTACTGTTTGGTCTTTTTTACCTGTAAATCACTTTCCACCTCCTCATTTCTTTTTCTATTTATAGCTTAATACCTTACATCTACTTCATGTCTAAAGATTATTAAGCCCTTTCTGTGCTCTTTTTCTCATAGGGTGTCTCAGGCTTTTTCTACAGACTTTTTTCCATTTAATCAAATAAGTGTTTCTTTACATTGGGATATAAAACCATATGCATGAGTTGAAATACTAGGCTTTTTTTACACAAATGTAAACTCTTATACTAATGAACAATATATTTGCATTGTGTTAGTACATATGCTTATTTACATAAGTACGTATCTATTTATATTTACTCACAACTATGTGAGAATGATTGTGCTACCTCTCTGACTGCAACACTATGCTCAAGTTAAGTTCTCTTACACCTAGGTGCTGGATTGTATATTGTACTTGACAAACATCATAATAATCTGAATGACAAATCCTTATTAAGAAAGCTTCACAGAATTATTCACATAAAGTCTGGGTATCACCTTGCCAATCACCTTCATGAGGCTTCATAACAGCACTTGAAGTTCAAGCTATGTTGATGAAGGTGATTTTCATTTGTTTTTTTAAAAATTCTTTGTTAAATTATGTTGTTTGATAAACAAATACATTTCATTTTAAAACTCTAGAATGCCTGTGCTTAAATAGTAGCTTTCTTTATGTGCTTCAATTTTGGTCTATGAATCTGTAATTTGTAACAATAACACCATGTGTGTGTGAAACTGTTCTGACACCCAGCTGGCTGAGATACTGACACATCCTGTGCCAAGGACTTGTACTTGGCTGTGTGATTTCCTAATGAAGTACAGCCAAACTTCTAATTATTGAAAGTGGTGTTCACAATAGAACAAATGATCTGTAATCTTGGCTTTAAAAAGAAAACACTTTAAATGCAATAGAATATGAGCATCTTTCCAATTCCCTGCCTTCCTACAAGGAAAAGAAATAGCAAAAATAATCAAGTAGTATATTAAGGCTACCAGCTAGGAAAACACCTGCGTCTATAATTCTCTGTTTGCCTAATAATGCCAAGGAGGCCACAGTAAAGTCTACAATAAAAAACCAGTCTGTATATTATGCAGTTTCCTATGTAGACTTTTATGTAGCCTACTTCATCTGCAGGGAGAATTCTACTGACCTACCTTACAGGGTTGATATAAGAATTACAAGAAGGTAATGTACGTGTAGCATCTTGAATAATCTTTATAAATGCTACACAAACATTATAGTTACATAGGTGAAGGCAAGTTTATACGTATAGTACATATCAGTGGCTCCATCATTTGGGCTAGTTAATATTTTTGATCCCAAAGATCTTCCCACCTAGTCTTCAGGTACACCCTCAATTGAACTTCAGTAGAGTCATGTCCAGGGTTTTTTTTCTGGGAAAAGAGGTGGCGGAACTCTCAAGAGTGAAATGAGGAAGAAACACACAGGATTCTTTGAAATAATATTATTTTCATGCACTATTGCCAAGTATTTTCAAGAGGTGCCGGAACTCTGTTCCACCGTGTTCCCGCTGAAAAAAAGCCCTGGTCATGTCAGTTTATTAAGTACACATTCTGCCAGCTTCCAGCCTACTTTTGAACATGTCATAACTTTGGCGTGAATCTAATCATTCTAAAATAACACTGGAAGGGAGCCTTAAAAAAGCAATAACCAATAAAAACAAGACACATTTATTGGGATTATTGGTTTAACAGCATCTCCAGCCATATTTTGAATGAATAAATAAATCTTTTTGGCAAAATATGGTCAATCTACTGGGCTACGATGAAGGTATTCCATGACTGCAGCCCAAGGAAATATCTACAATTTTTGAGAGCATGTTGCCCAGTTCCACGCACCAAGTCTCTCATTTGAGTTTATCTTCTCTGCAAGTTTTTAATCCAGCAGCACCTTAAAGACCAATAAGATTTTCATGAAGATAGTTTCATGAGTGTAGCAGTATTGGTCTGCAGTAGAACAGCAGGAGTTGGGCCCAGTGGCACCTTAGAGACCAACAAGATTTTCAGGGGATAAGATTTTCAAAAGACAGAGCTCATATCTTTAAAAAAGGAGCATATTTTCTTGAAAATCTTGGTTTCTAAGATGCCACTGGACTCAAATCAAGATTTTCAGGGTATCTGAAGATGAGAGCTTTGACTCTGGAAAGGTCATACCCTGAAAATCTAGTTGGTTTTTAAGGTGCTACTGGACTAAAACTTTGCTGTTCTACTTCAGTCTAACACAGCTACCCACCTGAAATTATCTTCTCTGAAACCTGTATGTCTTAAAAATACAAATTAAATTGCCCAGATGAACAGCCACCACCATGCTGATAGCTGCTGTTATGGACTGGTATCAGCTCCTAGAAAACCCTACCATTTTTTAAACCCCATTATAACCCCTGTGATCAAAGGGATCCACTGTCAAAAAGTTAAACTAATTAGCAACTTCACTAAGAATGTTATTTATTTTTATCCCACCCTTCCTCCAAGGAGCTGAGGGCAGCACTCATCTTTCCCTGGACCTCCATTTTGATTCCCCACTCCTCCACTTGTAGCCAGCTAGGTGACCCTGGGTCCGTCATAGCTCTTCCAGAGCTCTCTCAGCCCCACCCACTTCACAGGGTGATTATTGTTGTGGGGATAATAACAACATACTTTGTAAACCGCTCTGAGTGGGTGTTAAGTTGTCCTGAAGGGTGGTCTATAAATTGAATGTTGTTATTTTATCCTCACAACCATCCTGTGATTCAGGACAGGCTCCCAGTGACGGGCCAAGATCACCCACTGAGCTTCACAAAGGAATATGAACCAGGATGTATGTAGGCTGACACTGTAACCATCACACCACACTGGCTGCCAATATGCAGCTCTTAAAGGATTCTGGAGGAGGAGATTAGTTCATTTACCTTGTCCATCCACTCAGCCAAGACGTGAGGAGGAAGAATTTTTCGCCCCCTCTCAGTCACTCCTTGTGCTTCGGTTAGGCTACTAGTAGCCAGCCACCCCACTGCGGCCTGCACAGTTCAATCCCCCCCCTTCTCCCTATGTTTGGTTTGTGTTGCCAAGCGACGGCGCGGTGCATGACGGGAACACACGCTTTTCTTTGTGGGTGGAGCTAGAAGGCAAGGGGAAAGGCGTGAGGGGAGGCCCCCACGTAGCTGGAATGGTTCCGCCCCTTCTTTCTGTCCTGCAGCGGGCGGCTTGTTCCAGTCGTCCATTAAGAGGGGAATATTACGAGCGCTCTCCCGCGCAGGTACGTCGCGCCGCCCGAGTGAGCGTCCGCCTCCCCTCCTGTCCCTCAAGGCAAACGGACGATGGTGTGGCCTCGCTCGCTTCTGAGGCTTTACAGGCTGAGGCTAGAGGCCGCGCTGCCCAGAAGCCATGAACTGGGCCGGAGGGAATGAGAGAGCCGCGGGACTGCGCTTGGTCCCAGCTGCCCCCCGTCAGAAAAGGCTTCTGTCCTGCAGCGTAGCTGTGCAAGGCGTAGGAGCTCTGTCAGGGAGAAACGGTGGCAAACCGAGCAGGAGGAACGAACTCTTGGCGGCAGGGCTCTGCTTCTCAAACTGCAGGCAAAATGGCTTAAGATTTGTTCAGAATCACACCCATTGGCGGCTGCATGAGGGGCAGCGGCGATTCAGCAGGCGCGGTTTCCCCCGTCAAGGCACCGCCTCCGCAAAGGAAAGCCAGTGGGTTGGAGTAGGACTGGGGAGACCCAAGTTCAGTTCCCTGCTTGCCATGAAGTCTTTCCGGGTGCCACACAGGACTGTTGTGAGGATAAGATGGAAGAGGGAAGAACTAATTCAGGAACAATTCACACAACCATTTCTGAAGAGTCGATAGGGTGACTTTGTCACCATTGCCACAAAGCTGCGGTGGTCTTATTACGATGTCAGACTAGGTTCTGGGATACCCAGGTTTGCATCCCCGTTCTGCCATGGAAGCTTCTTGGTGACCTTAGGCCAGTCCTAAAAACTCTCAGGAACCATGTACACTACCCCAAAATCCTTGGAGGAAGTGCAAGATAAAAGTAACTGAACACAGTTACTGAACAACTACCATCTAACTGAATAAAGTACATGAAAAGTTGCATACATGGACGTATCTATACTGTTTATGGCACCAGCGGGGCAAAGTGGTTAGGCTATTGGGTTAGGGTCTGGGAGACCCAGGTTCAAATCACCACTCTGCTTGCTGGGTGACTTTGGGTCAGTCACTCTCAGCATGACCTAGCCCACAGAGTTGTTGTTAGGAAAGTAAAATGGGGGAGAACGATATTGTAAGCCGCTTTGGGTTCCTATTGGAGAAAAAAGCAGGGGTAAATATCTAAATAATTTTTGAGCTTGAATGCCAAGAAAACCCTGAAACATAAGATGCTGTTGTGCTTGCAAACAAAAGGGAAGGAGAAAAGAAAGATGAGTTGTACTGGGCCAGACACACTGTGTGGAAAATAGGCCCTGTGGGCCTCTGTGCTGTAGTTTGGCCTGCGTCTTGTGCTTTCTTGATCCTACTATGTTTTTTTCCCATTGTATAGTCAGTCTTGGTTTATGTAGCACAAAGAGGGAGTCTAGAATATATGATTTATAGCTGAATGCAGATTGCACACATTTTAATAAACATACTGAAGTTCTTAATGTTTACTGTTTATGAGCTCCTAACTAAAGGAAAATTGATGGTTGTTGTGGGTTTTCCGGGCTGTATTGCCGTGGTCTTGGCATTGTAGTTCCTGACGTTTCGCCAGCAGCTGTGGCTGGCATCTTCAGAGGTGTAGCACCAAAAGGAAAATTCACACACACATTTCTGAAGACCTGAGATTGGGATTTTATCATTTAGTTTCATGTTAGGAACCATCAATCTGAAACAGCTTGTGTAAATCACTGATATAAAGGGGAGGGGAACTCAAAGTGGAGGGGGGACTCAACGATGTTTTTGAAGTTCTGAGTGAGTACGGTAGCCTTCAGACCTCTGTCCTCTTCACTGGAAAAAAATGATTTTATTGCATGTGCCCAAACTGAAGTGTTACATAAGTACTGCCCTACATTTTACTGCTGAAACAGTAGTACTGCCTTAAGCTGTGGCCAAAAAATAAATAGTTTGCATTAACAGGAGGAATGGGCAAATGGCAAGGGACTAGCTGAGAAGGAAGAAAGGGCCTGAGATTCCTTATTTTTGGCCTAACAGCTCAGAAGACAGCTCTTTAAAAAGCATGTTTAAGATAATGATTCCAGAACCTTGTTGTCTAGTGAAACCTTTCTGTAGTACTTCAGAGTATACACACAGGGATTGTAAACGCAGAACTGTTCTTTTTTTCCCTTGTAAACCTTGAGGGTTGATATTTTTCTACACATGAAATACACATTTCTTTATTGCTTTATTGGTTATCTTGAAAGCAAGGCCTGTTGGCAGAGCTGGCATCAGCATACCCTGAGCTAGGACAGCTGCCAGGTCTCAAAGCTTCTGGTAGGGCCCATGGCAACAGATCCCCTCCCCACATTCCTCCCATGCTACCCACCCATGTGCCCTTTCCCCTCTGCTTACAAATACTCTGCCAGTGCTATCTGTGCTCCCAGCTGAACATATTGCCCAGAGTCACCAGGAAAGGCGTAAGGGTGGTTCACAGTAGTTGCTTAGTTTCTGGAAGCCATGGAAGTGGCACTTCCAGTTGCACGCGCTGCCCTGTGCAGTCAGGTGGGCAGCTGACAGTGCAAGTGGCTGTGAGCACAGGTAATGGGAGGACTTGCAAGCAGGTGGAGGACACAGACTGGGGGAGCATGAGGGTGGGTGGGCAGGAAAGGAAGCACAAGGAGGTGGCAAAGCAAGGTAGGGGGACCCTGGGCACTTTCTGCCTGAAGCCCTCCAAATCCTGGAACTGGCTTTGCCCTTAAGTCATATTATAATCTAGGCATATGCACTGGAAAATTATTTTTATTCTATATGGTAATTTTTAAAAGGGAAAGTGTATTGGTTTTAAGAATTCTTAGAAATAGACTCATCAGGTTCCGTTTCGGTTTTCATTAAGATTGGATCGGATGTCTGCCCATTGTTTTGTACATGTGGAAAATGGCAGTTTTTCGTGAGCAGGGATTTTTTCACCAAATGGTATCAAAATATCAGGGAACCTAATCAACCCTCTCTTCTAAATGCTTCCCAAGTGAATTGGACAAAAAGGTCCAATTTTACAGCCCCTTGAATAAGATGCACTCCAGTCATCCTCTCCGCACAGTGAAAAAAATGGCCACTGGTTTTCCAGAGCATCTTTTTTAAACCAAAGTAACTATTAAGTAAAAGTAGTCCTTCCAAGTGTCTGTCTAATGAGGCACTCACTCACCATGCCGATGGAGCTGCAGAGAAAAGAGCCTACCTATCCAAACAACGCAATTAAAAATGTGATGTTATCCCAAATCACTAATTAATCTGCAAAAAGGTGGAAAGAAGGTATCCACTAACTGAAGCAACCAAAAGCCAACAAACCCAGAAAAAACAGTGAAAAACAAGAAACAAACTTCAGAAGCACGAAAGAGGGAAAGGCAGAAGATCAAAACAAAACAAACATTAAGCGGCACAGAATCCAAAACAGTAAAAATAATACCTCTCCTGAACTTTCCCTTTGGTTATCACATATGCCCCTCCTTACTAACCCTCCCTTGGAGGAAAAGGTCAGATGAAAGGCTAGCTAGTAGTAATAATTAATCAGACCAGCCTGGCTAGAAGTATTGTCTAGGCAGGATCTGTCAGCCAGGATCTAATCCGAGCAGGGTATGTCTTCCAAGACACAAGAAGCTGTGAGTGCAACACATATGATGCAAAATGGCCAACATCATGGAGAGCTGCAGTTTAAAATTTCCCTCCCCTCCAAGAAAGACTATATTATTGGCCAAGACAACCTGCCTGATAGGTCCCAGGGCTAAGATTGGTTGGGAGAAATGCAGTTTCCTAGGGAATGTGAAGGAACATTAAGGACGAGGGGGAGGTGGCAGGCTCTGTCATTCAGGAAGGCTTGTCCAACTGGGTAAGTTGGACAACTCTTTAAAGTCAGCAATGTCCAATTGCACACCCTTAATTATAGTTGTATTTCTGGTGGCAGATATTCTCTATTTTCTAGTAAGTGTAGTTGCTATGACTGTAATGTTTCAAAGCTATATATTTGTCCAGAATTGAGATGTGGTAGAAATTCTACACTGGATTTTATGGTTCTTTCTCCCAAATTTGTTTTGTAGTCTAGTACCATTGTCCAGGTTGACATCTTATTTTGGCTCCCCCGCCATATGCTATCCATGCTAGCTCCTTCCCAAACTTAACAAGCAAGGTAGACAGTGAGAAGGGCTTGTGAAAAATATAAAAATGGAGGCCTGGAATTTGCCACAAGTATGTATAGCAATGTCCAGGAGCTTCTGGTAATATGTGCTATGTTAGTCATCCTTTCTCATTTCTTAATGCGATTGTGCATGCTAATAGCAGCATTAAGGGCTGAGGCACAAATATTGCCCTGAATTCTTCCTTCTGTCTGCACATACACTGTTAAGTTTGGAGAAGAGTGACCTCAAGGCTCTATAATGAGCACAAATATTTTCAGCGCAGGAGTGTCTTGATTTAGAATGCATCCAAAACTACAGTTTCAAAGGTCTAATATTCTTCAAAGTAAGATGTTTTAATGAGCCTTATTCATAATCAGATAGGGTAAAGTTTACCCATCATTCCTGTTATTTTTGCTGATTTCAACATTGTAGTTTTGTTATCTAGCTGATTGCAATTGGTTACTAAAGGGAATACTCTGTTTGAACCCAGGTATCTACTATGGGCAGGTTGAAACAGATTTGTACATGCTTTATAGTTTAACAGTTTCCACTTTGCTTGTGTTGTTTGTGCATTGCACTTGAAGGGTAATCTCCCCCTCCCCTGTTTTAACAGGAGCATTTCACTCCATTGCTATGGGAATCCATGGAATGATGACCTATGTAGTGGAACACAAGCAATTCTTCACTGACCTGCAGTTGAGGGAAACAAAAGTAATAATTGATGGAAATAACCTGTACCACCGACTTTACTTTGATACAAATCTAGATCTTCGGCATGGTGGGGATTATGATTCTTTTACAGACATCACAAACAAGTTTTTTGAAACACTGACTGTATGTGACATAAGACCATATGTTGTGTTAGATGGAGGAAGTGATGCATCTGATAAAAAGTTTACAACCTTAAAGGAAAGAGCTCAAGAAAAGATCCTGTCAGCCTATTCCCTCTCTCGTGGTGGTGGTGGAAGCGTATTGCCTTTGCTCATCAGAGAAGTATTTAAACAGATTTTAACCAAATTACAAGTACCTTTTGTCCAGTGTTTTTCAGAAGCAGACAGAGAAATTGTATCATTAGCCAATCATTGGAATTGCCCTGTGTTGACTTTTGATAGTGACTTTTGCATTTTTGACCTAAAAGCAGGCTATTGCCCTCTGACTTACTTTCAGTGGAAGAATATTTGCACACGTAAAGAGTCACAAGACTGCTACATCCCAGCAAAGTGCTTCTCATTAGAGAGATTTTGTAACTATTTCGGCAATATGAACAAAACTCTCCTACCACTTTTTGCAGTAATGATTGGCAACGATCATATTAACCTGCCAGCTATGGAAATGTTCTTCAGCAAGGTACGACTTCCTGTCGGAGGCTATGGGCAGAAAGGGAGAAAGCACAGCCGCATTCAAGGGCTTCTAAATTGGCTGTCTCGTTTTGCTGATCCTGCTGAGGCTATAGAAGATGTACTGAAATATCTTAAAAAGCACAAGGAAGAGGAAACAAGACAGCTGCTCTGCGCTTCTATGGCAGAATATGAACCATCCAGTGTTAATCTGGAAGACTTTTTCCAAAATGGACTTTATGAAACAGAGACAGCCAAGAAACTAGAATTACCTCAGTGGATATGTAGTGCTCTGGCTAAGGGCCTTCTTGCACCATTCATTAGCGATGCCCTGGTATTAAGAAGAACAATTCTCCATGTTCAGGTAGAGAATATGCAGAGGCCCAGCAGTCATGTTACAGCTCTGCCCATTCGACAAGTTATTTATCGGCTACTTCTGAATGCTTCAGAGGGTTCAGGCCACACCTCTGTAAGGAAGCACTCCACTTCACCCACACCCCTCCTCTGTGAATTTGACAGATTCCAGAAAGCACTCGGGAAATCATTTGTTCAAGTAGCAGCATTGCCAGGAAATTTTTGTAGTGACCAATATTCTCCGACTACATTAAATGAGGTAAAGGTTCAAGGTGACATGTATAATTAAAGTTTATTGGCTAGGTTGTGTGCAATTCTGCAGAAGCATAAAAATGTGGATGCTTGAAAATACCACATTTCCTTAAAAATATCTAGCCCCCACTGCTGCAGAGATATGTTTGGGCAGTTGCTGGTAACATCTCAGGGGCTGCTGAGTAAGTTTTCTAGTCATCAGAGGGCAGTGCTGCAATTACCTCTACAGTTATTGGTCCAAACTTTGACTGCCAGCATAAATTATGTAAAACAGGCACATTTGCATAATGCTTAGAAAGTGCAGCATTTGGTTTACCTCTTATAGCATTGTGCAAAATTGGGACTGGAAGGTTCTCCTTTCCACTTGTTCAGAGCAGTGTGTTTTCAGTCACTGGCTGCTCAGGGTGCCTGTTGCTCAGGTGCATGGCTGTAGGGAGATCTGCAAACACCTGAGGTATGCATTCAAGTGAATGTGCTTATTTAGGCACTGTAGGGGAGGGGCTGTGGTTCAGTGGCAGAGCATCTGCTTTGCATGCAGAAGGCCCAGGATCAATCCCCTGCATCTCCATTTAAAAGGATCTGGCAGTAAGTGATGCGAAAGACCTCTATCCGAAACCCTGGAGAGCCACTGCTAGTCTGAGTAGAGAGTAGTGACCTTGATGGGCCGGGGCCAATGGTCTGATTCAGTATAAGGCAGCTTCATGTGTTCATGTAAAACCTGCTGTAGCCATAGGTTCTAAACAATGAACACAGTCTTTAAAATTTTACATTAAAATGGAGAAAACCCCACCAAAAGAGAAGTTTCTTGGACATTCCCTCTACAACTGTTGCTCTATAGTGGCAACTTTGAGAACTGGTTGCCGTTGGAGATCGATCGATCGATCGATCTATCTATCTATCTATCTATCTATCTATCTATCTATCTATCTATCTATCTATCTATCTATCTATCTATCTATCTATCTATATCTTTAGTAAGTAGCCCTTTGAGGTAATTATCGTATTTTATTAAAACAGTTCAGTTCTCTTTTCATAAAGTGGCAGCAAGCAAAAATGGTTACAGGTTAAAATGTACTTTGTGCAAACAACTCTAGGCAGACTCACTGGAAAAAGCTTGATCTGATTTCAGGCTCAACCTAATTTAAAAATTCTATTGGCACCAAGCCTTCTTCTAAAACTTTCCTACATTTTTTCACAGGTCCCCTTAGCAGAACGTCTGCTACTTTTGTTGGAGACCTTGCAAGTGACAGCCAGTGACCTTGAGACAGTTCCTGGTCTGCTGCAGCTCCCGATGGCTGTGACCTGTTTCTGGATACGGTACTCAGCACCCAAAGTGAAATTACAACACATGAAGGCTTTACTACTTGGAATAGTATTCGGTGAATTACACAAAATAATAGAGAGCCAGGGTAGGCCTTCAGAGCCCTTAAAAGCAATTTTGAACGCTTAAAAATACTCTGTTTGGACTTGAAAGTTCCTTTCCTTGCTCAAGTTTACACGAACTATGAATTTTTCATTTCAACTGATGACTACTCTGTTTTGAAGCTATTGATTTGGCACAACAGGCATCCACAGAATACTTTGCAAGTTAACCAGGCCCGGTGCGCCCTTTGTGGCCAGGTAGGCAGTGGCCTCAGGGCGCAAGGGCATTGGAGGGGGCGGAGGAGCACGCAGCGGAGCTTGCATGACTGGGCTGCTGCTGCAACCAGCCAGCCCGGTGCCGCCACCGCCGCCACACACCCCAGCTGGGCGCAGAAGCTGCGAGCCCGGCTGGGGTGTGTGGCGGCAGCAGCACGGGGCCGGCTGGCTGCAGCAGCAGCTGCAGCCAGCCACGCCAGCTCCACTGCACGCTCCTCCGCCCCCACACGCCCCAGCCGGGCACAGAAGCCGCAAGCTGCTGCTGGGGCGGCGTGCGGAGCACAGAGCAGCCTCCACGCGCCGCCCCAGCCATCCTGCGCTGCATGACGACGTCATCGCAGATGAACGTCATCATGCAGTCTGTAGCGCGCGCACTCTGCGCGTGTGCGTATGTGGCCGCAGGCGCCAGAAACTCTGGCGCCAGCAGTGAAGTTAACTAAGAAATATATGATGTTCCTACTTTCTGTGCCTAATTGGCAACATTCGTAAAAATATGCTCTCCAAGTTTGCACTTCTAATTTTCTTGTTTTCATTTTTGTTTAAAAGGAAACTGATTTGATAGCAGAAGGGGGCTGTACAGCATGGGTTCTTTTAGAGGCCTGGACTATGAAGCTAGGTAAACTGTACACAGCTACATCTCAGTGAAATGCATGAAGGACAAGGATTCAGACAGGCCTCATTGCATCTTAGATTTCCCTAAGGAATAGTCAACATCTTTTCAGGCATCCATGCACTCCATGTTTAAGAGCATGCCAATCAGTTCTGTATTTAAAGCACAGCTTAGCTGATAGAAGCTAGTATTTGAAAGATGTATCCCACAGATTTAACACTTTGACATATTTGCTTAACCATTCAGAAAGTTTTCCTTTTTTCATTCTTATCTAGAACCTGAAGCTCTTCATGCTGAAGTCAATAAAATAGTGTATGACCAGTTCCTGAAATGGAAGGACAGGAAATCACAAAAGGAAGTGTTGGAATTAGACACTGCACACATTTTCTGCCAGTGGCAGTGCTGCCTCCAAATGGCGTTGTATCTCAATCAGCTGCTGTCCACGCCTCTCCCTGAACCAGATCTTACAGGGTAAGTTTGCCCCAGACTGTAAGCCAGTGTACACTCAGACTGATTTCTGAGTAAACATGCATACAGAATTAAGACAGGCACACAGACTCCCATTCAAGAAGCATATCTAGCCTATGTATTAGATACTTTTAATAATAACATTCAGTTTATATGCCACTCTTCAGGACAACACTCACTCAAAGCAGTTTACAAAGTATGTTGTTATTATCCTCACAACCATCATCTTGTGAGGTGGGTGGGGCAGAGAAAGCTCTGGAAGAGCTGTGACTGACCCAAGGGCACCCAGCTGGCTTCAAGTGGAGGAGTGGGGAATCAAACCCAGTTCTCTAGATTAGAGTCCCATGCTCTTAACCATTACACCAAACTGGCTCTCAGTTTGAGATCCTCCATCTGTTTTCATTGGTTTGCACTGAATGTCCTACACCATCTAGAGTCTTTTGAATTTGGTGCAGTACTGCAGCTTACTACTCTGCACCACAGGGCTCAGCTGAGAGGCCTAAAGAACACTTATAAAGCAAGCCCTTATGCAGCCAGAGGGATAGCTTTGTATCCGTTGCTGGCATTAAAAAATACAGTCCAGGTAGGATAATGGCCAGATTGTGAAACTATAGTGGACTGTATAGTCCCAAACAAAAAAGTGGACTAGCCAAAACACCAACCTGACTAAAATATAAATTGCAGCATTTCCCTCATTCTACTAGTTACTGATCTGTTATACATATCTTTAGAAAATGCAGGTTAGGCTGAGAAAGTGATTGGCCCAAAGTCACCCAGTGAGCTTCACGGTGGCATGGGGCTTTGAGCCTAGCCTGAAGCAAGTCTCAAGATTTTATTCCACAAATACCACCTTCAGGTACTAAAGTTGTAAATAAGGCCAGTAAGGAAGAAAACCCTGAACTTTTCCTACCCGTTTTTGGCAGGCTTTACAATGGGACCCTCGTGCATAGACTCTACCATGAGCTTAAATCAGCATCCACGCCAGAGAATCTCCTCAGTGCATCTCCAAAGATGAATCAGCTTTATTGCAACATGGTACGTGTGGTGAGATGTGTAATACCTGCAGAATTCTTCCAGAAAAAGAAGCCCAAGTCCCATAAGAAAAAGAAACAAGCTGCTAAGCAAGTGTTGGATAAGAGAGAAGGTGCTACAGTAGAAGTTTTGACTTCATGCAGTATTAACAACAGATTTGCAACATTCATGAAGGAAGACTAAAGGTACAGTATGTTTTATTAGAAATAAGAGATTGCAGTTAATGTATTATTTTCAGTGCTACTGAAGAAGTCTCATTGAAAAGTAGGGCTTCAGAACTACACAAAAATCCAGCGCTCTGTCTAATTTGCTTTGCCTGCTCTTAGGTTTGGTTTTGGCTAGCCCAAAATAAAAAAGCTACTTGTGAGAAAGTAGCAGAGAGTATT
Organism: Eublepharis macularius; assembly: GCF_028583425.1. NCBI lineage: Eukaryota > Metazoa > Chordata > Lepidosauria > Squamata > Eublepharidae > Eublepharis > Eublepharis macularius. The sequence goes on from NC_072800.1 coordinate 35,423,607, forward strand.
TTCAATGATTAAGATAACATCCTGCCTACATGGTCTATGCATAGTGGCCCAAGATACTAGTATAAACTTGTGGCAAATGCACAAATCTCTATGTGGAATGCATTAAGTAGAGATACACATGATTCATGCATCTTCAAAGATTCAGTTTACATGGAATTCTGAGATTCTGTTTTTTCTTTCTGAAGAAAACTATAGCTTTCTCTAATTTATGCAAAATTGAAAAAAGTATTGTTTGCTACAATAGGTGCAAGTGGGTTTCATTTTTTAGGGAGTGATCTCTTCTATTAGTCTAACAAGGAGCTTCACATTTCTGTATACCTGTCCTTACAGATTAATTCTCTTCTGTTTTCTACCAGAACCTTTCACTGCAATCCCTGCCAAATATCCTAGGGCAAAATATGCAAGATGTATGCCATTAAGTGTATATACATAAAGTGTATGTATTATAGAAAAACTGAAGTAGAGTTTGGGACATTTCTTACTTAGGTGCAAGATGTCTTGTTTGCCATACCAGTCAGAACGTGAATTCACAAAACTACATTTTAAAAAATTCCTTTCAATATTATTGCATATAGAAGGCAATCACTTTGTCTCTTGCAACAGATTTATGGGAGGGTTATCAACATTTCACTGGGTTTGAATATACCACCTAAATATGCATCAGCAGCCCCCAAAACAGATTGAATTTGAGGTTGCTGGGGTTTATGAACATGCTCCAGCAGCCTTAAATAGTCCCTCCCTCCCTCAGATGGCACTCAGTACACTGCAGAATAATAAGATACAGGAAAACCATAATAGAAACCAGTTAGCAGGGAACTGTAAGAGAATCAAAAGTGAAATCAAAAATACTAAACTCTGGTCTTTTCAGTTGCTTATTAAAAAGAGGACCTGCAAATATGATAGACTGAGGAGCTTGCCACTGCAGAGGTTCAATTACTCTTGAGGTGTGATTGACATATTTGGGGTTCAGACTGCCGAATACAAATCAACACAAAGCCTGGCTTTGGCTTGCAGCCAATAATATGGGATGTGGCTGTAGAATAAAAAGGTCACTATTAAGTATGTGATGAGGAAAAGAACAAAATGAAGTATAGCCTGCTCTGTCCTAGTGACGCCATTATGGAAGTCAGAAAAAAAGAAATCATTTTCTGATTTGTGATCCAAATTCATTCAAAATATCAAATTACACTTCTGCACTTATTTTAAGAAAAGCAGACATTTACTTCAAAATTACTATATAGGCTTTTCAATCACAAAAAGAAAGAAAAGACAGTGATCTGACAGTGGTCACATCTGTGCAAAGAACGTAAGATATCCAAAAAAAGCACAAGGAACACATTGCAGGATAATGTAAAATAAATACAGGAGCTGAAATATGGCACTCTTGTAACTTTTCCTAGACCAGACGGAATGCCTCAAAATTTTAGAAGCAAAGTCCCACCACCACCATAAAGTTTCTTTTTTAAAATAAAACTAGTATCTAATACATGTGTCTGTACACGTATATCTCTTTAAGAGCAAAAAGTGGGTCTTAGGCTTTTGACATTTGTTTCTTTTTTTAAAGTAGTCTCTCACATACAAAGTTCCATTCAATCTAAAAAGTAAAGTTTTGTGTTTAAGAAAAAAAAAAGTTACCAAAGTTGCATAATTTTGTTTTGTTACTCCCTCAGCTGGAAGCATATAGAAGTCAACAGTCTTTAAAATTACCAATGTTCATCTTCAGTCAGTGAAACAGGAGGACTTGTCAAAAGCCCTTTATCATGTCACTTCCTCCTACATAGACAGCAGTTTCTAGTTTTGCAAACAAAGAATGCAATGTGCATCATACATCAAGGAAAGATGATACAGACGAAGAACTGACGTGTTTCAGGGGCTTCTCCCTGCTTCTTTCAACCTTCTTTATAATCTCTGATACGATACATACCGAGGAGGTGAGAACCAGAAGAAACAGCAAGTCTAGAAAAAGAGTAATATGACGAAGTTTACCACTTGCTAGCAGCACTGATTCTGCTGCTAAAATCACACAGCAATCAAGTAAAACAATTCAGCCCTACGGTTTACCAAACTCCACAAAGTATGATATCTTGTATACAATATAAAATCTGAAAAATAGAACCACCAGAAGAAAAGGACTCCAAAGCTATGTGTTTAAATTATTCCCCATTTATTTGTGAAATATTGACAGAGTTTCATTCTTTACCAAGTTTGTCTTTTCCAGCTATCAAGTGTTCTACTTTAAATGGACCCATTAAACTGGATCACTGTACTAAATTTTGTATGGGTAACAGAAACTGTTTTACAACTTTCTAATGCTGAGAATCTCAACTGCTTCCAAAATAAATAACCTTTTCTTTTAGTTTCGATATAAGTCCTTATCTAATACCAACATATACAATTTTCAAAATCCAATATTTATAGGGGATAGGATAAACTTATTTAAGTGGCCATCCATATCTTGTAATCAGAACGATTCTGTATAACGTTATTGGTTCTAAAATAAGCAATAACTGGATCCCAATAAGTCTGCATATGGTTAAATTTAGGAAGTACAGCATCTCCCATAAAAAAACTATTTTGAGTAATTTGAGACATAATATAACTTTCCCAAATCCTATCATACCATATTTCAAGTGTAAGTTTTGCAGAGTCTTTCCAACAAGAAGCAATAGTCTGCCTGGCTGCAGCTACCAACAAAGAGATAAAACTTCTCTTGCATTTTTGCACTGAAATATCTGGCCAGTGATCCAAAAGCAAAAATTCGGGACTAGGAGGAATATCCACTCCTGTCCACTCCACTATTTGATTCCTAACCTTTGACCAAAAATTTGCTACTTCCTGACATTCCCACCATAGATGAAAATATGATCCCAACTGGCCACAATTTTTTGATATTGATGTGTTTTTCTTTACAATGAACTGAGCATTCCATCCTGAGGAATTTGAACTGGCAGTTCCAAACTGAGTTCTCAAAAACAAAACCTCAACTAAACAAACTAGCTTGTTCAGCAAGAATAGGGTTGCATTCAAATGTCATGACAAGATTAAATTTAACACCATTTAGCCACACCATACATTTTCATGACACCAGTGTTTGGATGTCAGTGTGAATTGGAGCACCATCAAACCAGGAAGTGTTCAATTAAGCTTTGTGCAATAGAGTGAAGTGAAAGGAAAGATTCAAATGAGTATAGTAATAAGCTGTGTTCATGTCTGACATCTCACTGTAGCCTAAGTTTAAGACTGCAATCCAGTGCTAAGCATTCTCACTAGTGAAGTCTGTTAAATTAAATGGGACACTTCTGAACTATCATCTCTAGGATAACCAGTTAAGTGGACTGAAATTGTACAGAAATAATGTCCCTGGGGGAATCAAGAAGCAAACAGGCATAAGATTCAAGTCCAGCAACTCTTTAAAGATCAAAGAATTTTTCAGGATATAAGCTTTCTAAAGTCAAAGCTCCCTTCATCAGATACAAGGAAAAAGGGAGACCCTGAGCCTTTAGATACCAGTCGGAAGGTGGGAAGGATGTTACAAAGAAGGTATTGTTGGCTTTGAAGTTGCTACTGGACCTGAATCTTGCTGTTCTACTGCAGACCAACATGGCTGCCCACCTAAAATTAAGAGGGCTTGTGAGTAGGAAAAACATATATGAAGCAATTCTGCAATGGGCAACCCTCCCCCAAACTATTACAAAGTAGATAAAAACAAGACTATATAGCACTCATGTTTTGATTAAACAATTCTATTTGTGAAATGCTTTAATATTCACCATCAAAACAAAACGTGAACCTTCTTTCTATCCATGTCTGAAGCTGAACAAAGATTGTCCTTACCTAGTATACTTAGACTCTCTGTCTGAAAAACCTTCTGAAGAGGTGGGAAGTAGATTACCAGGAGCTGTCCCATTATAGATCCAAGGACAGCGTAACAGAACATTTTGTTGCTGCAAAGTCCAATCTCAAACACAGATTTAGTCTGCAAATTAAGAACAATTAGATTATACCTTTTTCATTTGCCATGTATATTAACAATACTATTTTTGAAATTATCTGGTCTGTTAGAGCTCAAATGATAGATTTTTGAATACTAAAGAATACCTTTATCAATCATGATTATTATAATTATAAGATATGTAAGATAATTTGATGCTGAATTACTTGAATAGTTTACTAAATTTTAGTAATTTAGTAATGTTCAAATCATACCTTTAACATGGTGGTCACGTACCTGAGATCTTGAACTCAAAGCATTAAACATATCAAAAAATACAAAGCAAGTGAAGGTCATTGTTGTATCCCGAGGTGTTATGACATTATCTCGCAACTGCCAGAAGAAAGAGAGTTTTAATGTATTCTCTGCAGGTCTACATTAAAGCATTTCAATTCAAACTAATTTTTTATACAACGTCTAAAACCGCAATAATGTAAATTCAACAGTCCTCTAACTGTTGAAGACACAGAAAAATTCCAATCTGATGCTCCATTTGGGAATCTCATTCTGTACAGACTTGATATCTAGAATTCTGAAGTTATTTCCTGCTTAACTCACAGCATATCTACATTTAATTTTAAAAATACAAGCAAACTTACTGACTTCCACTTCTTAGTGTATCTTTAGACTCTAGACAAGCTGCATGGTCGAGCTATGAACAGCACATCAGCTCAGATTCACTCAAATACTCGAGTTCCTTCAAAGTCTTGTCAAGATGAGCCATTAAAACTCTATAGGTAACCTGGCTTCATCACTGTGGTTCAAGATTATAAATTACCACAGGCAAATTTGGCCTGGCCTGGGAAAAGAATGTGTGTCTTTCTAATTAGTTGCACTTGGTGTCTGTCTGTTCCAAAGAAAAATGTCCTTGGGCAGCAGGAGGAATCAGCCTCCCTAATTTCTCATGCGAGCACTTCCAATTAGCAAGTGTGCCCTGATTGGTCAACAGGCTTTGAAAAATGGTTGCTCACAGCATTGGGGATCCTCTCTGTTCAGATTATTCTACTAGTATGTGAGAGAGGTTCTTTCCTCCATGTCAGATTCCAAGATGACCAGAACTGCTTGGCATGGAATGAACTTCCTTTTCTAAGCCTGTAAGAGCAACAAGCCTGAGAGCTACATCACAGATGCAAGTCAGCAAGCTTTTAATATCTAGTTAGATAGTCCTCGCCAGCATAGAAAAGTGTTTATTATTTTCCTTTGCCTATTTTTTGTGCTTAATTAGAGTGGTTCCTGCTCAGCATACATGCCTTGTAATCTGAATTATTTAACAAAGCTATATATATTTAACCTTCTGGTATCAGGAGTTACTGACTGAATGTGTGCCTATAGCCTCAGAGATGAACCCAGAGACTGAAGAGTCTCAAACTAATGCCCAGACCCCTTAGTTTGTAGACATGGAGTCTTAAGGCATACCTAATGACAAACCAATTTTGCTGTCATAGCCACTTAAAAGATCTCTTTGAACTGAATTTGACAAGGATGGTTAGAAATTCTTAGTCCCATCAAAGAATTACAATTCTCTGGATTCCTCAAGAGAAAGCAACAGTACATAAACTGCAATGTTTTGTCAAGTAAATATGTCCTCAAATTTTTTGTTACATAAAAGGCAACTTGTACCCTATTCATACAAGCTACAACTGATTACCATATCACCCCAAGGAAACAATTTGTTAAGAGTTAGCTCTGACTAAGATGCTTCAACTGGGACAGGCCATAGCTGGTGACTGAAAAATGGGCACAACAGAGAATATACTAAAATTGGCTATCTAGTACTACTACTCAATTACCATTCTAGCTATTAATGTGCTGTATTACATTTTATTTGGGAGAGCCAACAGGAAGATGAGTGGCGTGGAACTGGGCAGAACTTCTAATGACAGCTCAGCCTGGGAGCTTATGCTTCACAGTGTGTCACACGGAAGTCTTAATGAATCCTAATGTTTCAAATAAATAAGGTATAAAAATACTGAAGTTAGTGTGGTTGAGTGTTGGTTTGGATACTGAAAACAGGTCTAAATCTTCATGCACTTGTGAACTTCAGAAGTCACTACTTCAGCCTAAACTACCTGAGGACTTGAGGCTAGATACTCCTTGGAGGAAGGTCAGGAAGGATACATATTTAACAAGCAATGCTAAAAAGTACAAGAAAAGTAACAAATGACAACTGAAGATGGGGAGAGCCTCCATCCCTTCAAAGTATGGCAGCAAGTGGAGCTAAACCAAATGGTCAAATCATACAATGATATTGCTAACAAGATATAAAAAGTTCAGAATATATAATCTGCTTTCCATTTTAGAGTTTTAAAGAGTTATAGAAGCATGTTTCAGCAGTCTTCTCTGACTTCTGAACAAGTGTTGCAGGTTACACAGCTTGCTTTGGAGCCATATATTACTTCATAACAACTGTTATAACCAGATTTCTGAAGGATGTTACAAGTAGTGCTGTAAATTCAGGTTTCAGTGTGAGAGCGCTTCTTTACTAACTGCCAGCACAGTCATAATGTTGCTAATCACACAGGGAAAAAAATTAGTACACTGAAGTCTCTCACAAAACGTCTAGTATTCTCTAGTTTTACTTTTTAAAAAACTCCTCAGTAAGATCAAATTTGTCATGGTCAACTGGATATAACAATTATCAATTTAAACAGGTATTCAAAAAACTGTTAGATGGTCCTGTGAGTTTGAACAGTAAGATCCAAACTTTTTTATTTGAACAGACATCATGTCATTTACCATAAGGATCGCTGAAATTGTCTTTCCAAAGCAGACTATCATACAGAAGAAATGGGGAAGGGGAATGGATTACAGAATCCTGAGTCTGAAGCCCTTTGGCATACAGAATTAGTTTGCATGTTAATCAGTCTTCACACTTTGACAAGTGCTGCTACTGGCATAAAAGCAATACAGCTAGCAGAACAATGTGCTTTTTAAAAAGATACATCTGTGTCTTACCTCCCTCCAGAAGACAAATAATGTTCCACATACAATAATTATAGATGAAACTAGTATTTTAACAATCAGATTTTTGGTCAAAATGCTGTCCTTCACATTTCGTGGAGGTTTTCGGATAACATCTTTATCAACAGGCTCAACTCCAAGGCTAAAAATTAAGAAAAATAGCTTCTGAAAGTTTGGATTTGTTTTTTTTTTTTTTTGAAAATTTTTTATTGGGTTAGAATCCATTATTTCCACATTTACATTCAATTTTCCCCAATTTTTTCATCTCTAACCCCCTCCCTTTCCCCCCCCCCCTTTTTGTTGACTTCCAACAGCTTTCCAACCCTTTGTCCCCTTTCCCTTACTTTTATTAGCTTCCTCTATCTAAAACAAATATATATTCTCCATTATTCTAAGCAGTACATCCTTAACTATTTTTAACATTATATGCCCAAACTGTAAGTCTTTGTTTCCATCTTAGATAAACAATTTATCCCAATTTTTCAATTTCAGATATTTCTATATATCATAAACCATATAGATCATACATTCGTTTATATCAAACAATTTGACTTATTCTCTATATATATTACTCATTCTATCTTTTTATAATAGTTCTATATATCTCTCCTCACGTAGTCAATCAATTTGACCCATCTATATCTTCAGACATTCAGTTTGGTACAAAACTTATCAGAAAAAAAGAAAATATTGTTAGTTAATCGCTCCTTATATTTAGTCCTTATAATTAATTATTTTCTCTATGTTCTGTTTGTTAACCTATATATATCTATATATATGTCAATCTATTAATCTGACTGCTTGTTAATTCACATTTATCTCTTCTCCCCCCGGTAAAGTCTCCCCCCTCTACTTCAATACTTCAGTAGTTCTCAAACTGCCACAGTTTTCCTCCCACCTCCCATTTCTTCTCCAGGTATTGTTTCAGCTTCTCCCAGTCTGTGTTGAACTGCCCTGAGTCCAGATCTCTCAGTTTTCTTGTCATCTTGTCCATTTCAGCCATATACAGCAATTTGTAAGTCCAATCTTCAATAGTTGGCACTTCTTGTACTTTCCATTTTTGCGCATACAAAAGTCTAGCTGCTGCTGTCATATAAAATATCAACGTCCTGTGTTGGGCTGGAATTCCCTCCATTCCCAAGTTCAGTAGCAGGAGTTCTGGGTTCTTATTAATTTGAAATTGTAAAATTTCACTCATTTCTCTTATTATTTCCCCCCAGTACTGCCTGGCTACCTCACACGACCACCACATATGATAGAGGGAGCCCTCATGCTTCTTACATTTCCAGCATTTATTAGAAGTATTCAAATTCCCTAGCGCAATCTTCTTTGGTGTCATGTACCAACGATAGATCATTTTGTAAATGTTCTCTTTGATATTAATACATGTCGTTGTCTTCATTGTAGTTTTCCACAAGTATTCCCATGCCTCCATTGTTATTTCTTTATTAAAGTTTATAGCCCATTTCACCATTTGTGTTTTAACTATCTCATCCTCAGTATACCACTTCAACAGTACTTGGTATACCTTGGATATTCTTTTCTTATCTTCTTTAAGAAGGGTCTGCTCTAGTTCCGAATTCTCTATTCGTATACCTCCCTTTACAGAGTCCGAATTATATAAGTCTCTGATCTGTCTATACTGGAACCAATCGTAGTTAGGTGATAGTTCCTCTTGTGTCTTTATTCTAAGTTTGGATGCTTCAGTTTTAGTTATTTCTTTATACGTTAAACATTGTTGTTCATTATCAACAGCTCTCGGGTCTATCACCTCATATGGAACCACCCACAAAGGGGTTCCTTCTTGTAGATAAATTCTGTACTTCTTCCAGATTATGTATAGACTTCTCCGAACAAAGTGATGCAGGAACATCGAGTTGACCTTTACTTTGTCATGCCATAAATATGCGTGCCATCCAAATATTTTTTTATATCCCTCTAGGGCTAATAGTTTCTTGTTCTTTAATGTCATCCATTCTTTCAACCAAACTAGGCAGATTGCATCATGATAAAGTCTCAGATTGGGCAGTTGCATTCCGCCTCTTTCCTTTGCATCTTGTAAAACTTTCACTTTCACTCGAGGCTTCTTGCCTGCCCAAACAAAATCTGATATTTTCCTCTGCCATTTTTCAAATTGTTTGGAGTCTCTGATGATTGGTATTGTCTGTAGCAAAAACATTACTCTTGGTAACACATTCATCTTAACTGCTGCAATCCTGCCCAACCATGACAAATTCAATCTATTCCATTTAATCAAATCTCTCTCTATCTGAGTCCATAGTTTTTCATAATTGTTTTTGAATAGATCTATGTTCTTTGCAGTTAATTCGACTCCCAAATATTTCACTTTACTTGTTACTTCACAATCCGTTGTTTCCATTAACAATTGTTGTTTCTGCTTAGTCATATTTTTGCATAATATCTTTGACTTCTTTTTGTTAATGAAGAAACCTGCCAAGTCTCCAAACTCCTTGATCTTATCTATCACTCTTGGCATGTTCTCCAATGGGTCCTCTACAATTAACATTATGTCATCCGCAAATGCTCTGACCTTGTATGAATAGTCCTTTATTTTTATTCCACGAATTTCATCATCTTGACGTATTTGTATCATCAGAATCTCCAATACTAAAATGAACAACAATGGAGATAACGGGCAACCTTGTCTTGTTCCTTTACTTATCGTCAATTTCTTGGTCAATTCATCATTCACCACGATTGCTGCAGTCTGGTCTCTATAAATTTCCTTAATTGCTCTGATGAATCTTTCTCCCAATTGTAGCTTTTCCATAGTGGCAAACATAAAGTCCCAGTTTAAATTGTCAAACGCTTTTTCAGCGTCTACAAAGAAGAAACCAACCTCTTTGTCACAACGCTTGTCATAATATTCAATAGCATTGATCACTGTCCTTAAGTTGTCTCTTATTTGTCTGTCTGGCAAAAAGCCTGCTTGTTCCTCCTCTATGACTTCCGAGAGCCACCCCTTCAATCTCTCCGCCAATATCTTCGCAAAAATTTTATAGTCATTGTTGAGTAGCGATATAGGTCTATAATTTTTCACATTAGTCAGGTCTTGGCCCTCTTTTGGGATCAATGATATATTCGCTTCACTCCAAGTTTCTGGAATCCTTTGATCCCTTAAAACCCCATTCATCACCTCTTTTAGGAATGGTGCCAGTTCATTAGCCATTGTCTTATAGAATTTAGCCGTAAGTCCATCTGGCCCTGGCGCCTTTCCTAGATTTGCAGATTGTATTGCCTTACTTATTTCCTCGTCAGTTACTTCACTATTCAACTTATTTCTCCAAGCTTCCGAGATTTCTGGAAGTTTGGTTTTCTCCAAATATGACGCTATTGATTCTTTGTTTACTTCTTTTTTATTATACAGCTTAGCGTAAAATTTATAAAAGGCTCTACTAATGGTAGCCTGCTCCAAATACGTTTTGTTATCTTCGCAAATTTTATTTATTATCTTCTTTTCCCTTTTCTTCTTCAATTGCCATGCCAGGTACTTCCCAGGTTTATTAGCACCCTCAAACGCTTTTTGATTCAGTCTTTTGAAATTCCACTCCAATTCTTTATTGCTCATTGCTGTTAGCTGTTCTTGAAGTATTTTAATTTCCTGGTATACCTTCTTTTTCCTTGGTCTCTTTTTTAGCTGTATTTCTTTGGCTTTTATTTTCTCCTCAATCTCTTGTCTTTTCTCCTCTTTCTTCTTTCTTGCTCTACCATTTAAGTCCATTAGTATGCCCCTTACAACCGCCTTGTAAGCATCCCAAACTTTATTGGTTGGTACTTCTTTATTCACGTTGTATTGTATAAAAAACTTTGTCTCTCTTCTCAATATTTCCATATTCTCTCTTTCCTGTAACAAGTCCTCATTTATTCTCCATGCTTTCCTTTTTCTCTTTTTTCCAAATTTCCACATAATTGGGTTGTGATCTGAGCCTACCATAGGCATTATTTCTACCTCCTTAGTCCATAATGCTAAGTCTTTTGAGGCCCAGATCATATCAATTCTTGATAATGTAGAATGCCTTGCAGAATAAAAAGTAAACTGTCTGCTTTTAGGATATTCTCTCCTCCATACATCTTCAAGAGTCTCTTGTTGAATCAACTCAAAAAAAAGCTTTGGTAATAGTCCTCTTTTCTTTTGTGCCGTTGTAGTCTTTTTGTCTAGTTCCAAGTCTGTCACTCCATTGAAGTCTCCAGCAAGAATTATCTGGTCATATGCAAGATCGTCTAAATGCTTCCTTAAATCCTCAAAGAAGCTTTCTTTTGCACCGTTAGGTGCATAAAGTCCGACTACCAACACTCTCTTTAAATTCCAAATACATTCCACTGCTACAAATCTAGCTTCCACATCTCTCATAACAAATTTTGGCTGTAGCTCCTCTTTTATGTACAACACCACTCCTCTTTTTTTCTTGTTGGAGGCCGCTACAAATTCTTTGCCCAGTTTTCCAGATTTTAAATATTTTACATCCTGCTTTCTGATATGGGTCTCTTGCAAACAAACAATGTCACATTTTTGTTTTAGTAGCCAGTGAAAAGTATTTTTCCTCTTATTCGGTGAGTTTAGTCCATTTACATTCCAAGATAATACTTTACACTCCATACTCATGATCTTGTTGGTAAGTCTTTTTCATTGTCCTTAATAAATCGCTCCATCTCTCGCTCAGATCTGATGCGTTTTTTGGCCCCTCCAAACTCAAAGGACACTCCTTCCGGTAACTCCCATCTGTACCTGATTTTCATGTCCTTCAAAATCTGAATTAGCACTTTATATTTTTTCCGGTCCAGTAACACTGATCTGGGCAGTTCCTTCATTATAATAATCGTCTTGCCATCAATCTCCAATGGATCTTGAAACTGTTTTGTCACAATCCTCTCTTTCATATTTCGTGTTGTAAACTGCACAATCACATCTCTTGGTAGTTTCCTCTGGGTTGCTATTCTCGAATTCACACGGTATGCCACATCTAGGATAGCCACAACTTCCTCCTCCTCCTTCCCCAGGTACTCAGCCAACACCTCAGTCATCTGTTCTTGCGCTGACTTTCCTTCCACTTCTGGCAAGCCACGAAAACGTAGCTGCTTCTCCATATGTTTAGTTTCTGCAACTGACATTCTCCCCTTCACCAATCTCATCTCTGTTTGTTGCGTGTCTGCTAAATTCTCCATCGCGTCTTCTACTGTTTTAACTCTCTGCTGCGTTCCTTGTAATTCACTTCGTATTGTTTCCATACCTTTTTTCACTTCTGACAGCTCCGATTTTACTGTCTGTGTAACCTCTTTAACCTCTTTTATCAGCTCCAATTTCGTGTCCTTAAGTTCTTTAATCATATCTAAAAGTTTTTTGTCCAGGTTTTTATCCAGGTTTTCTATTGCCGATTGCCACTCTTTTTTTGACATCGTGGGGCTTGCTTTAGCTCGCTCCCACGAATCCGCTCTCTTCCTTAACTCCGTGGCGTAAAATTTAACGTTTTTCTTTTTTAAATGTCCCGGTCTTCTTATAGAAATTAAATTTTAAAGAGTCCAAAATGTCGGGCGTCTTTTCTCTATGGTTTCTCTATGATTTTGTAATCCAAGATGGCCTACTTCCTCTTCCGCTGAAGCCGCGACCCTTCCCCTTTCAAAAATGGCGATTCCCTACTTCCTGCCCTCCAGCAAGGGCCGCTTCTCTCCAGCCACTCTATTGTTATTACGCACTTCCTGTCTCCCGTCTTCCCACAGCAGATCTCGCGATGGTGTCTTTTTCTCACAGCTCCAAAGCCACAGGTATTCAAAACAATAGTCCCATTTCTTTAATAACTTCTTTAAACTTAGTCTCTTTTTAAATTCAATTCCTGCCGAGTCTTCCCCTCCTTTTCACTAGTCTGTTGCAGTTTAAAAATCTACTTTTTTTCCTCTCTGTTTTTATCAATCTGTCCCGTCTCAGAAGATAATGATCTTTACCTTCTCTTCACTTTTCTCGGGTTGTAATCGCTGTTTCGATTTTAAGTTCTCCTCTCAGCTTCTTCCCCCAATCGAAGCTTGGGTATGTAGGTCTTATGCCAGCCGAATTGGCCCCAAAACTGCCGCAGAGATTATAGCCGACCCATCGCAAGGTGGGACCTCAAGGATCGGGAGGGGACCCGTTGTGTAGAGCCCCCCCCTCGTCCGAGATCTAGCTCACCCTAGGGTCTTGAGCGTTCTTTGCCTGCTCCCCGCCTGAGAGCAGTCGGCCGCGGGCTATTTTCACCCCGCCGGCCGGTTAAAACGGCAGTCCGGTCAGCTCTGCAAGTGGAGCTGCGTTAGACCTCCATGGATCCCAAACAGGAAGTCCCGAAAGTTTGGATTTGTTGATGCAGCTTAAAGTCAACTAATGTTAAAAAATCATTCAGAAATAACTACTTGCTCACACAGCTTAAGCAGTATAGTTTTGCTTAAACAGCATAAAATTATCCTATATTATTTACATGAATCTTGTAGTGCAAGTTATCCTCATACTAGAATTCAGAAAGATAAGTTCCCTTGCAGACTGCTTGTAATAAAGAATTCCCAGAACAAGCACAGGCAATGAAGGTAGCATGGTACAGCCTGATCTCGTCAGATCTTGTAAGCTAAGCAGGGTCAGTAGCTGGATGGGGGACCACCAAGGAGGACTCTGCAGAGGAAGGCAATGGCAAACCACCTCTGCATCTCACTTGCTGTGAAAGCCCCTTGCTGTGGTTGCTGTAAGTTGGTTGTGTGACACATACATACATCTAACAAGCACAGACATCTTCAATACAGCCAGTCTCTGAGTGTCATTAACACCACACTGAAATGTGTTGAATTTGTTAACCCTCTATTTATGAACAAGGAACAACCAATATTTTCACAGAAAAGACAATATTTTAAATAACTATCAAATTTCATCATGGGATCTTATTGGGGAAGGAGGGAGTGGGTCAATGAAATTTGCAGTGCACAGTTTTACACAGGTAATGACGCCTGTACAATGTAGTAAATGAATACGAACTACTTACAATATCTTGCTATCATTTATGGAAAGCTATCCCAGATACAGCAGTATTCAACTCATTTTCTCCAAAAACTCAGCTTAACAAACATGTTTTCTGGAAGTATAAGTGTCCCACTTTCCAAAGCCACAACTACACTTTATTGTTCCCTAGATAAATCTGAAAGCAATGAAGAGGTTTGGGGTGATCTGCTCCACTGAGGAAACATCTAAGTGTGTAGGCTAAAGCTCCCATTCTCCCTTTCCAGGGTAACTTTGCCACTGTCACAATTTGCAAAATGTTGACAAATTTTACTTGATATAAAGTAAAAGTATACAATGGGCACATCAGAAGAACTACTGATGCAATGTTTACAATGTTGGACATGTGAGACCTGGGTTCACCCACCTACCCCCCTCCACTGTTGCCAGCTTTATCCCTTTCCCTTATTTTTGTTTCATGCATTCAAGTAAAACTGCAGCCAGTTGCTTTTCATTTGGTCTTGGTAAGATACAATTAAAGACACATAATATTAAGGAGGGAGGCAGCTTCAGTGTGCCAAGGCCAATTTGTCTGAGCTTTAACGCCATGTAGCTATTTTCTGATCAATGAACTGCCACAAAAACTTAAGCCTAGCACTGTGCTGGGAGGTAACTATATGTGAACATCCCATTCAGAAGAACAGATTTCACATACAGGGCCAACCAGTGAGATAAATCACCTTGAAGAAAAGGAATGGCTGCAACAATAAGCGCCTCACTTCTTTTACACGCCTTCATTTATGTACAAAGAGGAGCAATAGAAGTTGAATCACACAACACATTCAACTCACAGAAAACAACAAGTATCAAATTACACAAATAGGCACATCTTTTTAAAGTATATGTTAATATTGCTAATCATCAAGTACTTTCTTAGCAATAGCACTAACTCCTTGCATCAAACCTTTAAAGTGTTTTTACCTTTGAGCTGGAGGCCCATCCATGATAATGTTGATCCATAAAATCTGCATGGCATTGAGAGGATTAGGAAAGTTCATTAAAGTAGCCAATGAGATTAACGTCAATGCAGCTATACTCCTGTTGAGAAAAGTTGTTTTATACAGCTGTCAGCATCACAAACTTTGTAGATTTTTTGTTTGTTTGTTGCTGAAAATCATTTCAAGCAATGGCAAGATACTGCAAATTTCAGATGCAAAGAAACATATTTGGCATTTATGCAGAAACAATCCAATTGCTTAAAACACATCATGCAAGTTATTGGGGTGGTAGTTGTACACCCTGACCTGGATAGCCCAGGCTAGCCCAATCTTGTATTGTCGAAGGCTTTCACGGCCGGAGAACGATGGTTGTTGTGGGTTTTCCGGGCTGTATTGCCGTGGTCTTGGCATTGTAGTTCCTGACGTTTCGCCAGCAGCTGTGGCTGGCATCTTCAGAGGTGTAGCACCAAAAGACAGAGATCTCTCAGTGTCACAGTGTGGAAAAGATGTTGGCAGGTCATTTGTATCTACTCAGGAGGGGTGGAGTTGAGCTGAGTCATCCTGTAAGAGTTTCCCAGGGTGTGGAATGCTAATGGCGGGAGGCCATTAGCAAATGACCTGCCAACATCTTTTCCACACTGTGACACTGAGAGATCTCTGTCTTTTGGTGCTACACCTCTGAAGATGCCAGCCACAGCTGCTGGCGAAACGTCAGGAACTACAATGCCAAGACCACGGCAATATAGCCCGGAAAACCCACAACAACCATAGCCCAATCTTGTCGGAACTTTCGTCTGTCTGTCTGTCTGTTGGCCCACCCACCCTGCTAGCGGGCTCAGAGCGGGTTTCAATAATGTAATTAGTACAAAGATTAGAACATTTAAATACATTTAAAACCAAAACAACAGTACATATACAGTCAGAGTCTCAAGATGGCGGCCCCCTCCATTCTCCCCAGCTACAATATAAACAAAGGAGTGGGGGTGGGGCACAGTTAATATCATTTTTGTGACTTCACATTAAGGGGGGGGTGATTTTATAGGCCCCCTGGAGGGAGACCAGTAGGGAAGCTTCCAAGCAACCTAAGACTGGCTTCAACTGTATGCCTGGTGGAATATCTCTGTCTTACAGGCCCGCTGAAAGGATATAAGATCTTGGCGGACCCAGGTGTCCTCTGACAGAGAGTTACACCAGGTTAGAGCCAGGACTGAAAAGGCCCTGGTCGAGGCCAGCCGAGCCTCCCTGGGGCCAGGAATCACCAGTAGATTCTTACTTGTCAATCTCAACGCACTCTGGGGTACATACAGGGAGAGGTGGTCCCTCAGGCATGCTGGTCCCATTCCATTTAGGGCTTTAAAGGTTAGAACCAAAACCTTGAATCTGATCCGGAACTCCACAGGGAGCCAGTGCAGCTGCTGCAAGATCGGAGTAAAATGTATGGTATACCCATCAGGACACGTGCAGCAGCATTCTGGACCCACTGTAATTTCCAGGTCAGACCCAAGGGAAGCCTTGCATAAAACAAGTTACAGTAGTCCAATCTGGAAGTGACCGTTGCATGGATCACTGTAGTTAGGTCATGAACTGACAGATAGGGCGAAAGCTGCCTGTCCTGCCAGAGATGAAAAAATGCAGATTGCCACGACCTGGCCCTCCATTGACAAGGAGGAGTCCAGTGTCACTCCGAGACTCCTGACTGATTTAACGGGCACAAGCGGTGCCTCATCAAATGTCAAGAGCCAGATTCCCAAATCTAGCAGCCCACAGCCCAAGTACAGGACCTCTATCTTTTCCGGATTCAGCTTCAGCCAGTTCTGCTTTACCCTCCAAAGCTCTCACTAGGACATCTGGGGCAGAGTCAGGCCATCCATAAATCCATCAACAGATACAATTGGGTGTCATCTGCATATTGGTGACAGCCCAATCCAAAACTTTGCACCAACTGGGCAAGGGGGCGCATATAAAAGATTGAACAACAGAGGGGAGAGTATCGCCCCTTGTGTGATGCCGCACACCAACAGTTGGCATGTGGATAAGCTCTCCCCAAGCGCCACCTTCTGTCCCCAACCATGGAGAAAGGAAACAAGCCGCTGCAAGGCAGTCCCTCAGATCCCCACATCAGTGAGGTGGTGGGTCAACAGATCATAGTCGACTGTGTCAAACGCTGCTGAAAGATCTAACAGAACCAGCAGCGTCAACCCACCTCGATCCAGGTGCCTCTGAAGTTCATCCGTGAGGGCGACCAGCACTGTCTCTGTCCCATGGCCTGGACAGAAGCCAGACTGGATGTTCCGCCACTGCCCGCTCAATCTCTTGCCCAAGAGGTTCAAGACTGGCTGGTAACTGGACGGATCAGGGGGGTCCAAAGATTTTTTTTCAGGAAAGGTTTCACCATAGCTTCCTTAAGTGCTCCAGGAAAAATCCAAGAGCTAAAAAATAGGTTAATAATAGTCTCCAGTTGGGCCCCCAAGCCAGCCATGCTGGCCTTCACCATGAAGGGGTAAGGGGTCCAGGGAGCATGTGATTGAAAACTAAGCAATTACTAAGCAGGGAGGCCCAGCTTAGTAATAAGATGGGAGACTACTAAAGAAGACCAGAGTTGCTATGCAGAGGTATGCAATAGCAAACCACCTCTGAACGCCTCTTGCCTTGAAAACCTCAGCAGGGGTCACCATAAGTCGGCTACAACTTGATGGCACCTTCTACCACCACCAGTCATTGTACGGTCAGAGCTTATTATTTAGCCCCAAATAGAAATTCAAACACCACACTAATCTTTTCTGCTAATAGATCTACATTCAGAAATATAGCAAGAGCCCATGATGCTTTTCTCTACTGGCAAGGTATACATTTTCCAGCCATTGCAACAGAAAAGTGATCTTCTATCAGTATACCAGAAACACACACCTCATTAAATAGTTTTTGGCCAATGCACTCTCAAAAAACATTTTTAAAACTTCCATATGATTTAAATATGTGCCAGTGTGTAGAAAAAAATCTCAACCAAACTTTCCAATGCTATAAACTCTGGTTTGAAATTGCATTAAACGCCTTTTCATAAAGACCCTCTTTGTTCATCTCACTGAGGTATACAAATACTTCATGCTCCTTATAATGCTATAAAAGTAGCTTTATTGCAGTATTTGGAAAATATATACCATATCAAGCAAGACATCACAGGCTCATGTATTAGAAGCTGCAGGATTTTTTTAATCTGTTCCTATTACCCTGTCAACAACAAAAAGACAACTTGCTATCACTGATTTCATGCAGTAAGAAAAAATGTTGTCAAGCTTTTCAAAGGAGAAGTGTTCTCTCTTCAGAAGCTTTCCTTAGTTTTTATCTTGGACTCATTATCCTCAGTTTTAAAGGGCCAGTGCCAAATAATCTTAGAATTCATTCAACATTGTAACAAAAAAAAATGGTTCACAAGCACTTGCACTAATGGCTCCATAGTGGGATATAATATACCATTTAAGAATTACCAAGTTCAATTTATGATAATATTGGTCATGCTAACTTCTATGCAATTTGTTAACAGGAAACGTCTGTCATTTTATAAAACTTACGTGCTAAGTTGAAATCTAACAAAATTTTTAATGTTATTATAAATTCCTTTACCCTCTTCAATGGCAGACCTGAAATATAAAAAACAAGATCAAAATGCTAAGAGACAAATGAATTACTTTATAATGGATTAACTTAACACACAGAAGGTGTCCTGAAAATATAACATGCAAAATTCAGGAATTTAACTAATTCTGCAACTTTCATGGTATGCATCTATTTTCCCTTGACTGCTTTCAAGTTAGTATTACTCCAGTTTTCTTTGTGTTAATTCAATTGTATAAAACTTTTAATTCCAGCTCTACCACCAGTGGAATTTCAAAAATGCAAGGCCATAGCACATTACCGATAGCTTATTCCTTATTTCCTGAAGCATTTTGCTCTAGAAGCTAAGCTTTCCATTATCAGGTAGGTATATCTGGATGTAACTCATTAAAGACAACTCAAGTTGTTGTGACTGGAGTGTCAAAGTGAAAGTTACAGAAGACCATTTGAAAATTGTCAAGCTAGTTGGTACTGCCTGTATTGCTATTGCTAATATTTTCCCATTATAATGTTCTGCGGGTCATTACAGTAACACAGATCTCATTCTCTTCGCCACGGTTATTAGGCCTCATCCTTTTCAGATCTGATTTCCAGAGCAAATAGTTTAGCTGGTACCTAGTCTACACCTAGATTCCTACAATCTTCCCTTTGCTCTTTTAAAGCAGCAAATACTTCAGATACATCACTCAAGAGTGTACACTAATGGTTTAAAGTAGTATTTTAAACAGTTCATACACATACTCTACAACAGTCTAGAGTCCCAGTCTTTTTGGTGTGGTGACCCACAAGTTCAAATTTACTTGGTATAGTGACCCACGTAAAACAAACAAAAAAGAGCATGCATAAATCAGTGAAGCTACAGAAGCCCCTTACACTGGCTTTGCAACACAGAGGTTGGGAAATACATCTACTTCCATCATTAACTCCAGATGGATACTGTATTAGAGTTCATTGACATGACTGCATATTCAAAACAGAAACCACCACACCGATATCATTTGTGCACGCCAGTCATAATAAAATCAACTTACATTATTGTCTGAAAATCATCATCCACTAGGATCATATCAGCTGCTTCTTTACAGACATCGGTGCCAGTCTGTCCCATTGCCACTCCAATGTCTGCAGCTTTCAGTGCCACAGCATCATTCACTCCATCTCCCGTCATAGCAACCACTGCACCATTATTTTGTAGAGACTGAGAAAAATTACAATTATTGTCATCCAATAATCACAAGGTTTCACTATTCAAACTTCTACCCTGCCTGCCAATTAAAAGTTTCCAAATCTATAAAACCATAAACCTGCAAACCAATTAAACAGCATACTAAAATAATAGCAGCAGCTGGATACAGCCAAGTTAGAAGCTTGTGCAAAAAAAAATGAAGTAAAAACACTTCTTACCTAGCGCCTAGCACTCAATAAAGGGATGCCAAGGGAATCGCCCTAGGGAGATAGCCCACAACTCCCAACTGACATCCGAAGTGTTTTATTTTGTAAAAGGCCTTTCTCAGAAAGCCTCAGAACATGCCAGCACTCAGGGAAAGGCCTTCAAGGATGATCTTAAGGTACAGACAACTTCATATGGGAGTACTCTTTGACATTGCAGATTCATAAAATACTTTATGGGCATTTAAGTAGGGGTGTGCAATTCCGGTTTCCAATTCGGGAAAAATACCCAAATGGGACCGATTTGCAAAAATTCGGGACTTCAGAATCAGGCCCAGCACGCTGGGCTCGATTCGGAAACCCCGGATCAAAGCTTCCCCAAACAATTCTTATTGCTTCGGGAAGCTTTGGGTCAAGGGTTTAAACGCCCCTTTCCTTGTCCCTGCAAAGCAGCAGGGAAAGGGGCATTTAAACCGAGATCGGCTGTTTGGTGGAGAAATCCCCGCCAAACAGCTGATCCAAGGCCAAGGGAAATGTCCTTGGCTTTTTCACCCAAGAGGAGGGAACTCCCTCTGCCTCCCTCCCATTGGATGAAATAGACAGTCTGGATACTTTCAAAGCTCAGAACTTCGCTGAAAAGCTCTGCTCTGAGCTTTGAAAAAGTCCAAGCCGGCTATTTCATCCAATGGGAGGGAGCTCCCTCTGCCTCCTTCCCATTGGATGAAATAGCCGGCGTGGACTTTTTCAAAGCTCAGAGCAGAGCTTTTCAGTGAAGTTCTGAGCTTTGAAAGTATCCAGGCCAGCTATTTCATACAATAGGAGGGGGGCAGAGAGAGCTCCCTCCCACTGGGTGAAATAGCCGGCTTGGAGTTTTTCAAAGCTCAGAGCAGGGCTTTTCAGCGCTGCTTTGAGCTTTGAAAGTTTTCAGGCTGGCTTTTTTCCTCCCATTGGGTGACATAGCTGGCTTGGAGTTTTTCAAAGCTCAGACCAGGGCTTTTCAGCGTTGCTCTGAGCTTTGAAAGTATCCAGGCTAGCTATTTCATCCAATGGGAAGGAGGCAGAGGGAGCTCCCTCCCATTGGGTGATATAGCCAGCTTGGAGTTTTTCAAAGCTCAGAGCTGGGCTTTTCAGTGTTACTCTGAGATTTGAAAGTATCCAGGCCAGCTATTTCATCCAATAGGAGGGGGGCAGAGGGAGCTCCCTCCCACTGGGTGAAATAGCCAGCTTGGAGTTTTTCAAAGCTCAGAGGAGGGCTTTCCAGTGCTGCTTTGAACTTTTAAAGTTTTCAGGCTGGCTTTTTCACCCAATGGGATGAAGGAAGAAGGAGCTCCCTCTTCCCCCCTTCCATCAGGTGAAAAAGCCGACAGCTCCTGCGGTAATCTTCTGTATGCTCCAAATTTTTACGGAGCATACCGAAATGACTGAAATGCCCTAATGCCCTATTTCGGATTCTTTTCCTGCTTTGGGTAAACCCAAAGCATGAAACCCAAATATTTTCCCTGTGCACACCCCTAAATGCAGCATTTGTCTTTCCTATTAGAGTTGAAGACTTTCTACAAACAGGGTGCACTTTGGTTCATAATGATGAAGCCATCATTATGGGCTTTACTAGACAAATGAGACATCTAATAAAAATATGTTTAATGACATTTCTTCTTCTACAGATATTGAAGGTTTCCCTTTTCCCAGTTATCTTTGCTTTCTGGTATTACAATGCCATTTAATAAAGTGCAAATATACTTCTCACCAGCCTAAGCTTTATGCTGTGTTGGCAGTCACACTTAACTACAAAGAGGCACCCAGAGTTTTAGATAGCCCCATGAAATCTTAGAAGTTTTTTGTCACTCAGCATCAGGGGCAGATTGTTCTTCAGGAGTCTTAACTGATTTCATGTGCATGTTTCAGTTAGAGGCTACATAATAGTACTAATGCAACGATATAAAGCTATTTTTAGAACACTGACATACCTTGACAATCTTTAACTTATGTCTGGGACTTGCTCTGTAAAACACTGCTACCTAAAAATGGAAATAAGAACAAGAGGGTCTTAACTATTTCAAGATCTTGCTCCCTAATGACAAAGAACACACCTAGCCTCTTCCATTGAAGACTACATTGACAGGATAGGCAGTTCATTAGTAAAGAAATGTTGAGGGAGGAAATTCCTCTTCTGATACTTTGCTTCTTTCCTTCCACCTTTCCCCTTATTAGGCTTGTCTCATCTATCTCAGTAACTATTAATCCCATCAGAGTAAGCAAAACTAGTAGCTAACAGGGTCCCCAAGACTGAAGAATCCACTAACCTAACACCTGACATCATTTTGCAAGAAGCCCCAAAATGATCAGAAGTAGCATGTTACAATTCTTGGTTCAGAAAGCCAGTCTCTAGCTGGCTAAAGGGGTCTTGCCTGAAGACTTTCTTCTCCATTCCTAGAGCAAGCATTGGGAGCTGTCCCCACAAGCACACATTGTCAGAAGCCAGTGTGCTACAATATTCCCCCTTTTAGGTTACAGGAACAGAGATTCATGGGTAAATGTAGTTTTTTAACTGACCTAGTTCTTAAATCAAAAGCTAAATTGTAAAGCTGTCTTGACAGATTTCAAAAAGACACAAGTGAGGAGTAAAATGATCCTCCATAGAGTTACAGTCCTCACCTACCAACTACTAATGACTAACATGTCCAATTTGGAGGTTACCCACAAAATCTAGATACATTAGTGCATTAGATAGTTCCTTGGAATTACTGTGTTTTGCTTTTTAGAAATCTCAAGTTAATGTTTTCTGAAATCCTGCCCCCTCTTAACACACAAACCCTTAAAAACTAACCTTAGGTGCTATTTGTGAAAGTTGTTGTATATCCAATTTGTCTATTTCTTCTCCTGAGACTGACTGAGAATTTTTGGAATATAATCCCAGGCGACTTGCTGAAAAACAAGTTATTCTGCTTAGATGTTAACTGAAAGCATACAATGAGGCAATAACATATTCTTTGGATCTCAGTACATGCATTTAAACCTTCTCGATTCTTATATTTTCGTTATTCTTCACATTAATAATGTTGCCATGGAAGTGTGTAATGCAGCCAATATACATTGGCAGCTTTGTATGACTATAATACAGAAGAAGTTCAGGCCATGCTTACAAATTGACACATTCTTATACCAGATCGCAAGCAAAAATGATATAGTCACAAATTATACATTGACATTAGCTCATAGAAGCCTGAGAAATTCTGCATGGCATTCTTTGTTTACAAAACAATGGGCTTTACCATGAAGATGGGGGAAGTCCCTCATCACAGGATGTCATTCAACCCCTACTGGAAGCAGTGCTGGAAGAGGCCATCTGCCAGGACCAGTAAATCACTTTCCCTAAATAAGCTCAAAGTGATCATGACAATGCTAAGCCTCACAAAAGAAAACTGGTAAAATGCAATAGGAAGCAGGGAAGAAATTACCCTTAAGATTATCTATTCTGGCCAAGAATAAATGGACAAAAAACTTGTCCAAGAAATATATATGAACTTCAGTTATGAAGCCACCCTTTATCTGAGCAGAATGAACATTTACAGCAACTGAAATGTTCAGCTGTTTTATCAGAAATAGGAAGAAGGAACCTATAATGAGATGTATAATAGCTGTGATTCAATCAACCCAAAAGCACTAGACTGCACCACTTATACAACTTATTTACACCAATTTGATAACGCTTAATAAAAAGGTAGAATCTGTACAGGAGACAGTAACATTAATAGCTGCTAATGCTGATACGCCTCTTAAAGAAAAAGCTAGAACAGGGGTCCACAACCTTTTCGAGACTGCAAATTATGGAATAATGACACAGGGTGGTAGGCACAAAATTGCTGGGCACACCTACAAAATGGCTGCGACAAGATGCACAAGCCAGCTACAAAACGACTGCCAGAGGAAGTACGGCCAACTACAGAATGTCAGGATTGGAAGTGAGTTTATGAATAACTCCAATAGTAACTCTTCAATATTTCAGGTAGAACCTCTGTTTAGCCAGAAGCCTTTTAAAATGAACATACTGTTTAAAAATATTTTCTTACATACACATACAGTAACATAGTGAAGGTCTTTGTGCTGTGGTGAAGCAACTTCTAAAATATCTGCACAACCAATCAAATGGCCAATGAAAAGCCCTTCTAGATGAAAGCCCCATCTTGTCCAGTCCACTTTCTAACAACACCTGGCAGGTTCCAGGAAAGGTGTCAGTGGGTGCCATGGTGCCCACAGGCCCCACACTGGAAACCTGAGTTAGACGTTCTGTAGAAACACTCACATCCTGTGGCTAATAAATCTCAGTATACACTTCCTAACCAAAGGCTAAGAGATATATTCTACTGCATTACCCTAATTAAAGAAAATGAATAAGAAATCCAAGGGCCTAGTGCTCTTGGAACCAAAGTATTTTATCCTGTCTTCTTCTCCAAGGGACTCAGAAAAATATGCATGATTTTTTTCCCTCTCTCATTTATCATCACAGCCACCCTGTGTGGTAGATTAAGCAAATTGACTGGGCTCAAGTCACCCAGTGAGTTTCATGGCTGATCATGGATTTGAATGTTTGTCTCCCCATTCTTAGTCTGATATTCTAACTGCTGCAGCACACAGGCTCAATCTTGCAAAGACGTACAGTAAGAGATCTTTGTATGTCTAGCATATTGTGCTGTAAAGAAGTTTGACACTTTCAGCCAAAAAGATGGGGGGGGGGGGAACAAGCCTTGCATACAATGAAAAAGAAGAATTAATGTTTGGAGTAGACTAGAAAGAAAGAAACATAAGAAATTCTGGGAAAGATCTCAATTTCTACTGTTCAGAGCACCCTTCAGTCACTAACCACAGTGGAACTTCATGGCTTGAGCTCAAAAGATGCCATAGTGAGCACTGAGCACCTTAGGCATTAACTGTAGAGGAGAAACTATAAATTTATGGCCTTAAAAGAAATACACTCTCCTGGAGAACTTATTCAGGCAAGGATGCCTAGTCACAGAGATCAATCTTACCTCTGAAACCAATGAAACAGCTGCCTTTTCAAAGTCAGGCTGAAGGCCCTCCTCCAACGGGTCTTTCTGTAAATGCTAATTTTTGTCTCAGAGAACTAAATGCTCTTGCACCTACACCAACAGATGAAGGCTTCCAAAGTAGTTTCATAAACTATAGCAACAAATTCATCATGTAGAACATGTAGATTGTCAACCACTTCACATATCAATTCCTAGTTAGAATGGACCTCTGTCCTCATGGTGAACTAGAACCACTCCAGGTCCTGACCGCAAACTCATCCCTTTGGATAGATCTGAAGATGCAAAATCTGCAGGGAGTATCTGCTATCACATGTGAGGTCTGAGAACCAAGACCTTTTGGACCCAAACAGACTGATGAAGATCTATCATACAGCAGAGAGAGGCCACAGAGCATACCTGCTGTGAAGAAAATGCTCTTTTTCTAACTTAGGCAGAAGCCATATTTCTTGAAACTTTGGTCAAGAGGCCTCATGTTAAACAAGCCTCTTGCTAGGAAAATTCCTTTTGCCCCAAACCCCCCTTTCTGCTAGAAGTCACAGAAGAATGCTGGGGAGGCAAACGATGCCAATTCCCAGGTATCTGTTGAGATGCCCAAAGCATCAACTGCAGTCAGGCTTTGAAATATTCTCAGAGAGAAACAGGTGCTGAATGTAGTCTACTGCCCACCAAGTGCTGAGTGCAAGTCTTCAACTAGCACATCATCTTGTTGTGCAGGCTGGAGGAGCCTGACCTTTTGTTATTGAGCAAGACAGCAGCAGAAATAAAATGCAGCAAAGCAAAGAACAATAGCCTCCAAATACAGACAACTGCGAAACTTGAGGTAAGAAGAAAGAAAAGGCTACGATAGTTTTCTGTATTTCTCTTTAAGCCCAGTATCAGTAGGCACTCATGCATCCTCAAGAAAGGTATAATAAAAATGAGACTTATCACAGCAGAAAATAAAGGCCTAAAGCAATGACACTTGTTCACTGGCTCTGGAGTCACATGACTCTTTTGAGATGCCACGCATGGCTCTTCTGAGCACCATTCCCCAACATGGCAACTGCCCCATGTTTAAGGAAAGCGGGCAAGGTCCTCGCCCCAGTGGGGGATGTGGCTGGCAGTCGGTCCCCACCTTGAAACAACCGCTACAGAAGGAATGAGTATGCTGTGAGGATCCCCGAAATGCAAGTATCATGCCAGGGATGGATGTAAATGTGGTTCCTGGTAATTGTGGATGTGGCTCTCTGAGACCCACAGTGAGTACCATTGGCTTAAAGCGACGCTTCCAACAGAGTCTAGGAGGACCCACCCATCACAAGATGATGTCCTCCTTTTAAGGGAGAAAATGCTATTTTCTATTATATTATATCATGAAGAGGACCATGTTTCCAATTAAATAAGAAATAAGAAAATAAACCGCTATTATTCTCAAACAGTGACAATACAGAAATAAGTCCCAAACAAGGGTATTATTTTCCCATGGGTGCAATGCAGAACAGCGAGGAAACAAGAGCAAGAATACAGCACTGCAATGCTCTGCTTCCTAAAATACAGGTATGGTTAAGGATTTGCAAACCCTGAGGTTGCTTTTAAAAAGCAAGAGCAGTTTAGGAATGCCCAAGAGGTTTGTGCTAGTTCAGCAAAACTTTTGACTAGATTTCTGAAAAATGGGTCCCCTGTGCTATAACAAACAGCTTTTGAAATTGGCATCAGTTTCAAAAATATTTTGTAATGTATTGTAGGCTGACAAAACAGATGCCAGAGTCCATGAAACTGATTTTATGGTTCTTTGGAAAGTGGCCAGAGTTTCAAAATTTAAGAAGACTCCAATACACCCAGGAGCAAAGCAGTTACTAACTCAATTCAAGAAAAACAAAAATCAATTCATACCAATGGCAATTGCAGTCTCCTGTGAATCTCCAGTAATCATTTTTATCACTACTCCAGAAGTGATAAGTGTATTGACAGCTTCTTTTACACCCGTTCTTGGAGGATCAATAATTCCAACCAGACCCAGAAAGGACAGCTGCCCAAGCTCAGGACCAGAAGCTAAAGCCAGAACTTTCAAAGAAATAACAACAAAAAAGATTTAGATATTGTTCCTTTTTAAAAGATCATCAGAATGGCACCATTAGTCTCCACTTAAGCTCTAGAGAACAATGCACAACATATACCTTTTCCCAACAATAACACTGTGATCTTTCCGGAGGCTCCTGTATGTAATTGTGCAGAAAGGGTAGAGCTTTACAAACTAAAATGTCACTTATGATCTAATCTATTGAAAGCAGTGTGATGGTAGCAGCAACACTTTTTCTACTAGAGAGACTGCAGGGAGCACCAAATTTGCTCCTGTTCCACATACTGCCCTTCAGAGTTTGGGGGGAAAGTCTTCTAAATGATATACAAGGCTTTTTCAGAAGTTTGACAACTGATATTCATGTTGTTTGGGGAATTTTAGAAACCTTGGCCTGCAATCCAAGCTTATATACAGGATTCCATATTAAAGTCTGGATGTTTTAAGTGCCAATATCTATATAAGAGCAACATGGTTTGTAAGGATGGATACAAATGGGGGGGGGGAGGCTTATTCACAGCTTCATTTTGCAACTTTTCTTGTGCTGAGCAGAACAAGCAATTAGTTTTCAAAATACTGCCCATGGCTGTGAAGGCCAAACTTGGATTTGGTGTTACCTCTAAGTCCTGCAGAGCCCATGGATGCTTTTTCTTGCTGATAAAGATCTCTTTGTTGTTGGCTGAGAGGTAGGCTGTGCACTTTGCTATTGTATGTTGTACAGTATCGAATAACTTCTTCATAAGCACCTTTCATGAAACAAATCTCTGGCTTGTCCTAAAAAGCAGTAAACATGTTAGCACATGCTGCCCTGTCCTCTGCCTCAACTCTTGCCATTGTTATAACTTCAAAGCTTTCCATCTGTGTGTAGTTTCTAATTAACTAACCAATGCTCTAGAGAAGACAAATCCCTGCACTCACATTATAGCTATTCCTAACTAGCCAGCTAGCATTATTTTGTTCTGTGAATATATATATACTAGTAACAAAGCCCGTTGTGGGAAAAAATACAATGGGCTCTAGAAGGGGGAGGGTGGGCAGGTAGGCATTGCCACCTGCTCCATGCCTGATCCCAGCTGGGTGAAGGTGGAGGGCGGGCATCACCAGTTGCTCCATGCCTGATCCCAGCTGGGTGAAGGTAGGGGGTGGGCATCACCACTTGCTCCGTGCCTGATCCCAGCTGAGTGAAGGCAACGGGCAGGCATTGCCACCTGCTCCATGCCTGATCCCAGCTGGCTAAAGGCAGAGGTGAAGGAGACATCACTGCCTGCTCCACGCCTGATCCTGGCCTGGGCTTCCAACTGCAGCACACTCTCAGAGGGATGGGCTGCATCTTCTGGGCTTCCCTGCACAACAGCTCCCTCTGGAGGAACACCAAAGTAGGAAGTGAGTTGTCTGGAACACGCTTAGCCTTTTATGTAGTAGGATAAATCACACGTTTGGGTCAGAATCTGACTAAATTTTTCACGAATGGGAGGTGTAATTTCTGCCAACTCCCCCTTCTTGCTACAGATCTCCAATTTGCCCACCATGCTGTTCATAAGGGTACCCTGTCCCTGAGAAGCTCAGGGAGATCAATGTGCTGTAGGAGGCCAGGGGGAGGCAGGATATTATGTTCTGATGATGGAAGTGCCTTCTGTTAGGAGAAAATTTAGTCTGGAGCCAACCCATATTTACTTTGAAGAAATGGGTTTGAAAGTCCTGAAAATATGAACCAATGCAGCATAGGTGTCATAAGAGCACTGCTATTTCCTGTAATTTCAATAACACACTGCAGAAGGAACTGCAACAGGCCTTCCATCTGTAATAGCTACAGGATATTCTGAAGGGACTGATCTGCTGGCATGGCTTGTTGTCTATGACGAGATAAATTCTACAGCATTTACATACTGATCTTGACCATTCGAATCAACTAAAATAAATGAATCTTACTTCCAAGTAATTAAGCCTCATCTGTTTTAGTTGATCTGAATGGCTATTGTGCTTAAAACAATTTGAGAAAATCTCTATTTTACATGAGGGTAACTGTGCCACTGCATATTAATAGACAATAAGTGGATGTTGGAGTCTGAAGAAAAGCTGCAGAAAGAAGGTCACACCTGTTGAATTCGATGTACACACTTAACAGCCATCCATTTTTGCTCAGAGCTGAAGGGATATTCTGCTTTTCTTATGTAGTCCTGCTGAATTCCTTCTAGACCCATCTATGAAAAAAATGTTCATTAATAGAACCCACTTTTTTGTAAATAGGGTGTCTTATATTTCAGATATTTAGTGTCAATGTTCCACAAACACCTTTGAGCTTGTTATTAGCAGCAGCCAGCAATCAGTATGACAGTTATGCTGTTAAGGGAAAGAGATGTGGGGCAGAAAGTTTCCCACTACTTTGTCTGTGGAAAATGTCTCCTTTCTAAAGATACGGTTTCATAAAACTAACAACCGCAAATGACTGTCACTGCCAATATAGTATTAGACAAGACTGACAATTTGGAATTTTTGTTTTTCAGTCCTTAGGAATTGTGCAAGTATATATTTTGTTGATCAATAAATGGGGGGGGGGGGAATAAAGCCACAAATATACAAAATTTGGGTTAAGGTTTTAAAAAATCAAGCACTTAATTCACCTGACTTGTTCTGATATGACCTTCACAGCCAAAGCTTAAATTCTTATATATCTCCTCTTACATGGCAGAAGGGATATTCTAATCACCAATCTGACACATAACTATCATGTAATGCCATGAAGAGAGACAAAAAACAGAGGAGCCTCAGTAATTTCCATGGAAGACAATTAACCTCTATCAAAACAGGCACATCATGCAGTTCTTTAGTTATGCTAAAAAAATCATTCTGCCAAATGTTTCAGTGCCATTTATTTCCTTAAATTTAAACTGAGTACATACTATGTTGTCTTTACTACATGTATTCTTACAATAAAAATAATCCCTTTATACATACAGCTTTACATTAGTTTACCATAATATTTAAACCTCACTATTTTTGTTCTCCTAATCAAATGTTGCAGTTTAAGTTTTTGTTGCTATTAAGACACAAATAACATGGGGCACCTTTAAAATTCTGTTTACTAAAACATAACTCAAAAGTGAACAATCCTCTATGTTTAGCTATGAAAACATTTCAAAACATAACCATTTTTGCATTCAAGATTTAGTATCACCTACTCAACATCCAATGTTTTATTCATTTAAAAAAATTATAAAGTTGAAATTAAAGTTTCATGTTGGTCATCTTTTGTTCCACTGCTTAATCTGTAAAAATCTACATAAAGTTCTTGGAAATCATGAGCAAATCTAAGCTGTAGAATTTGGTCTCAACAAATGCTGGAAATGTTAGCTCAGTACAAAAGAAGATGACCTCTTTTTGTGTTTTAACATAATTGATCTCACCATTGGTTATCCTCCAATGGGTTACACTCAAGTCAACGCAATTCTGTATTCATGTATTCTGTGATTTTACTCATCTCTTGCATTGCTTGTTTCATACATCTGTTGTATCTTTAAGATGTTGCAGATCTTTGTTTTGGCTGTAACAGACTAGAACAGCTACCCTTTGAAATACATAAGATTCTGTATTTCTGGTTAGTTAGGTTTCTTTGAGATCAGATCTCAGTTGCCCATCAAGTCTGTATACACTCACCAATACACCACATACCTTCATAGCAAGTGCAATCAAGGCCCCTTCTGTTGGTTTTCCCATTAAGGTGTTGTTTCTAATTACAGCATCATTGCATACACACCCAGCCTGAAGATGAGAAGTGAAAACATGTTAATATGATATATGTTGTCCAAATTTCAGAAAATTCTAGGCTTTGTATGAAAGATCTTACCTCAACAATTCTACTAACAGATGGATTGTTAAACCCATGAACAACATCGCCATCAACAAGGACTTCTCCAAACCTGTTATAGCCAACTCCAGTAACCTATATGATAAAGTAAACATGACATTTAAATTAAATATATTGCATTTAAGTTTGCAATATATTGCATTTAAATTTAAATTCAATATATTTAAATTAAATGTATTGCATTTAAATTTGCAATATAGCAAGCATTTAACTTTTTCCCCATATAACTTTAGAAATGAAGGATAATTAAAATAGACACTATTAACTGTGAAACAAGCCCCTGGAATTCACTACAAAGCATAAGATAAACAATAAACTAGGGGGGGGGGGTTGGGCCTATTTCTTAATACATATTAGAGAGTCTGTAGAAACTGGTTTTATTACGCTGACCAAAGCAGATGGGAATGTTAAGGACAATACCCGCTAGTAAATTAGCCATAGTAAAACTGGAATTCATGGGAAACTGTAGATTTCTCTTCTCTGAGTAGAAAACTTAAAGCAGCCAAAATTTCTTCCAAATTAGTAGCAGATTTTATATTCCTGCCATGACTCTCCAACATACATTTTAATGAGTTTAAAAGGGCAGTGCAAGTTTCAGTTTGCATCAAGCAGATATTTTATCTAATACCAGACTCTACACTTGGCGGTACTAATGTGTCTTTTAGAGATCAGAAATGGCCAGGAATATAGCCTCCACATAAACATCAAATGCCCACCAATGCTAAGTCAGTCTTAGCAGTGTCAGCCACCTAGAAACAGATTTGAGAGGCTGACCTGGAGAAATTTTTAGAACTACGTCCACAACTTATAAACAAAGCTCATCTGTCCATCCACATTCACATGTATTAAATACACTTAAGACACCTTCTGTCTACCTACCTCAGCATGTATCTCATCTGCCGTAAATATATGAGTAACAGTCATTTCATTCTTTGTCAGTGTACCAGTTTTATCTGAGCAAATCACATTGCAACAGCCTGAAAAGCATGAAGGAAGTAATCACACAAAAACCAGTTATAATAGGATGGACTTCATTTGGGCAAACAACAGAACATGGATCAGAGCTTCTCCCCTGAATTGCAAAAAATGAAAAGAAACATCAGTCATGCAAGTAAGAAATAAGCAGCAAGCCACTCTCCTCTCTCCAGCTAGACATACTCAGCTAGACATACTCGGCTCCCTTTCTCCTCTGCTACATTTATGTTTAGTGCAAGTCTTGATAAAAATCTAGGCCACCCTTGATACCTTTCACAATAGAATCTGCATTTTATTTCATTTATTTACTGCATTTGTATACTGTCTTTCCAATGTTAAGTTTCAAGGTAAATTTTCAATTCAAACACAGTACAAAGTAAAGCAGTGAAAACTAAGATTAAATTCAAGAACAGCTATAATCGTCCATCTTTATCATCTGAAAGCAGATATCAGAAGACTCCCTCTCAAAAGCCTGGTTTGAAAGAAACTTCTGACAATTTCTTAAGAAGCAAGCCTAGAATATGGATGGATCTCCCATGTGGATCAAAAAGATCTGCCGGGGGGGGGGGGGGACTAAGTTACATCTTTCTTCAAACCAAATGTAACTCCTCCTCCCAGGTTTGTACACTTATATAAAAAGCTGAAACAACTGGGGGTTAATCCAGCACAAAGCAGCACTTCTACAGACAGAAGAAAAAAAAAGAGACATCTTAGATTGCCTAAGGATCAAAAATGCCATGCAAAAAAAGGGTAATGAACTGCTGCGGGTGGTGGGGGGGGGGGAATAAACAACTGGGCAGGCTGGGGAAAGGAGGCAAGGGAATGGACAACTGTGCAGCTGGGCAAGAATGAGAGATGCAAAGTGGAAAGAAGAGGGGAGAAAAAGTAGAGCAAGGGGAGGGGATTTCCCCTCCTCCATGAGTCCTTGTGGTTCCCAGCTCTCAGATTTTATAACCAACACATTTCAGCAATATAAATGTAAAAATATTTGGATGTGTGTTCTTTCAACAAAGAAAGCTAATCAGATAGTGAATTGCAAACTTAAAGACAAGGCATGTCAGGGTGGATCCCATGGATCCATTTGCCAGCAGATATGGTACTTCCATTGGAAGGAGCCTTTCTTGAATGTAAAAGGCTCTTCTATCAACAAGAAGTCTTCTTCAGTTTGAGGAAAACATCTCTGCAAGCGTAACAAATATGTGGGATCCAGCCCTTCCATTTAGAAGCATGTTCTGCTTTAGCAAAACACACACAGCAAAATAGTCTTAAAACTCAAGGTAACAGAAAAACTAGTAACTTATATAAACTATACCTACAAAACAATGAAAACTTTACAATCTCCAGTACGTTTATATAGAAGTTCTACTTTCATATATGGATAGATCCTTTATTTTCAAGTGTTTTATTGGAAATTATATAATTAACAGCAGAATACCCTCAGCCATTCACAGTAATGTATACATTTTGGTTTACTCTTACCTAAAGTTTCCACAATTGGCAGCTTTTTCACAATCGCCCGTTTCTTAACCATTCGCATTACACCAAGAGCCAATGTTACTGTTACAACAATAGGTAACCCTTCAGGAATAGCAGCGACTGCCAGACTGCAATGTTAAGAGGATGTGTTTATCAATGACTGACACATTTCAAGAGTTATACACACACATTAAAAACAGAAAGCGAGCTACTGGTAATGCTGAGTCAAAGTTGGAGGGGTGGAGAAACTTGAAACACCCTGCAAAACACCACATCCATTTCAGTGATGCGAGGCCCTGTACAGCAGGCAAAAGTTCACACCCATTCAAAATAATGGTGGAAAGATGTGCCTTCAGGGCATCATGTGGCCAAATCTGACTGAATGACTGAATGATGCTTGTTATCTTGTTGCCCCTATAACCCTCACCTAGGATTGCCTCAAGAAATAGATGCAAACAACATTCAAAAATGAAAGGAATGAATGTGTATGTACGTGGGGAGAGTATCCATTTATTTATTATTTGCATGTACAGTGAAATCCTTAGCAGAATCAAAAAGAGTCCAGTAGCACCTTTAAGACTAACCAACTTTATTGTAGCATAAGCTTTCGAGAATCACAGTTCTCTTCGTCAGAACACGGCTAACTCCTCTGCATCCTTAGCAGAGTTACTCCAGTCTAAGCCCGTTTAAATCAATGGGCTTAGACTAACTAGAGTAACTCTGCTTAGGATTTCACTGTTAGTCTACTATTATCCTGTCCTTCTTCCAAGGAGATGAAGGCAGCATGTGTGACTTCCTCTTCTTTTATCCTTCCAACAACCCTATGAAGATGGCTAGGCTAAGTGAGAGGGGTGGACTAGTGAGCATCATGGCAGAGTGAAAATTTGAAATGAGGTCTCCCTGGTCCTACTGCTACATTCTAACCACTAACCCACACGAACTTTCTACTCTTCAGAATAGTCCCTTTTTCTCTGAAAAAATTTAGGGGTAGGAAAAATTTTACGGGTGAAAATTCATCACTGTCTTAACCATTGGGAAACTTAAATCAGAAAAACAGGTAAGAGAAAAACTATTGTTAGGTACATTTTATAAGCAGGTATCTTTTGATGATAATTTACACTTTTACATAAAGATAGAAAGGTGTCATACAATACATGGTGCAATCAATGGAAGTCAAAGGGTTAAAGCCCCCTGAGATAAACTGGATTCAGGCTCTCTCTCTCTCTCTCTCTTTAACTTTCTATGGGGCTAGAATTAACTACCAATGCAGCTGTTGTTTTTGAAGCTGTTGGAAATCAACATTTTTAAGCTTTAAAAGGGGGGTGGGGTCAGACAGCTGCTTGCATTGCCCTCAAGTACTTTATAACTGCTCATGAGCTGGCCATTTGCTCTTTACCAAAAAAACTGACCTCATAAGTGCGTGCTTAAAGATGATGAACATACTTTTTCCTCAGAGCTGATACTGTGAAACGGTCTCCAAATAAATGTATTTGTTCTAATGTTTCTCTATAATGTGGTATGTTCATGAGCAAAATCTGGAAAAATTTAGTATGTGAGCTAATGTTTAGTTTTGTTATATAGAGAGAGCAGGGCTATTTCTGAGAGAAAATGCAGCAGTCTACTTAGTTCTGCTTTATTGCCATAGTTCAACACTGTGTCATGTAAACAGATGGAAATATATCTCAGCAACAGCAGCCTGCTACCATTTATGCAGCCATTATTTGGAAACTGCTCTGTCACCCCACCTCTCATGTCAACAATGGCTATTGATTAAATGACCATTCTGTGGAATCTCCAGGAAAAGAAAGCTTCAGATGCTTGAGGTTTTCATAGTTGCCACGAAGACTAAATCCACCCTGTCAATGCTGAATGTCAATTCCTTGTGGAGTTCTTCAGTCTATAATATCTGATCAACTGTGCCATGCATTATAGAGATTAAATACTTAAGACTCTCACCTCACTCCAATGGTAAACATATCAAGGATATGTTTTCCTTGCAGCCAGCCAACCAGCATAATTATGCCTATAATAAAATATAAGAAATTGAACAGTGGAAGACGAAGCTGGAAAAATCTCAGAACAAGCAAAATGAATAGGTAGACTATCAGTGATCATGGGCAGAGGTTTTAGTAGGTTGACAGAGTTCCAAAAGTTATGAGCCAACAAAAAATGTTTCAGTTCAGTGGCCTGAACTGTAAACAAAAGCAAAGCTTAGTCTTCTGAAAATGTGCTTCACGTATATAATCAAGTAATGAAGCTTGTACAGGCAGGGAAAAATACATGCATTACCCATTTCACATGAAATGGTAACCATGTTCATTGGAAGCACTGCAGATAACATGTACTCCTGTTGGTGGGTTCTGGTACACACAGTTTAATGTCTGAAAAGAACTACAATTCTTCAGATGTAAACAGGGTTCAGACAAAAACAGGTTTCATCCCACAAGGAGTCAAAGCAACCTAATTTTCAACTATGTTCTAGTCTGCTTTCAGTTAAGACTGAAGTTGCTCCTGCTTCAGCCCCAAACCAATTTATTGTATGAAGAGCACATTATGAAGCACATTATGTGTAGAGCAAGGAAATAATTGCTAGTTTTTCTTTATGAAACGTATTCATTACACGTACACTCAATATGAACTTAAGACATCATTTACATCTTTCTCCACTCCAGTGGAGCCCAGGTGTACTTCTGAACCATCTGGGAGCGGCAATTTTGATAGCTCTTCAGTGGTATAAAAACTTTATACAAAGCACATCTTTCAGCATACAGTATCTCTAGTAGGAGAGAAGAAACTCTTCCCTGAAACTTGAGAGAGCCACTGCTGGTCAGAATTTATAATACTAACCTAGATGGACCAGGGTCCGACTGTCAAACTATTATTTTAGGAAGGGCCTGCCTACCCCATATTTCAAGTGTTCCTTTTTTAAAACCAAACATACATCCACTATGTAAACTAGTCAAGCGTCAAACTGCAAACAAACAGGACTCCTGCCAGCTGTTCAAGAGCCTCTGAAGGGATTAGAGAAGCTCAGACAATTCAACACAGAAAATCCTTTCAGGGTTTTTTTTTACATGTGCTTATATGCTTTACTTGTAGTTCTGTCAAGCACAAACATTTGCAGGTATGTAGCTCAGGTTGCAGACAAATCCTCATTACCTTTTCTGCAGACACTTTATTTTGATTAGATTGTTGATGCTTGTTGATACAGCCATAACTAAGATACAGCAGTGTTCCAAATAGGTACATACTGTTCTAGTTCAGAATAAAATAGTATGGACTGATTTTGAGGTCACACAGACCAACCTGCCTCTGCATCCCTCCCCCCAGTTTTTAAAAAGTCTAAAGACTTACATCCTAGAAGCCACCTAGTTATTAGGAGTGCAAATATGACAGACAAGAAAGACACTTCGATCCTAAAAAATACATAGCAACTCACCACAATCTTGAGAGAAAGGGAGAATTTGGACATACAAGGTATCAAGAGTGATGTTAACAGAATTACTGTTCAATCTACAATTCTCTAATATTTCAACTAGCTAAAAATGTGGTTCAAATAGCACTGAAAAAAACAGAAGTTCTAGTAATTTTAGCTACAACCCAGCGATGGCCTAGTAGCCTCACTCTAGGAGTGACCCAAGATGTTAGAGCCCAAACAAGCAGTTATTCTCTTACCGATTATACCAAAGGAATACAGGGAAAGTTGTTTCCCAAGGAGATCCATACTTCGCTGCAAAGGTGTCTTTGGAGCCTTAGTGAAAACAAAGAGAGAAACTATTATATTTGGTTTTGTTAATGCAGAGGTCCTTTTAAATAACTGGATAAGGCTCAGCAACTGACATCATGCCAGGTGCCTCCCTCCCACAGTTGCCTGTCTGCCCTCCTTCACCATGCCTAAAAGAATTCAGACTGAGAAGTGCACATGTGGGGAAGGGGTACTCTTAAACAAGACTTCACACACTGAAGAAATTCTGCACCTGCCTGGATTTTATCAATCCATTAAAGACAGAGCATAAAAATGCATTAGCTATGATATTGCTGGTATTTTAGACAGACAATACAAATATTTAAGACCAGTTTATTAGCCCCCCACCTTGTCCTTGCAACAATGAAGCATTGGGGTGAGCATCCAGATAAGGAACGCAGGTAAGAACAGAAAATACACAGAAATGTGAAGAAGTAGAAAGAAATCCAAAATCAAGTGTTTATTCAAGCAATTTGGGATATCCATCACTAAATTCAATAAGGTCACTATATGTAAAGTTTCTATGTGTGAGGATGAAAGAATATTAAAAGCCTATCAAAAGGAAGTTCACTGGAAAATCATCAAGGTTTGAGAGAACAAAGATCTACATTGTTCTTCACTTGCATAGCTACTTACTTCTTCTGCTTGCATCATTTTGAAAACTTCTCCAAATTCAGAGTTTTCTCCTGTTCCAATAACTATTCCCTACAAAACCAAACACATTTCACATTTAAGCAAGGACAGAGTTAAGGGTTTACTTCCAGTTATGTAACAGTGACCACTTTGACAATACAATAAGGCTGACTTAGGTCTCGCAAACTCTACTTTTTAAAAATCTAGAATTCATGTGGCCCAGCTTGTTTAAGCTTTAAAATGCAGAAGTGCAGTAACTTATCTGTGATCAGTGAAATATATTACTTTCATGCTGATTTTGTTGGTTTTATTGCTGGTTGTTTATAAAAAATAATCTTATAAACTGCTTGGGGAACCGCTGGCTGAGAAGTGCAACCTACATTATTTTTAAAAATAAATAGCAAAATAAAGAATCCTAGCAAGAGCTAATCCGTCTACCAGATATTAGTAAATAAGACTAACCTACTTTTTGCCCACCTCTAGCATAACCAGTAAACAAATCTTACAAACAATTAAAAAGTCGATGTAAATATGACAGTTTACAGGAGAAAGTTTTGGTTTTAAACAACTTAATCAGCTCTTAAATAGTAATTAAGAACTGGAAATACAAAGCAAATATCCTTAAGATTAGTGTCGGGACCCAGTATCACTATATGCTCCAGGATTATGGATTGAATGAGCTGAAAGCACAAGTAATGGTGCTGGATCTTTCCCTACCTTTCTTTTCACAGCAGCCCTCTGCAATTCTCAGAAAAGCCTTGCTCGGTATTGTTGGACCCTTGCGAGAAAAGCAAGCAAGCGGGGGGGTGGGGGGGTGACCTCAGGGTTGCTCTTGCTCCATCATACTTCCGCCACCAAACTTTCAATTTGTTTGATGCAGGAATAAAGTGGCAGTGATTTTGCTCAACTTGCCACCCTCATTGCAGTCCCTCCCACCCTCCCCCTGGACAGAGGCTTGTTCACAGGGATCCCACACTCCCCAGCAATGCATTTTTGGGGGTTGCAGAAGGCTGCTGAGAGAAGTAGAAGCGCCTTTCACTCATCCACAGAATTCAACCTTGTATTGCAACACAACAGGAAATTAAAGAGTGAGTACCTAGCAGTTCATACACAAGGGGTAGATATTCTGAAAATTGACCTGACTTTTCATAAATCCATAACTTTAGCATTTTGCATGGGAAATACCTTGGCCTTTCCACATCGAACAAGTGTTCCCATGAAAGCAATATTGCTTCTTGAAGTAAGGTCTCCATTGGTAGCTGCTGGTTGAGGAGATGTGCACTTAGAGCAAGGAGTTGTCTCACCTGTCAGACTGGATTCATCAATAGAAAGATCCACAGCCTGTGAAAACAGATACATTCACATTAGGCAGAACAGCATTATTAATCTGCCACCTTCTCAACTGTCATCACTGATTATGGTGTTCAGCAACTCAAGTTCTACCGAGCCTTCTTTTTTAGGAGACGAACCACATCAACAACAACATTCAACTAGCATATGCATTAATCAGGCACATGACACGCTGCTTTTGCAAACAGGAGGTTCAACAGCAAATGGCAACAAGGCACGAAAAATATGCATGAAGGAGTGTCTCCTCAGTCCTTGCACTGTTGCCACTGAAGAAAGTGTAACACTAGAACATGGCATTGGTGTAATGACTAGAATTTTACTGTGGTGGATCCTCAGAGGAAAAAATGATGTATGTGCTTGTGTATATAAAGAGATCCTGCTGTACATTCTTTAATCTCTAGTTATTTTTCTTTTCTGAGAAATCACAGTGGGGCAAAAAGGCAGAATGTGTGACTGCACAGTAGCTCACTTGATGAGTAACAGTTACCGGTAAAGGTAACTCCGCTTCACTGTCATGATCACTGTGCAGTCCCACATAGGGAAGAGCAGCGAGCTCACAAATTACGGGGGGTGAAGCTCTCAAGCAAATAATCTTTGCAACGTTGCTGTCCCAGAGCTGACCTCTTTTACAGAATCTTCCATCCATGGTGCAATGTTTGGCAAAGCCACTGCCTGGAAGATGTCTCATAAGGTGAAACCCAAAAGGAAAGCTGCTGAAGAACTCTGCACCCTGGTACAGTAGGCATGAATAGAATGTGGACAATCAACTTTTGCTAGGCTGTAACAAGTGATTAATGGCAGAAGCCGAGCAGTGAGAGATGGACTGAGAAGAAGCTGCCAAGACCTTTTTTTGGGTAAGAACAGCAAACAAACAAATTATGCTCCTTTCTGAAGGGCTAAGTTTTGTTTTAAAAAACAGTGCCCAGAAAACATTCAACGCACATACAGCTCTTTTCTGGTCATCCTCAGGAAGAGAAAAAATACAGATAAACCTGTGGGTTAGTTGTAGATTTTCCGAGCTGCATGGCTATTGTCTTGGCATTGTAGTTCCTGACATTTCGCCAGCAGCTGTGACTGGCATCTTCAGAGGTGTAGCACCGAAAGACAGAGATCTCTCAGTGTCACAATTGGATTTTTCCAGGTTACAGCCTGGAAAATCTACAACAACTAACGTTCTCCCGCCATGAAAGCCTTCGACAATATATAAAACTGTGGGTTGAATAATGTGAAAAGAGGAAATCACATTCAACAAAAAGGATAGGCTAGTCCTGAAGACCACCTTATTAAGATAGACATTTATAAAGGGACATGAAACAAGTTTGTGACAGAAGGCTGTGAAATCTCCACTCATCTGTCAGAAAGAGGTAACCACAAAAAAATGTAACCTTAAGGGACAAGTGTGTTAAGAAGCAGGTGACTAAAGGCTCGAAAGGTCTAGCCATGAGTTCGAGAGTACTAATGAGAGACTCCATTGAGGGGTCAGGGGCACCAAAGGTGGAAACACTGTATAAACCCTTGAGGAAATGCTTGGAGGCAGGGTACAAGAGCAGGGGCTTGCCTTTAATTCCCACTTGAAATGTAAATCGCAGTTAAATTCAGAGGTGCTGAATATCATGGGTGGACTGTAGCACCATCTCAAAAAGGAGGAAGAGAAATTAATCAAATCCTAGATTCAAGTAGGAAGACCCTACCAGTCCCAATGCAGGTTATGTGCTGTGTGGAAGACAAGGAAGACTTGATCCAGTTAACCAAGAGTCCAAGATCTTCACGGAGCCACAAAACAAATGTAATGTGAAATTTCAGTAAGTTCTGGGAAAGGGCAACAAATAATCAATAATCTAAATATGGAAAAACATTGCATCTCAAGATTGACAGGTGGGCTACATAGGAGCCAGACACTTATAAATACTCTCAGGGCACGTGCCAACCCAAAAGGTAGCAAAGTCATCTGGACATGCCTATTACCACATGTAAAGTGGTAATCCAGAGGTTGGGGCAAGAAATATGAAAACATACTTTAGAACCAAAACAATAAACCACCCATTTATTTGTAACAACAACAAAACACCAGGCAAGGAAACCAGGGAGCAGCAGGTCTGAATCAGTGGATTAGTATGGAGAAGACCAATACTGTCTCGCTTCTGAATGTCAAACCTAATAATACAGCAGGGAGAGAAGTTGCAAACAAGGGACTCCCTCGGACCCAGGAGGAGCAATCCTTGTGCATTAGATCCAAATAAGCAGCACCAGAATGAAAAGGCTGGCATTGTGGAAAGATTGATGGCCACAATCTCTGCAGGCTCATTTCCTTTTACACTGAGGATAGCTGCCTCTTCGGATGAACAGAGGGCCTCTTCTGTGTCCTTGAGGGGTTGGAACCAGATAAGACCTTAACTTCCATCTCAGCCTCAGACTGCAAGGGCACCTCCAAGTCAACTAAGTCAAGATGAGGAGAGGGTGTACAGGGACAATGAGTGAGCTCTGGAACTTGCAGTGGAAGATCTGCCATAATGGGTGACACTGGGGTAGCTAAGGACAAATGGGCCTTCCCATTGTGTTTATCCTTGGATTTGGGCTTCTTGGCCAGACGTTTGGAACTGCTCCTCAACAGGGTCACAGGAACTGACACTAAGAAGTATTCCAATTGTGACATAACTAACAGAAGAAAAAGAACTGTAAGAGAGGCAGAAAAGGCTGGAAACTCCACTCTCTGTAATGGCAGTGTGAAAATTGAATAGGTGATCTTCTCCTCTTATCACATGACTGTTTTAAACAGAAGGCCCAAAGGAGGAGAGAACATCCTCTAGGGCTTTGTAAAGCTTTGGCAGCTTCTACTGCAGCAGGTCTGTGCAGATCCCAGACGTGGTGACCACATCGATGAAAGGTCCATTTCCTGTGGAAGTCAATGTAGCCCTCCACACAGGATGGAACCTTTTAGCAGGGCAAAATTGTATACAGAGATGCTGAATGTGGGGAGGTGTCTCATGGAAGGAGATGTTCCCATAAGTAATCAAGATCCAGGCCAGGTCAAATACAACACATAAAATGAGCTCACAAGCAAACTGGCAAAAGTGCAGATTTTTTAAAAGACTCACAATACGTAAGAATGCCAACTCAAAACCTACCAAGAGATGAGCACCAGCATTTGCATGTAACTGCCAGGCCATCTTCCAGAGCAGTCTCATGTAGTGTGTGTGCAGTCTCATGTAGAGTTCTAAAACTAATACTGGTTAGTGCCTACTAAAAATCATTTAACCCAGATTTAATGTTAAGTAATGTTAATATATGCATACCTCAAATAACCGTAAATCAGCAGGGACTCTGTCTCCCACAGACAAGCAGACAGTATCACCTGGGACCAAGTCTCTTGCAAGTGTATGTTCCACCCTACCCTCTCGAACACTGCAGAAAGACAAATATATGTTGCAATCTGGAAGTGAAAGCCTAATAAAATACAATCTTATCTGCTCACATTACTTGGGAGAATTAAAAAAGACTTCTCGATATAACAGCTAATAACTTAGTAGCCAACACATAGCGTTAAGAGATGCTGTCTTC
Organism: Eublepharis macularius; assembly: GCF_028583425.1. Classification (NCBI taxonomy): domain Eukaryota; kingdom Metazoa; phylum Chordata; class Lepidosauria; order Squamata; family Eublepharidae; genus Eublepharis; species Eublepharis macularius. The sequence continues at coordinate 35,466,231 of NC_072800.1, forward strand.
AACTACATTGTATACATATAATTGTTTAAATTACGATGAATCAAAGCATGTCCCTTTGGAAGGCATTTGTTTAATTTTGCATTAGATTCAAAACAACAATTCAACTTCAGCAGGGGCTAAAGCAAAAAAGACTTGCTTGTTTGCCTTTAATAAGTTGCCTTCCTTTTCCTTTACACCTCTTTGTGGACTCTTGGATTTTCAAAATTATAGTAAGAATTTGCTGTGTTAACTAGAAGTGCAAAACATAACAATATAGAAAGAAGGGACATACAAATTCTGTTAAAAGATAAAAGTTTACAATATCATGATCCAAAAAATTTACATATTAACAGAAGCATCTATGAAGCTCTCTGAAGTGCTTATTTATATTTATGAGTTAGCTCTGTTTCCAAGCACCTGAGGCAATGTAACAAAATTAAAATAAAAGAATCCATACAGCAGCAACTATAAATACTAGTCCCCCAAATAACAAAGAATGTGTAAAGTTTTTCTGTAGCTGTCCTTTCTATCCAGGCAAGAAACTCTCCATCTTGTTCTTTAAAACCATAGCTGCATCCACCATCCCTTGCTCTTATACAAATCCAAATGTTCTTTGTAGTCTGGCTTTTTACTCAAATCTAGTTATCTTCAGCTATGGTATTTTAGAACGCAGATGAAAACTTCAAAGTACAGTCACAAAAGGGCAACAGGCGCTCTCAAGCCATGGAGATAACCACTGCTCATATTAAAGTGAAATCTAGATTACATCTTCAGTAGTACCACATAGCCTTCTATAGCTCTTAAAACGAAAATCTAGAATAATAATAAAGCTGCACCATACCAGTGGCATTCTGGAGGTACGAGTTTACTCAGCTCTTCCAGAGATTTTTCTGATCGGTATTCCTGAAGGGGCATAACAAAGAGAAAAACTGAAATATCTTTCTGAACTTCATAATTACAAACAAGTTTGGCGGTGATTTTAGCAATCAATGTTCCCCCTTAAAAATAGATTCTGAAGGGATGTCCCACAAAGAAATAACTTGCAATGCTTTAATACTTCAAGCACTCAAAAAACGGGAACCGTAACACAGGAGAGCCAGTCACCAGTGAAGTGCCCCATAAGACAGAGGGCTTCATTGCCGGCAACACAGCATTCACTCTAGTGCCAGAATGCAACTGCAGCTCGCGCTCTCAACACTCCTTGATAAGGCTGAATTGCCTGAGTATTTTGTGATCATGGCTAGTGGTTACACTGCTGGAAACCCAGGCTTGAATCCCCACTCTGCCATGGAAGATTTCTGGTTGACCTTGTGCCAGTTACCAGGTCAGGTCTCAGCAGTGAAATTAAAACCACTATCTCAGCACATTCTAGAATTTCTAACAGTAAAATCCTAAAATCAATGAGCTTAGACTGGAGTAACTCTGCTTAGGATTTCAGTGTAAGAGCTGTTTCACACTTCATCAGAAGCTCTTAGACTAAATTACTGTGCCCCTCCTTTTCTTCACATTAGGCAAGGTGACTACACCGCTCTCTTGTTACACACACATTGTGGACAAAATCTGGGAAGTGACATTAGTTACAGCTCTCCACCTGTTTCTGCTGCAGCTATACACTGTAAAGACAATATAACAGCCACCTTATAGGAGGAAAGCCAGATATGTGCCAAGTTCAAATATATTCATTTCTACTGTAGCTACCAATACTGTGAACAGACCAAAATAACTGCAAGGATATGCTTGCTCATAAACTGCTTGCCCATCACTTGACAAGTCAAAAGGGCTGGATCAAAAGAGAGGCTGAAACAAAAAATGCTATCAAAATTCTTGTGAGAATTCTTTAAGCGCCATCTACACGTTACCCACAAATGCAAGTTTTTGGACTACTTTTCTAGGGAAAAGCTGTTTCAGGAGAGGATTTCAAAAGAAGCAGAGATGTGCTCACTTTACTCAGCTTCCACTTATCCACAGCCAATACCTCCCTTCTTTCTAGGATTCTAAACATATTTAAGGAGGCAAAAATAGCCCAAGTAAAGGAGCTGATGGGCATTTGTTATGTGTCTTTGCATGTAACTGGTAGTTTAGCCTTTAATGCATCTTTTCAATGATTTGTGATCCAAAATGCCTCGCAGTACAATCCTAAACAGTTACATCCTCCTAAGTCCATTAAAGTCAAGAGCCTCAGAACAGTGCAACCCTGCTTAGATTTACACTGTACATATCCATATCTAACAGACTTCAGCCCAACATAGACAGGGTAGTAGGCTGGTTTCCTCTCAGATGCCTCTCAGAATGTTAAGAACCACTCAAAAGGGCAGGTTATACATATGTAATGCAGCAGGCAAAATAGGCTAGTCAGACTCTCTTATAACATTTGAATACTCCAGTTTACATCTGAGCATAGAGCTGAGCATTTTTATTTATAAACATTTGTAAAGCTTTTGTTGTGTAGGTTTTATTGTGCTGCAAAACTAGCTGCCTGAAGTGAATGGGCCATCATGGCGCACACCAAGACTTTTAAACCAAGTTTTTACATGTTGACAAGTTAATTCTTTTCATATTACATTAATGGTATTTGAGCTCAAGTGAGAACGTATTACCAAGTTTTAATTTCAGCAAGTTTAAAATAAAATACAAAGACAGCAATATGCTCAACCCATTTATGGAAGAAACCCACATCTTATAAGGTTTTCTCAAAGATGCCACAACTTTTTTCTACTACAGACAATTAGTTTTCACTAATTTTTCTGGTACTAATTATGGGATAATAAAGGATTAGAATTTCTCAGCCAAATTTCTAAGGCTTACAGTATATATCACAGCCTCTGCTAGTTAATAATGCTTTAGCTGATATAAGAACACTAGTTAGAGCAACATTTTTTGTTGAAAAAATATCAATTCGGTAAAATTAATGAGATGTTCTTACCTGTACAAAAGCAACTGTAACAACAATAAGTATTGCCTGAAAGAAACAGTGGGGAGGGGGGAGAGAAAAATGTTCAATCAACCTACAAACATTCAAGTGAAACATGTAGGTAGCATTCGACTTTAACTGTAATTTTAATATTGTTTGGAATGAGATGTCATATGTATGTTTTAGATAACCAGTTCTACCAGTGATTCTCATCCAATTCAGAAGTGGTGGTGGATGTGTTCATAAGAACATAAGAACATAAGCAAAGCCATGTTGGATCAGGCCAGTGGCCCATCCAGTCCAACATTCTGTCACACACACTGGCTAGAAATCCAGTGCCATCTAAAGGACTGTCAGTGAGGCCAGGACACCAGAAGCCCTCCCACTGCCTTCCTTCCAGCACCAAGACAACAGAGCACCACCTCCCCACAAAGAGAATACCATCTATCTCCTGTGGCTAATAGCCACTGATGGACCTCTGCTCCATATATTTGTCCAGTCCCCTCTTGAAGCTGGCAATGCTTGTAGCTGCCACCACCTCCTGTGGCAACGAATTCCATGTGTTTATCACCCTTTGTGTAAAGTAGTATTTTCTTCTATCTGTTCTAACCCGACTGCTCAATAATTTCATAGAGTGCTCAATAATTTTCATAGAGTGTTCCCTGAGTTAGTAGTGGCTGGATAAGGATTAATAAACTGAACCACAACACAGACAGGAGATAGTGAGTGAGGACCTGGAAATCTGGAAGACCAGAATGCTCCCTTCATGAACCTCCCCATCCCTAGAGATTCTCTGGGTGCCGCCCCACCCCCCGCCATGGCACTTATTTAGGATAGTTGATTAGCAACAGGTTTTTTCCATGACGACTCTCCAACTGTGGAATACTCTCTAGGACAGAGCCTGGGACCTCCATTATCTTTTAGGAACCAGGTAAAGACTGAGAGCCAGCATGGTGTACTGGCTAGAGTGCTGGACTAGGACCTAAGAGAACATGCCAGAGAACCACTCTGCCATGGAAGCTCGAAGGCTGACCTTGGGCCATCACTCACTCTGATCCTAACCGACCTCACAGGGTTGTTGTAAATATAAAATGGAGGAGATGAGAATTATGTAAGCCATCTTGGGTACTTATTGGGGAGAAAGGTGGAGTATAAATGAAGTAAATAATAAATAAAATATTCTGCTCTCAGCATTTAACTAGTCGCGCCACTATCCAGCTTGGATAACAGCTATTCCTATTAGATTATAATTTTAGATTATTATCTGATATATTTTAAATGGGAAAAACCTAATAAACCACAATTTAGACTAAAACCAGGATGAGGACAAAGGTATGCAACAGTTTCAATAACATTTTCCCCTAAGCTTCTGTTCTAACCTCAAACACAAAAGGTGGAAAACCAGGGAGGCACAGGTGCAGTACGCAAAATGGATGGGCACATGGGAGTTTAGGATTTATGTATGTAATGCCAAACTATGGTTTGCATTGCATCTGAACCAAGCCAGTAATACAAAGAGCTAATAATCAAAGCTAGCTTTTGGAATCCTTCATTCTTGACACCAAGGAGATCATTAGCCTTCTTACAGCAATAGATCTCTTAGTGGTTGTGTCCTCTCTCCTGCCCTTGCTCCTCTGAGTGGCAGGAGAAAAGACCTGAGCTGGAAATGATGTCAGTGATAAGTGATGTCACAAGATTAAGGTGACAAACTTAATTAAATATCCAATATAATTGCTAGCACTGCTTGAACAGAAAAGACACACTACCCGAAGAAACTCTTCTTCCTTTGTGCTAACACTTTTTATATCATGCTCAAGAGTATATTTGACATTTAGAAACAGAGCCTCTGCTGAGAGATCAGTAGAATGCATTGTGGTTCAGTTGAGCAACCCAGGCATAACTTCCAGGTTTTAAAAGATTAACTGTGCAAAGGCATTTTAATAATCTGGGATTAAAATCAAATAGTAGAAAGGCTTGCTACAAATGTCAGTTCAGACTTTTAGCACAAAAGACAGTGCATAATCAGCTCATCTGACATTCAAAGGCTCCCAAGTCTGCACTTCTTTGAACTTATATCTTTTATCCAGTCTCAGAGTTATTCCCCGCAGGTGCCTGCTAGTAGCAGTGATTTTTGGAATCTGTTTAGTCAATACTTTGATAAACGGTGGAGGAAAATTCAGGACTGGAAAAGCCTCCCTTCTCATACACAAAATGTCCCATGAAAAAGAACCCAGATCCTCAAATATACAGGCCAAGCTCATAACAGGTTTTTTATCACCACTTCCCCCTCTCTGAAACAAACAACAAAAAACACCAAAAAATTCCCCAAAAAAACCTGGAGAGAAGGGGCTTCCTTACAGTCCTCAACCGTAACTCAATATGATGCTTCTGAACACACTCAGCCTTCTCTATCATCAGTTACTCCTTTCCTTTTCTCAACATTAGCAGTTTTCCCTCTTAGCTTCAAGGGGGGGGGGGTACTTCCCTTATTTTTATTTTCTGCTGACAAAGGGTAAAAAAGCCTCTGAAAGACTCAATGGTTCTGAAACTTCTTGAAGAGAGAAATAGAAAAAGATGGGATACCAAAATGTGTCAGAGACAGCTTGCCCACCACTAATATTGATCAAGTAAGTGTATTTTATTCACATTGTAGGTTTTATTTAAAGGCTTTTCAATCTGTAATTACTACAGGCTTTTACTTTAAAAGGAAACCTGTATTTGAACAAGAATATATCCAGGAAAAGGTAAAAAAGAATTCCACATTGTTTTTAACCTCCTGCCTGGCATGAAGCTCACTGAAAACAAGTGATTATTTCCAGAGTATAAATATAGCCTCCTCTACTTGTTTTAAGTGTTGAGTACAGACAGGACAGAATTCTGATACCTACATTCCGTACCAGGAACAATCTCTTGTCCCGGAGTCATTCTGCTCTACACTGGCCAGTAAAGATAAACATAGCTACAGAGCCAGCGTGCAGTACAGAGACTCCGTTTAGCCTCCAGAAACAGGAAAGAGGCCATGCCATGCATACAGAGGCCCCACAGACAAGACCCATGCCACACAGAAACCAAGAACTTATACCAAGCAGAGTCTTGTGGGGCCCCTAAGCATGGCCAGGGATGAGCAGACAGGAATCCAGATCAACCAAAATACAGGGGAGAACAGCCCTTTTTTGAGGAAAAAGACCATTGTCAGGGATATTTAACAGACTGTGGATCTGTAAGCCACCTTTAAGACCAAACATGGCAGAAAGACTTTACAAAAATCATTAAATAAATAATATGTAAGCGAGGTACTTACAAGTACTAGCCACCTAGGCCATTAAGTGAGGAAGATAAAAGGGCTTGGGGTGGCAAGTGGCTTACAGGTGCCCATCCATCTTAAGGCAAACAAAAAATGGGGATGGGAGCACCTCTTCTTACACAGTCACTTTCACAGAAACAACTGAGTACAGGATTTAAGATACGCTTGATATTTATTCTCAAAAAGAAATACCACAACCGTTAGATTTTATTTAAACAGAACAACAGTCTTACCACAGTGATACTGACGGCATCATCAAGCTGATGCATGATAACACTGATGACGGCAGAAGCCAGGAGAAGCATAATAAGGGGGTTTTTAAACTGCAGAATAAAATAATTTTTTTCAGAAACATTCAGAACAACAGTTAAGCATAACATGATTGCTAGTTTTGATACTTAAAAAGTGAGATGATTTATGTGACACATGTACGGACTGCACCTTTATACAGCTTAAGATACTGGAATTTCAGATGAATACCTGCTTTACTGGTGATGAGAAACGGACTGACAGTGTGGGCCAGGGAAAGTTTTCTGGTGGCAGCATGTTCTGATCAAACCTTTATGCTGATGATGGTCTTTGGCACGAGAGCTCAGACTGATGACAGCTCAGACACGAGAGCTCAGACTGACTCTTCTTCATAGCATGCTCTCCCAACTTAAGATAAAATGCTCACCCAACCTCTTTAAGAAGACTATTCCTCTTCTCCATGATGAGGTTTATCACTCCTCCCTCTTTCCATTACATGGGAATGGGATATCACTCCATTCACCATGTATATTGAACCTGTCCCAGAATGGCTAAAGACCCTACAAGAGAGCACAGAGACACTTACCTGAGAAATATACTTTTTCCACAGCGGCTCATCCTCACTGATATCAAATTCATTCCATCCATGGAAAGCTCGTCTATGACAAACTTCACAGTTTCTCAAGCCATTCTGAAGATCCGCCTACCGGAATGTACAAACATATAAAAATTCTGCACATGCCAAGCTAAGATTTTATTCTACTGTATTAAGAATACCAAAAACTACAGTGGTACCACTTATTAGCTGTCCTTGGAAAAAATGTTTGTCTTCAATCTAATTTCACAGATTAAAAATTCAGGAATCTGAACCCATCTATCAATCATCAGGGCAAAAAACTAAAAATAGTGCCTGAATAAAGATGTCATACCCAACAGATTAGAGACTTGTCAGTGACTGGCATGAATATAGCATGATTGCACACTCTCCTTACTCTTTCCATTTCCCTCCTTAATCTACATACAGAGTTCAATTTAAAGATCAATTTGATAACACTCCAATTTCCTATGACTTCCAAACACAGGTGTCTCAGCATATTAGTTTAATCCTAATTTAGATTCCTGACTTGCAGGGTATAAAACTCCAATTTGCCAGGTATCTGCACTGGAGTATCGTGACAAATTGGAACTTAATCTCATCATGAGGACTGTAATTATGCTCCATGCATCAAGGGAGCGTATGAGCACTGCAAACGAGTAGGGTTCTTGTCTACCACAGGTAATTCTCTATTTAATATCAGTTTGCATTACATCTGAATATATCCTACATTTCTCTAGCTCTGATATAAACCACACTATTGATTCAACTGAAGTATTTATTCAACTGGGTTATGTCTTCAAGATATGTCTTATTTTAAAATGCTAACATAGGAGTCATAATATAAAGCCTGCCAAGAAAGCAACAAAATACATAGTTTGATCAATTGATTATTCCTACTATTACTGCATGCAGAAAAATGGAAACCCTTAATTACGAATGCTTAAGTTTACAATATACCTTTGTCAGTGCACACTGTGTCAGCTTCGGCAAAGGCACTTTTAGTGACAGACTACTGCGTTGGAATGACCTGCCTGAAAAGTATATTGTTTCTTGTTGCTGTTCATAAAGCACACAAGGGTGCCCCTCCCAAAAGAAATTCCTACTAGAGGGGCTAACAGACATTTCATAAAATCTTAAACTATGCTTAATATATTTACATATAATAAACATGCTTATTTTCAATGTTGCCCAGAAAGCTAAAACATTAAAATCAAGATGCTGAGTAATTTCACTTTACAAATAGTATCATAGAGGTTGCATTTAGTGCTACTTAAAGAAGAAAGTAGTATTTAATAAGGGCTTGTGAAAGTAAAAGGTTATCCATTTGACTTAATTTAGCAAATACTAAAGTAAGCAAATAAAAGGTTTTATTTTGAACATTTATCCTCATTAAGTACCTGAAGAATGCTTGCAACTTCATTGACAGGTAATTCACTTGCTTTTTTGGAAGTCAGGACAGGAATCATTGTTTCACTTTCATCATTAGGCAGCTGTTGAAAACGTGCAACCTAAAAATCAAAGAGCTGAACGTATCACCAGCAGGCTACAAAAGATTAAACTTATGTTCTAGTTAAGCATTCCTTCATCGAGAAAAGCAGGTGTGTCCCAATTATCAGATTCTAACACATAATTTTTCTGCTCATTATCTTTAATGGCTAATGAAGGAAGAGAATGCAGCTCGCTATTTCTCTCACATACCACTCTTCCACCCCCACCCCTGCCCTGCTTTTCACACAAATATGAAACACAAACAAACCATCACAAGAAGAAAACTACAGCAATATGTAGATGTATTTAAGAACAGTTCCTAATTCTAAAATTAAGAGGTAGGACAAGTTCTTGCAGGACAAGCACATCAGTGCAGCATTCAACTACACTGCAAAATAGTGCATTTGTGAGAATCTTGTTCACTTAACACTGTCGTAAAGTGGAAAAGATTCTCAAAGATGCACCAGTGTGAACTGAGAATGAGCACCAAAAACAAAAACTGCCAAGATCCTATAGTATTTTATCACATGCCTAATTATCGTGCCAGCATTTGTTAAGAAATAGATAGCTCAGGAAACAGTGTCCTGAGCCAAGATACCAAATCTGCAAGTGATCTATGGGGCTGCAGAAATCTGTTCTCAAAAGTATTTGCATATCGTACGCATGAGAACTGGGTAAATATAATATTTTAACAGCACGGACTGAATTCTTAAACTCTGCAGCTCCCTTTTCCTCCAAATAAGCATGTCTTAATTTAAAAAAGCATTTCAAGACATATTTTAAACAGAATTTCAATCTCTATGTTCAGATCTCCAATAGGTAGTGGAGAAAATTAGCACTTTTTTCCAATCTAGGCAGCTTGCCTCATTAGGTTCATTTTAATCTTCCACCAAGTAGGATGCTATAGGGATACAGTTGCTATGCAGCACAAGCTTTCCCCAAAGAGGTTTGTGAAGACACTGACCAACAGAAAAGCTTCAATTAATTTCCTTGAAAGTGTGATGCTCAGACTAGCATCAACTTTAGTCCTCCTTAAGGTGCTTTAGTGTTCACCTCACCAGTAAGGCTCACGAGAAGTATCTAGAAATTGTGCCCCAATATCTGCTGATGACAGCATGCAGATCACAGAAACCTTATATCCTAACCTTTCTTCTACCAGGGAACTCAAGGCAGCCTTCACAGAGTTCCCAAGGAATTCTTCTACTTAGGTATAGACCAGACCCATATCTGCTTAGCTTCAGCAAGGCTGCTTTATTACGTTCCTTCTAACCATCTTTTAGGTATAAGACTAGTAATACTATGGCATTTATATACTTATTGTAAATGTTCAGAGTACTTCACATACAGTAGCAGTGACTAGATATGCAGAGTTCATTGCAGAGACAAGATCTGAGCTGTGGAGCTTCCTGATTTCAGCTCAGTCTCTTAGCCACCGTGGTACAGCAACTCCCACTAGATTTACATTTCTTTTGCCAGGTCTAGAAATTGACAATCCCCCTGTACCTTTGCTTCACATAAAACAGAATTCTTCCATGTAGGGTATATGAAGCAATATTTAGCAGACATTTCATTTCTGTGCAACTTTTTAAAAGTACAGAAAGATTCTCTGGAAACAATAAGGTGGTTGCTGAGATTCTGGAGGCAGTATATGAGGTACTAGTCCAGCAGGCAGCAGTTCTTCCCCATCTTGCCATCTGTGCCTTTGAGACCAACTGAAGGAGATGGGAAAGATAAGGAGCCATCGTGGCTTGCTGCAGGAATGGCCTACAGTGCTCTTATTAACCAGCAGAAGTTCTGCAATGCAGTAACTTTATTTCAAGCCATTCAACTAAGCCATTCAATCAAGTCAGTCAGTTTTATTATGTTTCTTACCAAAGTGTCTGTTTTACATGGGCTTTAGTTCTTCTGAATGCCACAGAGGCTCTTCAAAAGCTCTGATGACATCTACTGAACATTATGCACATATCCCATTGGATACTTAAAAAACAACACTCAAATCCATGAAGTGGTAGAACACACTTAAAAACAAAAGAGCTCTACAATATTATTTTATTGTTTATTAAATCTGTTTTTACACAGCCTTTGCATAAGAAGTTATACATATAATATATATAGTGGCCAGTGGCCACAACTGCATGGAAGAAAAGTAATTTACCCTATTAAACAGGACTACAGAGTAGTTAAAGAGATTGCCTGAGAACAGTAATCAAATTATGCATTTATTTTTAAAAAATGAAAATCAAAATGATACTCAAGTGGATGACTAAAATGAGCTTTGGCAAATCCCTATCTTCCAACTTAACCTAAAGATTATATAAAGCTAAATTAGCACAGAAATCCTTGGAGCAAAGTAGGATACAAAAATTTTAAACTATACAAAACAAGTATGGAACTCCACGAGAACTTATGTGGCTGGGGGGGGGGGAGAGAATACATCATTTTCTCCTCTATTCCCTTCACCATACTATTTCTTCCTTCCATCTTCCTGACAACCCCAATATTTTCACCTTTCTCTGCTTCTTTATCTTCTTCCCACCCATCCACCTACATTTTATCTGACCCAATCTTTGGCTATATTAATATTTATTTATTTACTTTATTTATAATCTGCCTTTCTACACAATGGGAACCCAAAGCAGTTTACATCATTCTCTTCTCCTCCATTTTATCCTCACAACACTATAAAGTAGGTTAGGTTGAGAGGGTGTGACAGTGTGAGCTTCCACAGCAGAGTGGGGAATCAAACCTGGGCCCCTTTACTGAAACTCTAACCACTACACCACACTGGCCTTCATGGGGTAGCTGCTGTTGAACAGTAGCAAGCAGCCAGGCCTGAATTAGTCATGCAAGTCACGTGGAAGCAAGTTACTCAGTAGGTGCTGCCAGGCCTGACCCCAATGAGTCCTCCCTGAGAGGCCAAAACAGCTGCTGCCTTTTTCTGATAGAAACCAGGGCTCAAAGGCTGTTATGGTTGGCCAAGCAATGGCCTCTGAGGGCATTAAAGCTGTAGGTGCTGCTCCTATAAGTGGAGAGAGTTGTCGTAGTTTTTTATAAAAAAAATCTCTTTCAGGTGTCCAATTTTTCTACAATCTTAAGGATTTTTTTCTGTTTTATCTGTTTATAGCTCAAATCTCTGGAATCAAATATCAGCCGATATATTCATGTTGAGAATTAGGTATATTGATAACCAATTAAGTAGATCAGCAGAAAGTATTTAGTGGCAAACATTCTAAAAGTCTGTATCAGCTCAAAAGTAATCCTTTATCTTAGGTATTTACACCCTGCTTTTCTCCCCAATGGGGGACCTAAAGTGGCTCAGCTCATATCATTATTCTCCCCTCCTCAATTTTATTTTCACAACAACCATCCAGAGGCATGTTAGGCTGAAAGAGTGGAATGGACCAAGGTTATCCAAAGAGTAGGGATTCAAACCTGGGCCATAGATCATAGACCAATACCCCAACTACTACACAATACTGCTCTCTTGTCCTGATAAGACTGCCTACTTAATAACCAGTGACAGAATTTTTGCCAGAACTGTATTTGCAGGATAATTTGTAGCAGCCAGTTTCACATAGCCAATATATATAATAACAAAGACCGCAGGATGTAGCCCAGTATCATCAGATCTCGAAAAATAAGCAGGGTCAGTACTTGGATGGGGGACCCCCATGGAAGACTCTGCAGAAGACAGCAATGACAAACCACCTCTGCTTCACCTTTGCCTTGAAAGCCCCTTGCTAGATTTGCCATGTCAGTTGCAACTTGACAGTACCTACATACATAATTATACTTTAAAAATCAGCATATTTAACCACTTGGAAAAATACTCATCAGGCTAACTACAGTAGCTAAATAACAGAATAGTTCCCATAATACAGTTAAGTTGCATCATAGTTTTATCCCTGTGTGGTTACTAATTTCTGCAACTAAATTAAGTTAGACATCAAATGAATCTGTAATCTGCAGTTACCAAATGTCAGTTTCATTTGTAAAGGTGACCCAACTGTTACTGTATATAAAATAACAATCCCATTTTAGTTCTGATCTCCATTCAAGACTGCTAGTTGTGTATCAAGAGACTCATCCAACTATTTCAGTGAAGCCCAAATGAGTTATGTAATGCAGATGCCCACCTACAAGGAGTGTGTGCACTTAAGCCTGCATCTGCACATGAATCTCCCCTGGAGGAACAAAACAATTTTCTCTGAACGATGTTTGTGCTTCATTTAACATATAAATCTATTTGATAGAGGCAGAAGAATTTTGAGGAAGAGGCTGAAATTACTAGACAATAAAACTGTCTGGACACTTTCACGACGTCACTTAAAAATGAAGATCCAGCTATCTGCCGATCTACATTCACCAAAGAGACTTTTAAAAACCTGCTTTACCAAGCTGGGAAAAAAATCAGACAAGACAGATGAATTTCTAAAATGTCCAGCCACTTCAATGTCAATACTAAAAGTGTTCATGACAACCAGTTCAGTTGGATTCTAAAATAGGCTGGGTGTATGAAACGAAGCCTTGCTGGAGGCTCTATAGTGACAGGATAAGATAAAATCTTTAAAAATGTAAGGTGCATTGTCAAAACTGTTATAGAACAAAAAATTGCTTGTTTGTCAAATATGCTACATGAAGTATTCCTTAAAATTTTGCCCTCTCATAATACAACACTTTTGAAGGGAGATAGCCCAAAGGCAAAGTATGCAATATCTCTATCATATTTAAACAACAGCAGCAGCAGCAGCAGCAGCAGCAGCAGCATTTATTGTATGTGGCCAAAGGCCATTACAATTTGTCATGCAGACATAAATAGAGCATTTTATAAGTCAAATCTAAATAGCAAAATATCCTCTGTTTTGGGCTTAAAAGACTTAGTTCCAGAAAGAGCCTCGATTCTCGCAGGACACTGATATGCAGGACAAAATAATTCATAGATCTGCACAAACAGTAAGTCTGTGGGCTACTATCTGTTTTTGATCTACTGATGTCTGAAATTAGTACACAAAGCCTAGCATACTATACAACTATCCAATAAATAAAAAGAGCTATCATTAGAAACAGATGAGTAATTTTCATTTAAGTGCTATTTTACTGACTCAATGTCATTTTTGCACTGGTGCTTCTGTGCAGAGTGATCTCTGTATATTGTTCATAACAATAAGAATTAAGTAAAGTCAGAGATTTCTCCTTGGGCAACAGAACCTACCTTTCAATCACTCTAAGCAACTGCCTGAACTATACAGTAAAGTTCAGCTTCCAGAGGAAAATCCTAGCATGGCCTCACAAGCCCTTTGCACCAAGTTTATCTTTGTAACCTCCCCTTCGCTAATATTCAGCACAGCAGTAAGTGGAAGGATGCCCAGCAGAGGTGCTGATTAATAGCAGCCTTGGGCTGTAAAAGTGTATCCTATACCTCATTTAACGAGTTATAATATCCATTGTGGTATGCCACGGTATTTAAACAAAGCTCTCCAAAACAGGCCTTAGTGATGAGGTTAAATACCACCTAAAGCGACAACTTATTATTTGCAAACTGGCTCTTGTGCAACTGGATATGCTCCATTACCAAGAACTCTATTGCTAGCACAGAGTTTTTTAAAAGCCTCAGATTTAGAATAAAAAAGATCTTTAATGTAAGCAAAGTTCATACCAAGATTATTACAGTAGCAGATCTGGTCCAAAGTAGTGCTAAAAGACACCGAGTTCCTTATATATTTGTATCATATTCATTTCACATTAAAAGAGAGATCCTCAGAAAAAAGCACTACAATGTAGAATGGATGGTTACATATATAGGTGGCCATAATTTCTCATAAATAAAATCTTTTATATGAAACAGGTATCCAAAAGGAAAAAAAGAACCCTTCTAGAAAATCTTCGGCATGTCTACTCAATCCTACCAAATTCAGTGGGACTTGCTCTCAAGTGATTAAGTATAGGATACTGCAACATTAGAAATTTAGAACGCATCCTTATTTGCAAAATCAACCCAAGAGTGCAAACTGGGTCCATTTAGCATTATGGAAGCCTAGCAAGAAAAAAAGTAATCAACGAAGAATCAGCTCACTGATTAATGTGAAGAATACACTTTCCAATGTATAAATTATTCCCATGTGAACACTTCCAATTAATGCAGAAATTAGAACACTGCAAAACCATGACACACTATAAACTATTTCCTTCTCTTCAGAATTTTCAACTAAAAGAAGATTAACACTGCAATCCTAAGAAGAGTTACTCCAGTCTAAGCCCATTGATAGTGTGGAGTAACTTCTCAGGATTGTACTGTAAACTAAGGAGTAACAGAATACGACTTTAGTAGAAGGCTTACTCTGACTAGTAATCAAGTACTCCAACAGAAACCAATATATTTGCAAAATTTCTCAGCACTGGAACCTTGGTTACACATTACGTTTTGATCCAGAAAATAAAACTCAATAACCACGTAAGAGTCACCTTTTTTTCAATACCAGCTTGAACAAAAGAGAGTTATAATAAACCAATAACACAGGACTGATCTGTTCTGAGAATGTACAGTTCCTGGGTTTTTTTAAAATGGAATCCAGACATTCAAATAGTAAGACTGCACAATGCCACTGAAGAAACAAAATGCTATTTTAGGGAAAGCACAACATGTAAGAAAGAATAGGTGAAGTTGCACAACAGAGATCCACTAACATAAAAAAAAAACTTTTCAGCACTATGGAAAGGGTCTCTGAAACAAGTCAATGCAATGAGAAAGCAGATTGCTTTTTTAAAAAAGCAGTTCTCTCCCCTCTCCCCCCCCCCCCAACACACACCACTAAACCTGCAATTACTTGCAAGATATTTACCTTCATTTTCCATCGAAACCGCACTTGGGTTGATAGCTATAAAGACTTTAGTGACAGCAACAGCAGCCCTGGGGCTTGGACTGAGAAGGAAAGTATGGAGGGATCCCTATATTCAAGCAGTTGCTTTGCTCCCACTGCCCGCACATACAGCAACATCTGTGAGGAAAAAGATGGGGAAGCGCTAGCAAGGGGGAAAAGGAAAGAAAAATAGAATACAAAAGAATGCCACCAATTTCTTGTATTTTGCCACTTTCTAACACTACTGCATTAAAGCCAACCCGATAGAGTGTGTGCCCCCCATCCCATCTCTCAGCATTTAAAAATTGTAACCCATCAGCTCCATAACCAGACAAGAGGGAGATTCGACCCAGAAACCACCAGGCTTGCCTGCAAAACAGAGAACGGGGGAGGGGGGCATTTACACGGAGGGACTCACAACCCTCCCATCTCTTTCCAGAGCGGTGATCCAAACTGACCCGCACCTTGTCTCGACGGCTCTTCTCCCCATCCTGCTGCCTCCCTCCTAACATCCCGGCGCCTGTTGCTATGGCACACCCCAGACACGCACTCGCATACATGGAGGCTGGGGGGAGCACCTCAGAGACGAGGAAGAGAGGCGAAATAAATCTGAGAAACACCAGAAGGAGACAGGAGCGGGGGGGGGAGAAAAGAAGGTGACGCGGCACTGCGGGGACCCTCGCGGGGGATGCCTCGGGGAAATGGGCAAGCGGACCCTCAGGAGAAGGGGGCATCTCTCCTTGTTCCGCCACTGAGGGGGCGCCTTCTTCCCACCAAGCCTCGAACAGACCCACCTTTTGTGGGCACAGCGCCCTCCCCGAATCCCCCCTTACCAAGCTAGGCGCCCTTCCCGCTTCCAGGCGCCTTCTTCTCCCCTCAGCCCTCCTCACTTCCTGGGCTGCGACTCCTCGCCTCAGCAGCAGGGGAGCCCCGAACGGCCCGCACACATCCTCCTCCTCCTCCTCCTCGCCCGCCGCGTTCCGTGTCAGGCGCACTCTTCTCCCAGCGTTTCTCCCAGCGCCTAATTCACTTCCGCAGCCAACAGTGGGAAAGGAACGGAAGGGCCTAAGCCGGGAGAGGAGGGGAGGAGAACGCGAGGAGGGAGCAAGGCGAGCCGGCGGAGATGCGCGCATGCGCCCTGGGCTGGAGGTGCCGGCGAAAACAGGCGCTGCCAGGCCGGCCTGACGGGGCAGCTTTTTGGCGCTTGGCTATGGCGACGCTGGCGGCCTCTTCGCGGCCTCTCCGCCCACCTTGTGCCGCGCCAGAGCCGGCTAGTTGTGTTGGAGGGACGAAGAGAGGGCTCGGCTTTGATCAGGGCGGAGGGTATGGCGGAAGGCACGGCTTGCCAGCTGCAGGTTGGGACATTCCTGGAGGGGGGGGGGAACCTTGGAGGGCGGGGGTTGGGGAGGGACCTTAGTGGAGTATAATGCCAAAGAATCCACCTACCAAAGCAACCATTTTCTCGGGGGGGAGGGGGAATCCAGGGAATCTCCAGGTAGCACCTGGAGGTTGGCAACCCCAGCAAAACCTACAGACCCTTGGGCTACAAGTGCACTGTAAGGCGCATCTGATAGGAGTGCCCTCACTTCATAGTCACTCCTCCCCCATAAACCTCCAACCCAGAAGAAAACCGTACACTTCTCCATAGGAGATTAGATGAATTCCAGGTGGCTTCCAAAGTGTCACTTAAAAAATAAAAGAATATTCCTTTCTTGCGGGGCGGGGGAGTCATCAAAGCCTTGGAAAGAACAAAAAAGATGTTCTTTTTAATTATTTCTGAATACCACAAGCCTATGAACTCCTGAAAGGCAGACTTCACAGGCTGCTGGGGGGGAGGTGGGTTGACGGACAGTTCATCCAGCACTTCTGTAAAGCGCTGAAATAATGAAAAACTGTCCTTATGTCACAGAAACACATCACCACCCATGCTGTGTTTGAAGTATTTCCAGCCCACACCCAGTGATTTATTTGAAGAGACATAATCTGCCTGGTCAAACCCCAAAGCTCAGCATAATCCAGCAATGTGACCCCAAACACTGGTCAGACAGACATTCAGCGTGCCTTCCAGACGTGTATTTTTTTTAAAGGCACATGAGCTCAGTACATGCATCCATTGTAGCATATACTGTTCCCAATTATGAAGCACACCTTAAGTTTATCCATCTTGCTGGCAGAACGCTGGCTCATTTCTTATGTTTCAAGTCCAATAATTTTGCTACAATTTTGAAGTTATCAAAATTGTCATTTTGAAATTAAATTTCTGTAGCATATAAAACATATTTCTATAAAAGAAAGGAGAAAAGGCACTTTCTGCAAAAAGTGGGATAAAATCTGGAAAAATATGGTGGCCTATCCATCTTCAATGTTAACAGTTGTCACCCTGAATCGCAATTATCCTTAAAAGCATTACATTTCATGCATTTTCTTATTTGAATGTTAGATTCAGGCCTGAAAGTTTAACAATATAACCCAACAACAGCCAATTATTATTATGTTTTTGACACACAAGACAGAATCATAGAAGTTAGCTTTTCACAGCCTGTGATTCTCATAGTACATCCAGTAATTGGGGCATGTAGTCATTTTTTCTAGCCTTATATTCAGTGTAGGTTCCCACTCAAGTCTGTAATTAACTGATCAATGTGAGTGAGAACTAGAAAGTTTAAAACTAAGCCCAGAAGCATCTATTAAATTGTATTCAAAACTACACAAAAATCATGCCATAATAACAGCTTGAGTAATTCTGATGCCACTGAAGTGTTTTCTTGCTACTGCAGATTAAGGGCTATTTTGTACATTCGCTTCTGCCACATCATATAAAATGTACTAAACTCCATTTCTGGCACACTGTAAATATGCAGCAGAAAGTGGAAGCACAAGCGCATTTGGACATCCCTTTCTTGTAATTATTCTGATATTTGTCTTGGGAATGATCATTGTGCTTATACTTGACACAGACTTAAATACCAAGCACACTATGCTATGATCGCTTTCCTTCAAACTTCCAGTGCATATCATACAAGAGAATTGTACCCCTTTCAAAGACAGGGGGGGGGATCACAGAGGCTTGATGCATCTAACTCAGCTCACTTCTGTCCTCAGATTCCACAAGAGTTTAAAAATAACCTTATCTCCCAATCACTAACAGGGAGGGAGGAGTAGAGGACATTATAAAAAAACCCTGCAGCTCACTCACTCACTCACTCACTCACTCACTCACTCACACACACACACACACACACACAATTCAGAGCAAGAAGTATTAATACAGACTAAAACTAGCAGCCACAGTGCTACCAACATTTAAACAGGTTGAAAGCCCAACAAGGACATCAGAAAGATTGGATAATACATGTCCAAAGCACTTTCAAAGTTCTTCTTACACATTCGCTCAGTAATACAACAGTCTTCTATGGTAGTTTATTAGTATCCCTACATTGTAGGTGAGGCTGACAAAATAGTGGATCGCCAAAGTCCTTTTCTTGAGTTCACGGCAGGGGTGGCATTTGAAACAGGGATTCTCAATACGTAAGTCTGATTTAGTCACTACCCCGTACCAATATCTTTGGGGGGAAATGTAATAAAATTGTATTTTACACTGGATACTTCAGTTGTATTGAAGACCCAAGTCCCACTTTCTAGCTCCAGAGAGTTCATTTAGAAATCCATATAGCCATTAATACAAAGTGATACACAGGTCAGTACGTAGAAACTCCAGCCTCCGAGCAAGAGCACATTAGTCCTCTTTCAGTAGCACTAGAACTTTGACCCCATTCTCAGCACAAGAACTGCCAATGACACGGCTGCATCAGTGCTGCTCCTTTGCCAACACAACTGTTTTACAGAATGGACTTGCTTCACTGTAACAGGAAGGCAAAGCAATGTCAACAATCCCTAAAATTTCAGTTGCCACAGGAAAATATCTTGGGATTCCATTGACCCAGTCAGTTTAAAGCTAAACTTGGCTTAAAACTAGGATATGTAGCCTGTTTGTTAACCATAAATTCTACTGCTAAGATTTGTTGTGACATGTGAATTCACAAATCAAAGTTTGTTGAATATTACTGCCTGGCAGGACACAAGGACCGTGACACAGGGAAGAGATCAGATATCAGTATCCAATTGAATTGTTTTTTCTGTTTTTTAATCCACCTTGAGTCTCATTGAGAAAGATGGGCTATAAATGAATAAATAAAAATATCCTCTCTGCCGGGAAGTAGAGAAGCAGGAAAAAAGATAAACTGTGATTTGTTTTTCCTGGTAGACTACACAAGCTGCAGTAGACCCATCACATCTGAATACAACCTCAAAAGCCTGTCAGAGCCAATATTGGTACATAGATGCTGTAAAAAAAAGTTCAAGGTGTGCTTAAGACATAGCCAGCAATAGAGTACAAGAAAGGGCATGACCAAGAATCTGGCAAGAGAACAAGTTGGAATAGTCTTTCAAATGGAATTGTTTATAACAATCAGATATTGATACCCAATATCTTCTTTCTGTTGCTGTATTTGCTAGCAACCTTTTGCATTCTTGGTGTAGCATGCCAGAGAGTGATGGTGCTTATAGGATTGAGAGATAAGCATGTAAAGCCCCAGACAAGTTTGATTGTTCCAGCTGTGCTGCAGACAATGAAAACTGATTTAAATGCAGTTGGATTTATAGACAGAAGTTGCTGAACTGGGCGGGGGGGGGGGGGTTATAAAAGGAATTTTATACCTCTATTGAGTTTTGTAAGCCCTCAAGTAATTTATATGTTTAATACCTTTTCACTAAGCTGAAAAGAAACTCTAGCTATGATACTGTGATAGACAAGTTAGGGGAGTTCTATATACCAAGGAGATTAGCATGGAAAACATTTCAAAACAAGACAAAATTAATCAGAAGCCTTTCAGACTTCATTGCCAATCTGCAAATTCATTACTTTAGAGAACTTGCCAAGTCCTTAATAAAAAAAAATCCTAGAAGATCATAATTATAAAAGGAAAAGCATATTGCTAGAAATTCCAAATCGCGCTTTGGCAAAGGCAAATAAGTGAGTCATCCATAAGACACTGGACTTCCTGGAAGGAATGCTTTCTACTGAGGCTGTGGCTGGTTGGCAGGGATCCTTTCTGAACTCATCTATGGATAAATCTAAACCTTAGATCTTAATGCTAATCTCAAAATCAGAACAAGGTTGCTACAATCGTGGAGATTCCCAACCTATGCAAAATAATGCAGCTTTGTAAATTAACTGAAAGACTACCTTCTTCCAAAAAGCACGTGTTCCAGGAAGCACGGAATGTATAGAACAACTGATTGCCAGTTAAGGAAAAATAGGAAAACTAAGTGAGATGGTGGAAACAGGCCTGCATAAGTCTGATAGATTCCTGGAAGGACAGATGTGGGAAGAGCTGAAGTTTCCAATAGTTCTCCCCTCTCCCAGCCTCCAGCTTGTTCCTCTAACAGGTATGTGGGTAGCCTTGTAGCAGTCAATGAAGCAACAAAATGGGTCCCCTTACAAAGCAGGCTATTTCATACCATGAGCAACTCCCATGCAGAAAAAAGACCCTCCCCCCTTCACAGGGAGAACCTAAATAGGAATATGTGTATCTCCACATGTTGCCATGTAACACTCGTAGCATGGGATAAGACCACAGGGCAAATACTGAGACTTGGGTCAATTAAACTGAAAGGAAGCAGGTAGTTTGCCTATAGCCCGAAGTGGGAAGAGAAACCAAAGCTCCCTCCCTTCTTTTCTTGAACCAGAATAACAGACGATCAACCAGTCTTCAAACTGAGCCTGAAAGATTTATGGGTGATTCCCCTCTCCATCCCCAATTTCTTTCTCTTTGTGCCCAGGAGAAGCACAGCAACATCATCTTCCTATTCCATGTTATGGATACACTAAAATAGTGACACCTTTAAGACTAACCAACTTTATTGTAGCATAAGCTTTCGAGAGACACAGCTCTCTTTGTCAGGTGATAGCTTCTGATGAAGAGCATCTGACAGAGCTGTGGCTCTTATGCTACAATAAAATTGGTTAGTCTTAAAGGTGCTACTGGACTCTCTACTATTCTGCTACTATGGACTAACACACCTAACTCCTCTGGAACTAAAGTAGTGATACTCCTTCAGTGGCTCTGGAGCAACATATGGCTCTTTAGAGCACCATTCGGTGTACCTGCCCCACTTTCCAGGAAAGTGGGCAAGACCATTCCCTGTGGGGCTTGTGACTGACAGATGGCTCAACCTTTGCAACTGCAGGAAAACTGGAGGATGGGTAAGCTGCTAAACTTTCCTGAGCTGTAGGCCTCATACGAGGGATGGAAGTAAAAGGCTAATGTTCTCCAGCACCCCCACCCGCACCCTTCTCTGAAGCCTCTGGTTATAATTATATATTTAATATCAGTAGTTATTTTGTGTATGTGTTTGGTGGGGTGGGATGCAGTTATACAGTAGTCAGTGGCTCTTTAGATTAATGCTAATTGCAAACGGAGTGGACATGGAGTGGGAACAACTTTACTAAAACATTGTGGTTCAGGTTCCGCTTGTATTCTCAGAAAAGGAATATCTGTCTGTAGCCACCTAAGAAAAACTCAGTAAGTTAGTAGACCACAGTTTCCTACATTCATCCAGTAAAGTCATTTCCAGTTGTGTAACCAGCAGTGGCATGACCACTGTGTCAACGGATACTCTAGGATTTGTGACTTTCTATCAGTTACCAAGCTCCTTGGATCAGGACTGTGGAGAAACAGCTTTCCCCTCTGTGATATTTTCCTGATCTCCAATGGCTCTAGCAGCTATATGCCTCATTGGATTAACCTACTTGCACTACACCTGCATCCCATCAGAACACATTGTTTCCTCAGTGAGTAGGTTTGCCAGGGGCTGGAGATCTCCTAGAATTACAACTGGTCGCTAGACTACAGAGATCAGTTCCCCTCGAGGAGATGGCTGCTTCGGAGGATGGACTCTATGGCATTGTACCTCACCGAGACCTCTCCCTCTCCCCAAAACCTGCCCTTCCCAGGCTCCATCCCTCCCAAATCTCCAGGAATTTTCCAATCCAAAGTTGGCAACCCTACTTGAAGCAAATTACATTTCTCGCAGATTTGATCTGGTGAGTAGAACTGGGGAAATTAAAACATTTAGTTAGGCACCAAGTGATCTCTTAGGATAAGGTACAGTCATTCTATCAACATGGTCAACTGGCTTATCCACCTCATGATTGTACAATGCTGAATATTTGAGACAAATATTTTGGACACCCAATGAAGTATAGATGAATGGCAGCTTAGACTGAGACCCTCCCCCCATTTTATCATGCTAACAAGTCTAACGTTTTTATTTATTAATTATTTTATTGAAGCAGGTAATACACCTTTATGAGGTGATACTAATGTCAGCAATAGTAAGATTCAGGTAGGATTCCTGTGAATTCTTTTAATCAATTGTTAACTGTATTACAAATAGCAAATTAGTCTGCAAAGCAGTAATTTTCCAGTCTTTGTCTCCCAACAGAATAATTAAAATAAGAGTGTGTGGTGATTAATTCCTAATTGGCATATGAAAGACTGAACAGCAAATCTTTAAGCCTCTTGTAGGAGCTCTTTTCAAAGAAAATCTACAAATGCCAACGGGAATTTTAAAATCCTTTTGATAAGAAAGTATACTAGTAACATTTACAGTATTTTGTAAATGTATCTTAGTATAGCTGAAGAAACTGTCTCCAATTCAAAATGAACCATTTCAATGTATTCCATAGGTTCTGGGAGTAGGGGAATGGATTATTTCTTGATATCTTTCACTGGAACAAAGTTGAGAGACTATTCGATTGCAAGTACTATCTACTAAGAAAGAAGTGCATCACAAGAGAAGTTGCATGACCAAAAGGGGGGCTTCTGAAGGCCCAGAAATAAGATACTAGTAGCAAAAATATGCATTGTGTGTATATCTATCCTAATGGCCACAAACTAAGAGGTATGGGGAGAAATGCAACATATGGACTAGTGTCACCTGTCTGTACTGTGATGCCGTTTCGTGACCGGAGAATGCCATTATGGCAAAAGTGCCACTGCTTGCAGGAACCTTATAGCTGTTGTCAGGGGTCATTTCGTAGAAAAAGAGCTGGAGGAACTCATAGCATAACTCATTAGCATACGCCACGCCCCTTGACATCGCAGGAAATGTGTCATTAACGTAACTGATTTGCATATGCCACACACCCTGACATCACCTATCCTGGCTGTTTTGGACCCAATCCTGGCCATTCGGGGCCGAAATTGGGCCCAAAATGGTCAGGATAGGGCCGCTGCTAAACAGGAGAGTGATCCACCACCCATTAGAGGCCCAATCCAGGACGAAATGGGCCCAAAATGGCCAAGAGTCAGGTGGGCAGGGCCACCTGACATGTGACCTCTTTGGGGAACTGCCAGAACTGCGTTCCTGCGCGTTCCCCCTCGAAATGAGCCCTGGATGTTGTTCATATATTATTGTTATTGTTATTTATTGTCTGCCTTTCTCACTGAGATCCAATGCAGATTACACATTGCAAGTGAAAATACAATATAAGCAACAGCTAGGACATTCACTGAGCAAAGTACAATAATGAACAAATGTTTGGACTTTCAGTGAAAGAGATATAGTAGGATATGGTAGCAGAAAGTTTGGAAAACAAGCATAAAGCCAATCACAGAGATGAAATCTTTCTGAAACAAAGCATAACTAATTTATATGGCATGTTTAGCAGGATGGAAACTCCCTAGAAGGCACATGTTTACATTACCCAACAGACAGTACCTAACAGAGTAACATATAGTCCCTGTCACTACTAGGGTTGCCAGGTCCAAGTTGGGAAATTCCTGGAGATCTGGGGGGTGAAACCTGGAGAAACCTGGAGAAGGTGGGGTTTGGGGAGGGAAAGGACCTTGTCATGGCATAATTCCATACAGTCCACTGCCCAGAGTAGCCATTTTCTCCAGGTGAACTGATCTCTGTGGCCTGGAGACCAGTTGCAATTCTGGGAGATCTCCAGCCACTACCTGGAGGCTGGCAGCCCTAGTCACTACCAAGGTATCTCTCTGAACTATTTCTTACAACACAGCATTATCATCTAAGTAGACATTACAATTCCCAACTTCTACCCAGACTGTAAAAGTATAAACACAGAAGTGTGAATTGGCTGCAGTTACCAGAGAGTCCTCCAGCAGAGCAAGAATTGTCCATATTTTGGGGGGTTATGTGGTACTAGACTATATTATCCATCAGAAAAACTCTTGTTAAAGGTCATTTAAGAAGTTTACTATTTTGCACATAGATATGCAAAGCTGATGAATGATTAACACTGGCTTTAAATTCTTTGATGTTGGGAGATAAGATTTCTGTTTATCCACAGTGGGCTTCATAATGGCAATGTTCGCTTATCACAAGCTTACCAGCCTCCAGGTGGGACTTGGAGCTGTTCCAGAATTACAAATGATCTCTAGACTACAGAGCTCCCTGGAGGAAATGATAGTGGACTCTATGGAATCACGTCCACACTGAGCTCCGCTCTCTCCTTAAACTCC
Source organism: Eublepharis macularius (assembly GCF_028583425.1). Taxonomy (NCBI): domain Eukaryota; kingdom Metazoa; phylum Chordata; class Lepidosauria; order Squamata; family Eublepharidae; genus Eublepharis; species Eublepharis macularius. The sequence goes on from NC_072800.1 coordinate 35,491,168, forward strand.
ATCCTCCCTCCAGGGACATTCAAAGTCAGGGTTGGCGCCCTAATTATTAGTGTGCTGGCTGGAACCACAAAAGCCTTAACTAGTCAAGTCAAATCTTTCATGGTATTTCAACCATCACCACCTAGTATAAACACAGAATCATTGACCCAAATGATCCTAAGGATGGCATATACAAGAGATCCAATAATTCAGTGTTCTGAAATTTCTTACAAAAATTCTTCACTTGATTATTTGAAGGTTATATATTACAAGAGTTAAATGTTGTGTCTTAAATAAAAACATAGCTGGTAGCATAACGAAGCCATTATTCACAACGTAAGAATGTAAGCAAAGCCTGCTGATGAGACAAGTGCTCCATCTAGTCCAGAATACTGTTTCACACTGTGGTCCACCAGTTGCCCTGAAGGTTGGGTTGCCAACCTCCAGGTGGGGCCTAGAGCGCTCCCAGATCTCCAGACTACAGATATTCACTTCTGTGGAGAAAATGACTGCTTTGGAGGGTAGAATCTATGATATTATGCCCCACTGAGGTCCCTCCCCATGCTTTACCTCCAAATCCCCAGAATTTCCCAACCCTGCCTAGAGAGCCAAACAAACGGCATAGAGGCTAAGGCCTCCCCCTGATGCTGATTCCGAGTACTGGTATTCAGAAGTTTGCTGTATATGAAGGTTCCCTTTAGTCCCCATGACTAGTAGCCATGGATGGACCCCTTCATGAATCTGACTAACCCCATTTTAAAGCCATCTGTGTTCATGACCATGATTACATCTATGGACGATTAGCAGAAGATGAGGACTTCCATTTGGGGGGTGATGGTGGTAAATCAGAGTCTCCAGCACAATGAGACCCTTCACAACACTGAAGGGTACATTCTAGCATTCACCCAAAACTGTATGGTTTAACTACAGTTTTGGGTTAATGCTAGAGTGTCACCCAGTTTGATGACATCATTTCCTTGTTGCACTGGAAATGATGTCATTGCACCAGAGATGCAAATCATGCCATCCATTTCATCTGAGCATTTCCTCCTGCCACCCAGCTGAGCAGCAGCAGGCAATGAGAGGTCGGGGAAGGAGATGCAGGCAACCCTAATGGATAGTAGTGAGTTCTATAGTTTAATTATTTGTTAAGTAAAGTAGTATTTCTTTTTGTACGTCCTGAATCTATTTCCCAACTATTTAATCTGATGCCCCAAGATCTACTATTATGAAGAGAGGGAGACCCCCTCTACCCCATGCATAATTTCACAAACCTCTGTCATGCCTCTCCTTATCTGTCTTTTTTTCTAGATTGAAAACGTCCAGATTCCCCAGCCTTTCCTCATGGGGGAAGTGCTACAACCCCTTACTCATCTTGGTTGTCCTCTTTTGTACTTTTTCCTGCTCTGCAATATCCTTTTTGAGATATAGTGATCAAAACTGCACATAATATTCCAAGTGAAGTCACACTATAGCTTACAATTACAGTTATTTTTAATCCCTTTCCTAATAGGTCCTAGCATGAAGCTTGCTTTCCACCACTGCTGCACACTGCAACAAAGTTTTATTGAGCTTTCTACTACAACTTCAAGGGTTTTTTTTATTTACTTCATTTATGCCCCTGCATTTCCCCACAAGGGGGACCGAAAGCAGTTTACATTGTTCTGTTTTCTCTCCCACTTTATCTTCACAACAACCCTGTGGGGTGGTTTAGGTTGAGGTAGAGTGGGGATTTTAACCTGGGTCTCCCAGATCCTAGTCTGACGCTCTAACCACCACACCATGGCCATTTCCACATAAAACGTCCGCGCAAAACACCCAGATAACAGCGCCTTCCTGGTGCGATTTCGCGCGAGAAGCTGCTGTCTTCCGGGTCTTTCACGCGATGTTCCGCAGGCAGGTAAGATGTATGAAAACGGCCCCCATGAGCTCTCCTTTAATCTCAATCTCAGCAAGTTCAAATGCTTTTTTTAGTCAAAGTACAAAACATGCTTTTTTTGTTTTGTTTTCTAGAAACAAAGTGGATGGTCTGTGCTTTGAATTGTTAAGCACATTCCTTGAGAACTCAGCACTTGAGCACAGCTTTTTTTAAACAATACACTTTACTTCAGATTTCACAAATGGCACAAGTTATTAGTCAAATGGCTTTGGATCTTACAGTAAGTGGTCTTTATTCTTGTGGAAATAAATGGAGCACTTGAAGTGTTTTTCATTTTCCCATAATGTTAGAGTCAAATTAAATCCAAAGGAAAATCACACCAAAGTTACTTGCTGGACCAAAGCTACATAAAGTCATTCTACTTTTAGAATGAGACGGACTCTGTACTAGTTAGCGAACCATTTGCTATTCACCAGGATCTTCTATAGACCAAGGTACTGCAGAAAACACTTATTCCCCTGAAAAAGGCCTACCACCAGCTTAGTAAGAACTTCCAGTACAAAAAACCCTTACACACTGGTTAAGAAAGAAAGAACTGAAGCAAACCTAAAAGGCTTTTCTTGGGCCTTGGAGATGGAGCTTTACTGTCAGTGAAGATTTTAACTTACTTTAATGCAAAGGCTTCTGCCAGACTACCTGGTAGCCAGTCTAGCTCTTTGGAAGAAGTTGCATTTTGACTTCATTCATCCAAGAGAGACTATTCTACGGTTTAGTCAAGGTGACATGACTAAGAATGTGTTGGTCAGAAAAGCAAAGTAACCCATCCCTTGCAAGTTTGTCACAGAGGCTACAGTATAGGCACAGAAATAAAGCATGAGAAGAGCTTCTGTTCTAGTCTTCTCTTAATGTTTCAACCACATCAGTTGTGAAAAAGTAGTACATAAAATTTTCTCTGATGTCTTAAGTAACGGACTAATGTCAGTCACTCAAACTGTACTATAACAAAATGAAAGCCTTAACGCGATTTTCGGAAATTTTTGCTGATCTTGAACTTGGGCTATGAATGTGATCCTATGCACCTGGAAATAAATCATAGTAAGACTTATTTATTGAGAAATAAGTCCCACATTTTAAATGTGGCCTACTATCAGGTGCATACAATTGCAGTCCAAGTTCAGCACCTGCTAACAAGCATCAGATTGTATCATTAGGCTGGATTAATATGTGCTCCTTGCAGCACGTTTCAGCTGTTCTTCCATTAATGCCATGCACATAAGAATAACAGAAAGGCAGCTTTAAATGTACAGGTTTCTGAGCTGGTTGGTAGCTATACAAGAAGACTGATTTACAATCATGTTTCAGCTTTTGTGTGCTATACAATGCACACATGACTGGTCAAACCATACATACCCATAGGAGTTTCTCACGTCATCTTCATGGCCTTATTCCCACGCAAACAGTAATTGCTGCATGAAATTATTGCCCAAGCAACAAAAGCAGTTCTAGATTTTTGTATGGCATAACAGTATCACTTTTCCACACCAACCCCACCGGCATCATTTTGTAAACCTATTAAAATTCTGCAGCAAAAACATTGTTCTGTACACAACTATGAAAAACATCCTACTAGAGAAACAGCTGTGCAATAAAAGAAAAATAACTTTCCAGTTCAAATTCAGGTCTCCAAGTAATAACTCTGAAAGAAAACTTACCAAGTGCAAAAAGTGTATTCCCTGAACTAGGTCTAAAGTTAATGTCTACAATGTCAGGACTTCCAATCTCGAGCACATCAGAATTCAGATCCCAGGCTTTAACCAGCATAAAGTGCCTTCACAACTGAAGTACAGCCAACAAGTTTACACCAAAGAATGGCCTGAAGGCCATGATGTAGTTCTGGTTACTGCAGAAGGGAAACCGGTTTTGTAAACTACTAGGGAGAGAGAGGTCACCTGGGAGATTTATCTAAACCAGTTATGGAAGTTCAGAAAGTAAGCATCCCCCAATCTGAACTATTTTGCTTTTAGTATTGTGGCTGACTTTAAGTCAAATAAGTCGATATAATGTTTCATTTCCTTGTACTGGGCACTGGCATAGAGACAATTTTGCAGATCTGCACAGGCCTCCTAAAATGAAAAGGGTTTGGTTTTTTTTTTTTTTACAGAGTATACTGGTATTTGCATTTAGTGTGTGACTTGAAGTTCCTTTTCTTGACTAAATGCCAAGTCAAGATAAGAGCTTTCTATTTCCCTTAAGATCCACAAAAACTATTATGTAAGCAACTGTGTTCTCTCCAGCTATTTTTTGCTGGCTCGATGTTTTAAAATGGTGGTTTCAACAATGGCCGTTTCCACACGGTTCCCCACTGCTCATAACAACCTGGAATATCACGAAAAAAACGTGACATCGCGCAAATCTCACACAAGAAAACGCGATCTTCCGTGTTTTTTTCGCGATATTCCGGGTTGTTACGAGCAGCGGGGAGCGTGTGGAAACGGCCAATAAATGTGTATCAATGTTAGAATGTAGCAATTGTTGCCAAGTAGGCCCCCTCCCCTGCTTTGAAGCCTGCTATGAACTGTGCTAAAGTTTCCTGCGTCGCTGTTTTACTGCTACACCCAAAGACTGCTGTGCACGTGTGTGTATTCTGATACACATGTCAGTTTCCTGCCTGCGTGTCAATTACCCTGCTGCAATAGACTGTGTAGTTTACTGACTCCATGTTTGGATAACTGCACAAAGGACTCTCTTTCTGGGCAGCCCTGCCCTGACCTGTATCTGGACTTCCAAGTGTGTGTTTGGACTCTGTTACAAGTGTGCCCCGTGCCTGCATTGCCATCTGCCACAGACCGTGCCTGTTCCCTGCTTTGGACTGTGTTTTAAAGTGTTGTTCCCCCTGCCTCCATGGAAGCCTGCCTCATATGGGCCCAAGCCGCTGCTAGCAGCCGGGCGCCTGCCGGGGAAACCTCCAGCGAGCCTGGCTAGGCGCTCCCTGGTCAGGTCCCGCCTGGAGCCTCCCGCGAGCCGGCCCCCGAGCTTGCCCTCGCTACTGGGCAGCCTGCTATCCAGCCCCAGCTATGCCCAGCCGGCATCCATGTTCTCAGGCAGCCAGAAGACCCTGGGAAGAAGACTGCTTTGAGAAGCCATTTCGGTGAAGCGGGCACACCACGTCCGCAGCGAGAGCCCCTCGCCCTGCTCTGCATATCTTAGGAGCCGCCCCGGAGAAGGAACTAAGTGCCGACCATCCCAAGCACTTAAAGAATGCATCTCAAAGAAACCTCCGCATTCCAGAAGCTGATGACATCAGGACAAGCCCTGTCCGCTGGAACATCCTTTCAGCCCACTTGGATTTCCCCCTCCCTCTTTTGTCCCCTCTTCCTGAGGTGTCACTTATCACAATCTGATTACCAAAGTGGCCCATCCAAGCCATTCAGTAGCCCATTAGACCCTTTGTTTTAATCTGTGAGAACCACCAAGTACAGCACCAGCCCCAGGGTACGTTTTGGGGTATTTAAGCTGGTCTCCCAGACCACTCGGGGCCTCGGCCATTCCCTATCCAGACCTCCTTGCTGTCCGTCTGTGGTTCCAGTGCTGGCACTGGGCCACCCTCGCTGCCGTGTCTCTGCTTCGCTCCAGGATAAGTGAGTATTCCCCCTATCATTGTTGGGAACCAGCTAATGCGAACGTCTCTGTATTTCCTACTCTGTATTTCCTAGATCTTGTGTGTTCCTTGTATGATTGTGCAAGCTAGGCTTACGCTACACTCAATACACGTGTTTGAACCTTACTCCTTGTCTGCCTCTTTTTCACTAGAGTGTCTGGGATCGGGACCTCCGTAAACATAGGTTATGATCCTCGCTTAATATTAATAGTTACAGACTGCTATAGCTAATTCCCCATTATAATAAAGAGCAGTTCTGGTAACAGTTTACTGGTGGAGAATGCGGGCATAACCCAGTTCGTGTGAATGCACGTGAGTCGACACGCGTGTCTTCAGCGAACTGACTTAGAGGAAAATTTTCCAGACCTCAGTGTAAAGAGCGCAATTTAGCTCAGGGAATTAAAAGTGTGAGTGTGTGTGGCTCTAGCGAGCATTTCCTATCTTGTGGGTTGGCTTTTCCCCCATTTCCTCCTTCAGCCAGCTTTGGACTACTTGCCTTTTGTGGTGCACCGCGAGGCCCTCCAGCCGTTATAACCGGTGTACTGTGGGTGAGGACCTCTGAACTGGTGAAGTTCCTGGCCACTTTCCGGGCCGCCTAAACGCGTCTATGTGGGTGGGATCCCAGAAGTAGGCTTTAGATATATACGCATATATACTTCCTGAAGCAGCACATATAAAATTCTTTTCCGCCCTCCCCCGTCTCTCCTAAGTCCGTCCAGACCCCGCTCCTGCCAGCACTTAGGCTTCAATCCCCGCTCCGGAGGAAACGTGAAGGGATTGATAGTCCGTTTGTTTAGTTAGTTTAGCTTTGGGAATCTAAAGCCAGGTTCCTGAAGCCCCGCGGCAGCCGGCCGCACCGTGCTTAAGAGTTTTAAGTTAGACTCTTGGGCGCCTTTCCGCTTGCGAGTTTTAAGTCAGACTCGTGGGCGCACCTTGCTTGGGAGTTGTTAGAACTCTTGAGCGCTTTTCCGCTTGGGAGTACCGTGGTTTTACTCCTGAGCACTTTTGCTTGGGGACTTGCAGAGGCAGTCCTTGAGCGCTTTCAGTCTTTTGGTCTTGGCTTGGAGGCAGTTTAACCGTTTGTCTCTGAGCACGAGGCCTGGGGACACTTTGAGTACAGTTCTTGGGCAGAGAGCTTGAGAGCATTTGTAGCTTCCGAGCAGAGGCTTGGGAGCATTTCTGGTTGCCTGAGCAGAGGCTTGGGAGACCCCTTAATTGCAGTTTCTGAGCAGAGGCTTGGGGACACTTTTTGGTTTTCTGAGCGCATAGGCTTGGGAGACCCCTGAGCTTTAGCTTCTGAGCAGAGGCTTGGGAGCACTGAGCGTTTTTGGTTCTTGGGCTTAGAGAGCTTGAGAGCACCCTCTGAGCCAGTAAACTTTTCCTGGTCCCGTGGCTTGTAGGCAAGCTTGAAACGGGAATAGGAACTTTCCCTTCTCCCCCGGTGGAGAAGAACCGAGTGTAGAACCCAGTTAAAAATCCTTGAGAACCGGAGGGAAGGATAAACCTCCCAAAGGAACATAGAGAGGAGAAAGTTGTTAAAAACCCCTAAGAATCCAGTGTAAGAATCCCCGAGGACCCGAAGGGAAATAACCTCTGAACGGCCCCTAGACGGGAAAACTTATAGGGAGCTTTAATCGCCCCACCCCTGGTGTCGCTGATCCACTCTTTAACCTCCCCCGAGATCAGCCTTAAACGAAGTAAAATGTACCGGGCAGCCCCCACCGTGCCCCGCCTGGAGAAGTGGCTAGTGAAGAAGGGAGATTGCCCTTGGGAAGCCGGTTCCTTCAAGGGACCCGACCCGCTCCAGATAGTCAGAAGTGCCTTCCAGGATTTCTGTGAGAAGGAGAAACCTAGGTCCAGTAAGAAAGATAGATACGGAGCTTGGGCACTTTTCACCGCCCTACAGGACAGCGTGTCCCTAATTAATAAGCTACAGGCAGCTCAAGAAGAGCAGGAACAGGAGATAGAGCAGTTAAGGAAAGAAAAGAAGGAACATGAGGCGAAAGCAGCCGAGTGGCGTTCAGAGCGAGTTAATTTCATGCTGGAGAAGCAGGGACTAACCACTGCCCTCCAGGACGCTCAGCATAAGGCTGAAGCGGCCACCGCTCGTGCCGACATGGCTGAGCATGCAGTAATTGAAGGACAGGAGAAGATTGCGAAATTAACCCATGCTGCCCAGTTCATGGCAGAGCAGAAAGTTGCAAAGATAGCCGCAGCAGACCACTCCGCTTGTAAGAGGGAGCTAGAGGCCCTAAAACAGCACCTGGGAATGCAGCAGGCCGTAATTTCCGCCGTGCATCCCACTGCCCTCTTGGCCCTCCCCGAAGATAGTACCGACAACTGGTCATCCCCTTCGTCTCAGCCCGAGGAAGCCCCGCAGCCCCTCCGCCCGATAGCTACCAAGGAGATCGTCTCCACAGATGAGGATGGCAGAAAGACAGACCGGATAGTTAAAGAGACCCGCAATTGGAGGCCCGATGAGCTCCAAGCCATAGCGGACCGCATGGGACCCCTGAACCGAGACTCAGCTATACAATGGTTCACACACGTGACCATGTCCCAGCCCTCTGCCAGTGGTTCCGATGTGGCCCAGCTGGCCCGCCACTGCGCCAGCCCCGAAATAGTCACAGCCCTTAATGCTTACGTTTCCAACCGAAGGCTAGCTACCCGCAGCCAGTACGGAGCAATTAAAGAACTGTGTGCATTCCTATGGCCCACCAAGAGCTTAAAGGCCCTATACATTGCAGAATCTCAAAAACCCGGAGAGGACCCAGAGGCCTATTTAGCTAGAAAGCAGCTTCTCGCTGAGCTAGCAGACGAAGTGGACCTAGATGCAAGCGATGTACCCGACTTCGATGAGCTAGAATTCAGAAGGGCAGTCATAGACGGGCTCAACAGCACCACTCGCCTAGCCCTGGCAGGAGTAGAACCCGGGAGCATTACATGGGGAGAGCTGGAATCCCGCATCAGGAGCATTGCAGGCCTGTTGCGAGAAACCGGCGCCATCCGCCATGTGAAGTCCCCGGCCTCCCATAGGAAAGAGAGTGAGCCCATCAACACAGTCACGTATGCCAACCGTGGTCCCCACTCCCAATATCGGCCCCAAGGGCATAGCTCGTACTCGGAGCCTAGAGGTGGCATCTTGCGTGGGAGAAGTGGTAGCTTCAACCGGGGCCGCGGCCAGAGGGACTCCCGTCCAGGAGTAACCTTTGCGCCCACCCCCAGTCGCTACCCTTCCTCCCCACAGGGACCCTCTGAGCCCTGGAGACCTGCGCTGCCCTCGGCACCCCTGCCCCCTCGGGCACCTCACCCCTACAATCACCAGGTCTACCCTCCCCCAAGTCAGACTGACCCCTGGAGACCGCAGCCAAAGGACCATGAGGAGCCCTCTGACATAGGAGAACCGCCACCAGCTGGGAACCCCTTTTTCCAATAGGGATGCCCGGGGGTCACACATGCTTCTCCCCACTTAACTGCCCGTGGGAGAAAACTAAAGGTTGAGGCTAGCCTTCGACCTCCGGGAACTAAAAATAGCTGGAAACTTAAAAGAGAGAAGGAAAGTTTCCAAAGGGTGATTCGCACCCAGAACCCAGCACCAACTTTGCCAGACACCTCTGAAAGAAATCTGGCAGAGCTGCAAAATAAAATCCATGAGCTCATAAGTGTAAATAGGGAACAGAATTTAAAAATAAATGATCTTAATAAAGAGAATGAGGAATTAAAAGAAAAATTAAATGCTTGCACAACAGAGAAAGAGCAGCTCCACAATAAATTCCTTAGCATGCAGACTTTGCTGGAAAACCAGAATAATGAAACTGCCACTTTAAAAACCCTGATGCAAAATCTCCTAGAATCCCAGAGACTCACTGAGGTCAGATTAAAGACTTTAGAGGAACAATCAGTGATTGAATCAGCACCCCGCCCCGCCAAAGGCAGTGAAACAGGTAGTCAGTCACCTTTGCCTCCAATTTCACCCTCAGCCCCCATGCCCAAGAAGCCAGAATTCACCTTAGCCTCTGAGCATGTGCAGAGTTTAAAAGTAATTCCCCAGGAAATTGTCTTGGCTCCCATAGAGTGCCCCCAGCCAAGCTATACACAGCCCACCGTGACTGTGCCCTCTTGCAATGATCCTGAAGAACAGGTAAACAAAAGTAAAAATGCAGTTCCTTTAAAAGAATTAAATTGCTTTGAGAATCCAGTGCGTGCAACTACACACCAAATAGCTTTCTGTCAGCCTTCCCTGACTAACACCCCTGAAGAAAACCTCATGTTGGGCCTGTGTGGTTTAGTAGTGCTTGAGCTAATTCAGAGACATGTGTGCAGCTGTTTCCTCATTTTAAAAGGCTCAAGCCCAAAACTTAATGAAAAGGTAGAGCCTCCAGCAGTAAGTGCAGTCAGGAATGTAATAAGGCAAGTGAGCAAACTCCAGAAAGACTCCCAGTTGCTAGCAGCATCTAAAACAGACTATTCCCACTCAGCGTTGCACCCCCACCCCTCATTGAAATGGAAAAACTGGCCAGACCAGGATTCTGACCTCCTCCCAGTTCTTCCTTTTGTCCTCTCCCAGGCTGAAGTAAGCCCAAATAAATGTAATCACTGGTTCCCTCTCAGAATTTGGAAGGGATTGGAACCAGGAGTGGAAAAGCCACCTTAAGGAGACTTGAGTTCAAGTCCCTGCAGCCCCCGTCCCTTTTCGTTGTGCAGTCTTAACTTTATGTGTGTGTAAACCTGAAGCCCAATTCCCTTTTGAAATTAGATATAAAAAGCCAACTTGGCTTCATATAATCATTTAGTGTTTTTGTTATTTCTTGTCAGTTCTATTCTTTAACCTTCTTAGGCGGGCCCCACAGTTGGGACCCTAGGGGGAAACACGGCAACCAAGGCCAAATAGGACCACCACCGAAAGTGATTCTTAATTGGATTGTAAGCCGCATGTTCGGGAAAAAATTGCACAGGCAAAAGAGATTTGCTGTGTGTAAAAGTGTTTGGAGAGGCTTTAGCCCAAAAGTGAATGCGTTTCCAATATTGGAGACACACCAATAAAGGTGATCTCTGTATTTGAAAACATTTCACCCGCCGTGCTGGTGAAGATCCCGCATCTACGTAGATTCGGGGTCTCACCTGCCAGACCCACGCTTTCGCATGATGGTCGGCTTTGGCTTTGAGGGCCGTGCCTCCCCTGGAAGAGGATCCCCAAATAGCCCAACATCCCTCTTTTACTAATGTCCATATTCGTCATGGTGAGTTGCTATACGGCGCCACCACTTAGTACGCTTTAGTGCAAAAGTAAAAGACCCGCCAGTATTTTGTAAATATGTTACCCCTGGAATGTGTTATTGAGGTGCGTTCGCCACGCACAAGGGGCAGCATGCCTCATTTACATAGCCAGGATCCCCCGCGCCAAGATGACCCCCGAATAACCCAGACCCAGTGGCGCCGGCAGATCTCGGCCGCCTCCGCCGCTTTTCGATAAACGCTGCCGAGCACCTTCGGCTCCACTTCGGCCCTTTCCGCCAGCAGCCGCCCGCCCCACGTAATCTTTTCCCTTGCCCGTACCGTATAAGGGAAAAGAAGGGGGGGAGACATATTGAAGTTATAATGAAGCCATGCCAGGCCTTCCAAGTAAGGGCAACCCAAAAGTACCCCACACCCGTATGCCTCTTGCTCCGTGTATTTTTCTTTTGGCTCAGTGCATTTTTCTTTTGCTCAGTGTATTTTTCCTTTTTGCCCGGTGTATCGTTTTTCTCTTAACTAGAAGATGGGGCCTCCCGAGGGAGTCCCCCCCAAAAATTGGTTGTCCTGCAAACATATGACGAAGGCCCATTTTTGAAAATTAAAGCGAGGGTCCCCGTCTGCAGCAACCCTTATAGTTAATGGAAACCGCTCTTTAGTTTTTTTTCTTTTTAAAACGGCAAGGCCAGGCCGAGCCGGACCGATAGCTCTCAGCCCGCAAAATAAAAGCAGCCCGCCACCGAGCAAGGGGGCACCTGAAGGCCACATAGTCCAGGCACCCAGGGACCCCTGGGGCGAGTTTGCATAATCCCGCCTAACGCACAGCCGACCCTTGCTCGACGTAAAGACGTTTCCCCTCTGAAATATACACGCTTTAGAAAGAAACCTTCGCATAGGAGTCCCCCAGAGCAACAAGCTGGAAGGCTCGCTTAGTGCTCCGGGACTTCTCGTTCGAACCCCGCTTAACATACAGTGCTGGCAGAAAAACGCCCTCCCTTTTCTTTTTCCCTACTTCACCTCACTCATTTATTTTGCTGCAACAAACTCAGGGAACCTGTACTTATATCCGCAGGTCTCCCCAGGATATTTTCGCCACAAAAAGGAAAAAGGAAGGCCAGGAGATGAGGCACCTGGCCACTCTGTGTTTGCTCGTGCTGGCAGGCACCCTAATAGAGGGACGCCCGTCCAAATTAATGCCCTACCCCCACTGGAGATGTATCAATACACTAGCAGGAAATGAAATGATGGTCTGCAAAGTTGTGCAGCAGAGCAATATGACCACCCCCATGGATCGCACTAACTTCCGCAGTTGCGAAGAGCAGTGGATCCGACCCCCAGAGCTTGTTATTTTATGTGTGGGAGTCAAAACTCTGTCCCAAGAATTAGTGTGTTACTCGCCTACTGATACAGTTTCACCACTTGCTCCAATTCCATGTATGTTTCTCCCCCGTATCAGGCCAGCCCCCACCGCAGTCCCGGTGGTAGACAAATATACCACCCCTGCCAACTTCGAAACCTCGCCATTTGTCACTGAGGCTTTCGGACCATACTGTGAAGTTATTTTAGTGTCGGCCGCAGTATGGAAGGCAGGAGACCCCTTTAGAATGACCATCCTACTAGGCACTACTACCACTGAATCTGCATCAGTCACTATCACGCCCCCTTCAGGCGCAGTTCTCTCCTTTACTATAGAACGCTGGGAGAACCTGACCTGGATTGTAAAGGAGGAAGACCTAGCCAAACATGGCCCACCCGATTGGATTCTGGTTCAACAGACGCCCGAATGCCAAACCAAGCCCCTAGTAGAGAAATTTCACCGGCTTGGGCTGCTCTTTGTAAATTTGACTCACGAACCAGGCAATTACTCCCTGCTGATCCGGACCCAGGAGACCCACACCATCCAAATTGACCCTTTGATTGTTAGCAGTGAACAATTAAGCCAAGGCGGCACGCATATAGTGGGCTCCCATGTTTTGAAAACTGACATTCGAGAGAGAGTTCTAGTCCGCCCGCAAATGTCTTTAAAAGAGATCCGCATAGACTTAGCTGAGCTAAATGTAACCCAGAGGCTGCCGCAGTGCGCTCCCTATCTGGAGGCCGGTAGCAAGGGTTGGAATGCATGGCTACAACTGTGGATCGATCCTTCCCCCTCTCTCTCGCGTGCCAGACGAAGCATTGCCGACTGGACTGCTCCTGCAGCCGGAGGCTTAGCAATCATGGATTCGGTCAATATTGAGACTCTCGCTAATAAGTTTGCCCATGTTACGACTAGCATCTCTGACTTAGGTAAACCGGTGGTGCAGTCCCTAAATTCCATTTCAAATGGGCAACACGAGATCAGCTCCATTTTAGTTAACTGGGAGAGTCAAATTGAAAGAGATTTTTCTCTGCTGCTCAAAGGAACACAGTCTTTGGAACGCAACATGTCAATAGCCATGGCATGTGTGCAAGCCCAACAATTAAATCAGGCTGTGGCCATGGGGCTAATTCGGCAAGCCACGGACGGGCACTTGCCCCTGGAAATTAAAAGATTGATTATGCCCAAATTGTCACCCATTGAACTGGAGCTTGAATCCTGGTGGTCTCTTGTAAATTCCTCATTCTCACCGACCACCCAGGAGCTTAAATTATTTTTATTAACGGCCAGTGCGCACGAGTCATTCCATGTGTATCCAGTCGTGCCTCTGGGACTCCAAGTCAGCGACACCGAAGTCCTCTACGCCCGCCACCCCGACCATTGGGCCCGCTTCACCCCGACCGGATGGCAGCTCGTCAGCCTCCAAGGGTGCCAGCATCGAGACCAGACCGGCTTCATCTGCCAGGACCAAGCCTTTGCACCTCATCACCCCTGTGTAGCCCCGCAAGTCGACGCCCTCAACGAATGCTCTTTCGAGGTCGCCCGGGAGAACAGCTCCGCTGTGGTCTACATTGGGAAAGGATGTGCCTGCGTGCGAACGGCCTGCGATTTTGTGGTCCTGAACTCGTTCCAGCTGAAGCCCGTGATCCCGGGAGTCAATCGCTGCTTTTGCAACCTGTCTTCGGTGGCAGCCTGCGACTTCACCTACACGGTACCGGTCTGGACCCAAGAAGAGATCCTGGTGGCACCCTCCATCTATCGCTATGTGAAGCCTGTCTCCCTTGGCATCGGTCTGGAGCTAATCCACGAGCTCCTGACCCACCCGCAGCTCCACCGCACCCTCCAGAGCATCCAGAGGGACGGGGACACTACTGCTTTGGTGGTGTCCCACAACGGAAAGGAGATCCTGGACCTGGTCCAACGAATCAAGACCACCGGTGAGCACTCGTGGTGGGAGACCCTCTTTGGCTGGAGCCCCACCGCCACTGGAATTTACAATTTGGCTTTGCACCCAATCATCGTTATCTTGGCCTTCCAGGTTTTGTTGTGTGCCTCACTGCTTTATTTGGGCTGTTGGAGCCGCCGACAGCTCCAGCAACTCCAGCTGTCTTACCGCTTGGATCACTATAGCCCCGACCTTCTTCTGCCTTAAGGGTTGTTCCTGGCGCCCCGTTTTAGCCTTTGTTTGTTTTATTGCTTGTGTTGTTATGATCATGTGTACGGATCCTGAACCAGCCCCATGGACGCTTTGCTGCCGGACACCGCTCCGAGGCCCTCTTGTGGACTAGGGGGGGACATATTTCTCTGCCTCCCAGCCCACGGCCCGTCTCCAAACGACCGCCAGCAGCGCCACCTCCATGAGGACTAGAACTGTGTGCCTGAAGCCCTTCTCGCCGCTCACCGACCCTGCTCTGCGGATTGTCGCAGACAGCAAGGGGGGGTGGAAGTGTGTTTTGGAACACATGGACTAAGTTTGCCTGTTTCTGTAAATATGCAACCCAGTCTAGCAGCTGTACTGCGGACTGAGCCGTCTGTGATCTTTGCTGCTCTATTGTTTTATGAATTTTTTTTATGAATTTTAACTCCCATGAATTTAGCCCCGAACTAGTCCCTCTCTCTATCTATTGCAAGTGCGCCCATGAACTTTATCCCTATGAATTTGATTTTAACCCTAGGAATTGCCTTTTTAACCCGACTCCCTCCGCCGAGGTAATTCTAGCATATCCATTATTTTATGAATTTGGTTTTAACCGGGACCCCTCCGGAACGGTCTCTTTTAAAGGTTATGTTATTTCTGATTTTAAGCTCGATGAATTTGGTTTTAATCTGACTATATGAGTTGGTCTTTTAATTGCAGAGTTTATTTTTCTGACCCCCTATGAGCCCTTCCGCCGCTCACCCCTCATGAATTGTTTCCACGCACTTGCTTTTACTCTTGCTGCTTTTATTGGTTTTAACCTCCCGAATCATTGCTTTTAATCCTATATATTTATGTATTTATGGTTTTAATTATCTATGAATTGTTCAACCCTTGATGAATTGATCTATGCCTTGCTTGCACACTTCACTTTCATCCTCTATGAATTGCTTTTACTCTTACATTCATGAATTGTACCCATGAATTGTCTTTGCCTTTAATCCTATGCTTACGAATTATGAATTGCCCCTGGTTTTAGTGTATCAATCCACCATGAATTACGGACCTCCAGTTATGAATTGATCTATGTACGCAAAATATGAATTATTTCTGCTTGTATACATGAATTGCTATTACCTATGAATTATTACTATTTATTCTGACGGTTGCACTTAGCACACCCCCTGGTGTGAACCCAGAGACCTGCAGCCCATTGGCTGATCTAAATTGCACTTATTCGGTTAGGTGGTTCTCCAAACTAAATTTTTGAGTGACGCCTCCTCCCCCTTCCCTTCCCACTCCTTCTTCGCTCGAAGCTCGACCACCGGACATTGCCGACCACCTCGCCTTTGAAGTCAAGTTCGGAGACCCGCGCGCCTGACGTCCCGGGGTCTCCGAGGGGGGGAATTGTTGCCAAGTAGGCCCCCTCCCCTGCTTTGAAGCCTGCTATGAACTGTGCTAAAGTTTCCTGCGTCGCTGTTTTACTGCTACACCCAAAGACTGCTGTGCACGTGTGTGTATTCTGATACACGTGTCAGTTTCCTGCCTGCGTGTCAATTACCCTGCTGCAATAGACTGTGTAGTTTACTGACTCCATGTTTGGATAACTGCACAAAGGACTCTCTTTCTGGGCAGCCCTGCCCTGACCTGTATCTGGACTTCCAAGTGTGTGTTTGGACTCTGTTACAAGTGTGCCCCGTGCCTGCATTGCCATCTGCCACAGACCGTGCCTGTTCCCTGCTTTGGACTGTGTTTTAAAGTGTTGTTCCCCCTGCCTCCATGGAAGCCTGCCTCATATGGGCCCAAGCCGCTGCTAGCAGCCGGGCGCCTGCCGGGGAAACCTCCAGCGAGCCTGGCTAGGCACTCCCTGGTCAGGTCCCGCCTGGAGCCTCCCGCGAGCCGGCCCCCGAGCTTGCCCTCGCTACTGGGCAGCCTGCTATCCAGCCCCAGCTATGCCCAGCCGGCATCCATGTTCTCAGGCAGACAGAAGACCCTGGGAAGAAGACTGCTTTGAGAAGCCATTTCGGTGAAGCGGGCACACCACGTCCGCAGCGAGAGCCCCTCGCCCTGCTCTGCATATCTTAGGAGCCGCCCCGGAGAAGGAACTAAGTGCCGACCATCCCAAGCACTTAAAGAATGCATCTCAAAGAAACCTCCGCATTCCAGAAGCTGATGACATCAGGACAAGCCCTGTCCGCTGGAACATCCTTTCAGCCCACTTGGATTTCCCCCTCCCTCTTTTGTCCCCTCTTCCTGAGGTGTCACTTATCACAATCTGATTACCAAAGTGGCCCATCCAAGCCATTCAGTAGCCCATTAGACCCTTTGTTTTAATCTGTGAGAACCACCAAGTACAGCACCAGCCCCAGGGTACGTTTTGGGGTATTTAAGCTGGTCTCCCAGACCACTCGGGGCCTCGGCCATTCCCTATCCAGACCTCCTTGCTGTCCGTCTGTGGTTCCAGTGCTGGCACTGGGCCACCCTCGCTGCCGTGTCTCTGCTTCGCTCCAGGATAAGTGAGTATTCCCCCTATCATCGTTGGGAACCAGCTAATGCGAACGTCTCTGTATTTCCTACTCTGTATTTCCTAGATCTTGTGTGTTCCTTGTATGATTGTGCAAGCTAGGCTTACGCTACACTCAATACACGTGTTTGAACCTTACTCCTTGTCTGCCTCTTTTTCACTAGAGTGTCTGGGATCGGGACCTCCGTAAACATAGGTTATGATCCTCGCTTAATATTAATAGTTACAGACTGCTATAGCTAATTCCCCATTATAATAAAGAGCAGTTCTGGTAACACAATACTGAGAATGTAATTACAAGAACTTGTAAATTATATTGAAAGTATATAGATTGGGGCACAAAATGTGTTCTGCTCATGCACACTGTTCTATTAACTGTTTCATTGCTATGTTCCAAACTGAGCCCTTGCCGAGTTACAAACTGAGACAAATCCAGAGTTGAGATTAGCTCTGAAGTAGAGGAAAGAGCACCAAAAAGCCAGGCCAGCTATATGTGGAGTGCATCCTGCATCTGTTAAATTACTGTGACAAAGAGATTCCTTAGCATTTGCCAAAATCAAGCGAAGTTACTCGGTTTTCTTGTTTGGCAAAAGGAACAGAGTTTATTTATCAGCCAGCAAAAATCTATTTCCATCTACTCAAATGATGCACTGGAATGGGTTTAACTGAAATGCCAAACCACTGATTGAATAGACAGCGATATTCAGCTGCTGTTTCCAAGATCCATGCTACCTATTTGCTCAGTAACAAATGCTTACTGTCAATACATGCAACACTGCCTACAAGGATGTTTATCTCTTCCAAATAGCTCCACGCACATTTCTAGTTTCCTGTATACTGTCATCCACAAGATGGGCCATGTGGAATGGATCCAACAGTAATTTCTGCTGACGGAAAGGATTCCTGTCACCAGAACGGGACTTCCTTAGCTCTCTCCCTCACGCTGAATCCTGAAACGCTCCCAAAAATGTTGCTGCTGAAAGGACGGGGGATCCTAAGGAACAGCATGAGTGCCGAGCTGAGGGTCTTCAGTACAGGGGGAACCAGCCGAAATCCTCCCCTTCTGTTTGTGGAACTTTATAGCTGGATCCAACTTAAAATCATGAGATAATCAATTTACCCAGCACAGTTAACAATGTTGCTTGAAATATTTCAATGCAAGCTCACCCATCTTTAGCAAAATGTTTTCATCTTGCAGAGATCTTAAATAAGCAAGCACCTCTATTCCTGGTGCAACTGAAACTGTATGTTTTACAGTGCAACCAGTGAGCGTAGACAGGAGTAACTCCACATAGGCTTAAGTAAAACACAATACATTGATCTTAATATGGTATGAATATACCATTCTGGAGCAGAAAAAAACCCTGAATTTTGTTTAGGATTGCCCTGGTAAATCCCATTAAGCTCAGTGTAATTTACTCCCAAGTAAGTAAGCATATAATTGCCAAGTTTAGTCACGCTAGAATGTGATTGAATGTTCAGGACTGACTCTTCTATATTGTCCCCCACGCACACAAAACCCATCTAAGAACCCCCAAGTAAACAACTTAATAATAATCCACACTTTTTACACATAACGATGAGCAAATCTCATACAAACTAGCTGATTTTATGTCAAGAAGCTTATTTCTCGGTAGTTATTTGTGCATGCAAATTCTCATTTCTAAAGAGTGAGAACCACACACACATTCTTCAAGTTTTCCAAAAGCCATTTTTTGATCCAGGGATGAAAAGAGCACCTTACCTTACTATTCCTGAATTGCAGGGCATGTTCAAAGCGCTATAAACAGTCATTTGGTCATAGAGGCACTGCTAGCCTTGGCAGGTTGGGAAAGGATGGCAGCAACCAGAACAGAGACTAGTGACAGGGTTACCAACCTCCAGGTGGGGGCCTGGCGTTCTCCTGGAATTACAACTCTGGCCAGGGAAATTCTTGAAGATTTGGGGGTGGTGCCTGGGGAGAGCAGAGTTTAGGGAGCTCGTTCAGTCTGAAGGTGCCATTTTCTCCAGGGGGAAATATCCATGTCACCTTGAGATCAACTGTAATTTTAGGAGAACTCCAGGTCCCACCTGGAGGTTAGCAACCCTATAGAGATCAGTTCCCTTGGAAGAAATTTATTTATATATTTACATTATTTTTATTCTGGCAGCTCCGGAGAGTAGACTCTACCGCATCACATCCCCACTGAACTCCTTCCTCTTCCCTAACTCTGCCCTCCCAGACCACCTCTAAAATCCACAAGAATTTCCTAAAACAGAATTGTCAACACTAACTCCTGCAGAGTAGGCCTAGTGTAGATCTGTCCACTAGAATCTGCAATAAATTGCATCAAAAATGAAGTAAATTTTTTTAAAGCAAGAAGTACTGATCAATTTTTACAAGCCACTTTCCTCAGGAAAGTAAATTCAACACCACCTCAGAAGGCTGCAAACATAATTGCCATGCTAGAATTACTGCCTTTCCTTGCCGTGATTTATATGCTTTAACTTCCATTCACCTGGTTCAGTAATGCTTACCTTTCCCCATGTTCCATCTATTTTTCCTGCACCACTGCGGGTTTTCCAAATGCCTAGAGTAGAAGCTTTGTGAAACCGCCTCACAACTGATATAATCATCCTCAGTTGTTGTTCCTTTTAAAAGGAGCTAAACAAGTTCTTTTTAACAGCATGTCATTAAAAAGTGACACACCTAGGGCAAGCACTTAACATGTGCATGCAGCTATTTCTCCTAGCCCATTGTAAAGATGTACAGTCGATTGCTTTACAAAATCCTTTTCTGCTGTTCAGCTGCCAGATGTTCAAAACAAAGGACCTACAGTAAATGCCCAATATTAGAAGAAATTTCATAATCACAGCCTATACTGGGAAGAATTCTAGGGGCAGGGCAGAAAAACACTGAATCATTTCCCTGCCGACATCACAGGGAAGCAGCCCAATTCCTTTGCATCTCAATACAGCATGATGATAAGCAACCTACTGCTTCGGCAATGCACTTTCCCCAGCCCTCTTCACAGAAGTGGAAGCAAAACTTTCATGTCATTCAGGCCTGCGTGAGCCCTTGCAAGAAGTTCCCCTTGCCTAATGCATTTTTCTGTCCAGCTAAAAAGACGGCTCAGTTTGTTCCCTTGGAGAATTAGGTTATGGGGATTTGTGCCAAAGAAATGATTTCATTATTGGACAGAGTTGCTAGGTAGTTAATAGGATGGCATGGAAATGTTAGATGGCTAATAAGCTAAACATAATTGTAGGCACAAGAGGGAAGCCTGCTGAAATAGAACCCAGGCTAAAATAAATCACAAAAAGAATAAAGCGCACAACTTATAATTATACAGTGGAATTGCAAATGCATACAAATGATGAAAATATAATAGGCCATGCCTATTATAATAAATCCTGTAACTAACAACACTTCCCGCGAATGAAAAAGTCTGAAAATCCTTCATTGCCACAATAGTAGACTTCACTAATAAATATTACCATAGAAGGAAATCTCTTTTCAGTTAGCTGCAAGCTGCACAAAAAGATCCAATGGACTAAACTGGTTTATCCCCCTTTCCCATTGTATGCCTCCCTATGTTACTCCTGGAGGTCCCCAATCCCCCAGAAGACAAATTCCATGGAGAACAGTAGGCTGCAAGGGAAAGGGGGAGGCAGGAAAGCACATACCCACTGATGGATACACATACACCCCCCTTGGGTACAGACCTTAACGTAGTAAGTGACGCTGAGAGCAACACCATCAAGAGTGAAGATTTGGTCAAGATTCTAAACTCCTAGAAGAGTCACTTAAGGCGGAGTGGTCAAAGCTGAGACACCAGACTAAGATGCATCCACCCCCTTCAGGAATCAACGGTCACATCAGCAGAAGAGAACTGAATGTTCCAATGGTGATGGGAGCGGAGGGATTCTTGAAGGCTAGCTACTGGGCAGCAGCAGTAGTGGAAGGTGACACGAGCTCTCACAGACAACGGCAGTGACACCTTAGCTAACCTTGGTTAGTGCTGCACAGAAGAAAGTAATGGTAAACCACTTCTGATCATCTCTTACCTTGAAAACTCTATGATGAGACTATCCAAAATGAAGGAAGATACAGTGCTGGAAGACACATATAATAGGAGCACAGAATGTGAGAAGTATGAAGCCAGATAAGCTAGAAATCGTAAAATGAGAAATGAAACTTTTAAAACATTGCAATCCTGGGTATGAGTGAACTAATGTGGAATAGAATGGGTCAATTTCAGTCAGAAAATTACAAAGTGTTTTACTGGGGAAATGACAAATTCAAAAGAAATGGTATTGCTGTAATAGTGAGGTGAAATGTAGCTCAAGCAGTCAAGAGCTACAACACAAAGTCTGACTCGTTAATATCATTCAGACTTCACCGAAGGCCTATTAACTAGAGATGGGCACGAAATGAACCACGGAACAAAATTCTGTACAGAATGGCTGGTTTGTTTGCACCAAAACATGCGTTCCGTGGGAATGCGTGTTTACAGAACAAATGAATTTTTCCAGCCATTCCGTGGCTGGGTTCAGAGTTTCACAGACCCCGCACCAGTTTCAGCCCATCAGCTGAACCCAGCATGGAGTCTGTGAAACTGACAGCCCCTACTCAGGAGAAAGGGAATGTCAGTTTCACAGACCCTGCGCTGGGTTCAGCCAATGGGCTGAAACCGGTGTGGGGTCTGTGAAACTGACAGCCCGTTTTTCCTGCTGCCAGGGCTGTCAGTTTTACAGACCCCGCATCGGTTCCAACGTGGGGTCTGTGAAATGGACAGCCTGGGCAGCAGGAGAAACGGGCTGTCAGTTTCACAGACCCTGTGCTGGAACCAGCACAGAGGCTGTGAAACTGACAGCCTCTTTTCCTCCTGCCCGGGCTGTGTCAGTGTCACAGACTCTGTGCCGGTTCCAGCATGGGGTCTGTAAAACTGACAGCCTGGGCAGCAGGAAAAGAGGCTGTCATTTCACAGACCCCACACTGGAACTGGCACGGGGGCTGTGAAATGACAGCCCGGGCAGCAGGAAAAGAGGCTGTCAGTTTCACAGACCCCCACGCCCAAAACTGGCATGGGGTCTGTGAAACTGATAGCCCTGTTCTCCTGCTGCCCAGGCAGTAGAAGAAAGGGGCTGTCTGTTTCAAACACCCCACACCGGCTTCAGCAGCTGGTGCAGGGCAGTTGAAATGCCACGGAACAATGAACCACGAACTGGGAAAAGGTTGGAAGTTCATGGTTCGAGGTTCCGTGGAATGCTACGAACCACGAATCACGTGGTTCTTTTTTTCTTCGTTCCATGCCCATCTCTACTATTAACATAACCATCATTCAAGTTTATGCTCCACTACAGATACCGAGGAGGAAAAAACTGAAAACTGTTACACAAGTGTCCAAGAAAAGATTGGTCATACAGCTAAACAAGATACGCTGATCATCACAGGTGACTAGATTGCAAAAGTAGGAGACAAAACAGAATCAAACATTGTTCGAAAATTAGGGCTAGAATCATGAAATGAAGGAAAGTGACTCATAGAATTCTGTGAAGTCAACAATTTGTTCATTGCTAACATGTGCTTCAGGTAACCTAACAGATGATTGTATGTAAGGAAATTGCTGGGTGGCCAATATAGGAACCAAATAGATTTCATAATTGGAAGCAGAAGATGGAGAAGGTCTATTCTCCAATACAGATCATGGGCCAAATCCACGCGCACACACCATCCGCTTATCTCGCGCAGTCATAGCAGTTGGGTTCATTCCACTACCATGCTGAGCATCATCACATTCACCCTCCCAGTGTGTCTTAGTGGCACAATCAGTTCTCCACACGCCACTGAGTAAAGTGTTATAGTGGGCAGTTCCCTCCTCTGTCATCAGCATTGATGGCGCACGTCACTTCCCTTTTTTAAAAAAAAAAGTTAATTTTGCGCTATATTCCGACTCTTATGTACGCAGAGCCAAGGAAAAGCCAGAGTATTTATAGGGGGGAACCAGGTTCCATTCAAAGCTGAGAGCAGAAAGTAACTGATAGTAAAATAAAGGACCATCAACTGTTTCTTTTCCCGTGCAAACCGCTGCTCACTAAAGTAGGTTTTGCGGTATACCGACCTTTCTTTATTGTGCAAATGCGCTGGGCAAAAACAGATTTCCACCATTATCACGTGGTACAGAAAGAAGGCGCAATTGTGGCGTGGTGATGACGGGGAACACGCAGAATGGGAAAGCGTGTGAGTATCTGCTTGAACAGCGCTGCGGTTGCAAAAAAGGCGCGAAAACAAAAGGGAAGTGTGAATTCGGCCATGAATTGTTAATATCAAAAGTTAGAATTAAGCTGAAGAGAAACTTTTTTCAAAGTATGATGCTAAAGCCTAGCTGTAGGATACCCTATAACCGCTAAGTCTCAGCTCTCAATCTGTATGAGGATAATGCATTTCTAAGTACTGAATGGGACACTCTGAACATGCTCAGAAGAAATGTCTCCTGACACCTCATGCTCCAGCATTAGATACTTGCCGTGAAACCAGGTTCTGAAAACTGTTCATCATTTTCTAATGTCCAGCCTTGCTACTTTGTTCTAATGAGCCATTTATGAAATGTCTGTTTTCACTTAGAATGGAGTTACACATCATGCAGCAAACATCCATAGTCACTGTAGTTTCCAGAACAATTTTGTGCATTATTGAAGACTTCTCCCATTATGAATTTAAACCAATTAGCATGAAGTCTGACCTCACAGTGAACCCATCGCAAGGCCAGGGCACATGGATAAGCGCTACACATTTAAGCATCTGGGGATGATGGGAGGGAGATCACTTTGCCAGAGAAAATGGTTTGCATTGGCTTTGTTAACATATCCTCGCTCCCTCTTCTCACATGTATGACTTGTTTCCTGTGGTCTTCTGCTCCCCCATCCCCCTTCTGTCGAGAATATGACACCCTGCAAGTTCCCAAGAGCAAACTACTGTGCATTTTTATACCCTGAATTCCTCCCCCTTTTAGGATAGTAACTCATCTACCAGGACTGCAGCTAGTTCTGAGATTTAATCCAGTTCTCTTCCTCAGCGGAATACTGCCTCTTTTGCAAGAGGTGTAAGAAGAACTCTGCAACCAGAAGACGGTCTCATAATTAATGTCTGGAATCCTGCCCTTAGTCAATGTGCTTTGTACCTGACTGACAGCTTGGCTGCTTAGACTTCAGGCCATCTGCTTGCTTGGCAAGATGCCTCTTTTGCAAGGTGATCTAACTTTGCAGAGATCGATCACCATCCAGAGAGGAGCAATCTGAGAAAAAACGCCCATTTCTCCTTCCTTTGTCATAAAGCATATTCATCCAGACACACTTTTTGCCATTAAATATATGTTATGATTAGGACCCCTCGGAAACCTGTTGAGAACACTAACCTGTCACCTGCCATGTTTCCAGACAGTACACTAAAACAAGGTTTGAGCTTCTGCTCAGTAAAATAAAGCCCTTTATCTGAATTTGGAATTCACTCTTTAAAAATAGGAGACCACTAAAGGCATAATCAAAGCTTAAGCTGCCATGAAAAACTTCAAATACTAAATAGAGATGGTGTAGCAGAGTGGATAGACCTGGGCCATTTTCACACGTCTTACTGGCCATGCAAAATCGTGCAAAATTCCCAGAACAATGGCACCTTCCTGGCGTGATTTCCTGGCGTGACTCTGGTTTGTGGTGCGATTCACACCACAAAACGGAGTCATGATGGGAAATCACGCCAGGAAGACGCCGTCGTTCTAGGAATTTTGTACAATTTTGCATGGCTGGTAAGACGTGTGAAAACGGCCCTGTTTTCAAATCCCTCACTGGAGGCCATTGTATACATGGCATTGAATCTGAGTTTGCCACTGAGTGTATATTCCCCAGGAAAGATGCAACTTGGTCTTCTAACAAGTATATCAGTTGGACACCGGTGTTTGCGCACATGTATTTGTTGCATTCACACTTCTACTTCTCAAAGTGTTAATGTATTTGCTGTCCAGTGCATCCAGTACACACAGATCATTTTAAAGTGACTGACTTGCACATTTATTTTAAAATTTACAGCCCACCTTATCCCCTCAGACTTAAAACAGGCAACTATGCAACACAAAGTTCCTAGGTTGCAAAACATAGCAAATGAAGGCACTCCCACCCCTCCGGTAGGCCATACCAATGGAGTGGACCCACCACAGAAAAAGCCAGCAACCTAGACGTTGCCATACAGACATTCCTAAGACGGGGGACCATAAAGAAAAAAAAACAGTCAAGAGCATAGCTGGTATGCGGAACTGGTATGCGGGAGCATTATTTTTGAGAAAAGTGGATTGCAAATGAACTAATATAAAATAAAGAAAAGACACATTGGTCTAGGCTCTAAGAGCAGCAAGCAGAAGATAATCAAAACAGATTTTTTTAAAAAATGCCTGGGATCCAACACATAACCTCTATGCATTATTGAAAGCGCTTGCGGTTGAGGATGATGGTTTATTTACAGACCACCTTTCTCACAGTGAATCAAGGCAGATTACATGGTGTAAGACAATGCAATTTAATAGCATGAAACTAGGGTAGGACACCAGCAGCTGTCCTTGCCTACTAGCACACCAAACAGCAGTGGGAGATTTTTTTTTTTAATGACATTGTGTGCACTGCTATGTCATTGCCAGGGAAAACCCAGAAGTGGTGTAGGGTACCTGTAGGAATTGCCAGAAATTGTATGGTTTTACCATAGCGTTTCTGGCAACCCTATATGAAATATGCCTGGCAACCATTGGGAAAATCGGGGGGGGGGGGGCTGCAACGCAATCTGTACTTCTACATGACTTCCAGGGAAAACCTGGAAGTGACATAGGGTAGCTCTAGGAACCACTGGAAACGTTTATAGTTTTACCATAGGGTTTTCGGCAGTTCTTAGAACCACCCTATGCCACTCGTGGATTTACTCCAAAGGTACGATCAACACAGGGTTGTTTTTTATTTTTATCATCATCATCATCATCCTCCTCCTCCTAC
This sequence comes from Eublepharis macularius, assembly GCF_028583425.1. NCBI lineage: Eukaryota > Metazoa > Chordata > Lepidosauria > Squamata > Eublepharidae > Eublepharis > Eublepharis macularius. The sequence continues at coordinate 35,516,946 of NC_072800.1, forward strand.
TGCTGCTCAGAGTGACAGCAGTCAGCTATGGCTGCTGGTGGGAGGCCTCCCGCGAGCAAACAATGCAATTACAACTGACTACAGAGATTATTTACGCTGGAGAAAACTGACGCTTCTGTGGGTGGACTCTGGTTTCACACCTCTAAATCTTCAGGAATTTCCCAAGCCAGAGCTGGCAACTCGCTGGGCCGTGATGCCATGATTCTCCAGTCCCCATAATGTCTTACTATTGCTCCAAAGAGCCATCCAGCAACTCCTTCAGTGTCACTCTTTCTTCAACAGAACATTTTAATTCTTTACTTTTTTCATCTCCCATACTTTCCCTTCCTTCTCCTTCCTTCTCTTCCACTAGTTGCCTGTCTCAGGATTGCTGAGACATGTAACACACATCATGGAACAGAACTGAGAGACATATTTTCTTTTAACCACCATAATTCAACCATGCTAGCCTTGAACAGAATGTCCATGATTATTATTTCTTATATTTTTCATATTTCCACAGAAAACATAGAATGTCTTTTATTTCACTACAGCATTAGAGTGCCCTTTACCTTTAGAATCCTCAGCCCTTCCTCTTCTCTAATTACAAGCAAAGACATTCTTGTTCAGAAGATCAAAAATGCTGTTACTTAAATACAGTCGTGAGGATAAACCATCTTATCTTTCTAGCTTAGGTAGAAACCAAAGACATCCTTTCTTCTCAATATTACCATTATAAATTCAGTTTATCATGAATGGTAACTTGTACACTAGCATTTTTATGCCATTAGGGCTCATTTCATTCTTTTTGCTGCCAACTTAGCTTGAAATTGTAAGACCTTTTCCACCAAAATGATTCCCCAGGTAAGAAAGAGCTATTATAGCCATTGCAGTCCCATGAACTGTGTTAAGGGTAACAACAGGATGCATTTAGGACAACCTTTTTTAGGGTTGTATAAAATAGTGACAACTTGGTATCTCATTTATGACTCCTATCAGAAAGCTCAGTTCAGTTTTATTTGCTGTAATCCTTGATTAGCCATGCACTACAAAGAAGAAAGCGATGCATAAAAGCAACACGTAAAAGAATAATACATTATACAAGGGATTCATGTTATTGTTAATAATGGAGAACTTGTTAAAATTCTAGTGCAACTGCTTCCTTGTCAAGCGTGCCAAGGTGCAAATTTTTGCCACCTTGCAGGTGGTTTCATTAAGGAGAAGAGAGATCTAAACATTATCAGATCTGTCCAGATTCTTGGACAGGATGGGGGCAATATATGTTTTCCTAATGTCCTTGAATATATCAAAGCAAGCTCTGATCCTTCTGTAGTATTGAGGGTTTCAACTTGATGTTCACAGGAGGCATTTCTAACATATTATCTAAATTAAAATCTTGTCCTATTTAAATAAGACTCATGGGCAATGGTCTTTAAATCCATCATATTGTAACTTCAGTCTAGCTTCCCCAGCTCTCGGTTTCATGTCCTTATAGCTTCCCAGTTGTTTAATGAAAATGCAAATTAATGTTGTAACAACCTCCTTTGAGAACATTGTACGATATCATGCTTTCCATTGTGACATCTCACTTGAAAGCACTCTTAGGAGGTGTATTTGTGTATTTTAGGTAATAGCACCATTACACTGTCTAAACATGATCAGCCTTTAATTCTGGACTTTTAATCTAACTGTCCACAAGACTGTTGCCAAGAAATATTTATAACACATTTCATATCTATTCTCTATAAGCATTTTTTAAAGAATGCTAACAGGTAAACTTTTCAAACTAAAAGCTCCATTTAGCAACACAGCTAATCTGTGAATTTAAAATTGCCTGCATGGAATGTAATTTACATATCCAACATTCACCAGGTAGATGATTGTTCTGTATTATTACTGTAACATTCCAGTTCAGAAAGTAGGCCTCTTAAATGCAGAAAGCATACTAAATTATTAGAAGCCTTGATCCTCGAATTTAGCGATCATATCAGCTGAAATAGCTTCTGTATACTTGTCTTGATTATGAGCTTCTAGCAATCTTTGCCATCAACATTTTGAACACATTGATATAGCAAGGAGGGATGCACACATAACATTCTGCAAAGCAACAAAGAGAATTCTCAGGGCACTAGTAAGACCATACAGGAGCTGGAAATTTAAAATAGGGCAAGTCCTTTGGCACATACATAAAACCTCTATATTGGCTATCTTTGAATGAATCTCTCTTAAGTTGAATCACTGGTAAACACTAACTTAACTGCCCAAAAAAACAAACAGACTTGAAGCATGTTGTTTTGTTTTTAGCCCACCTCTCTCATGAAGATCCAATACAATTACAATCTCATGAAGATAAAAAGAGTCCAGTAGCACCTTTAAGACTAACCAACTTTATTGTAGCATAAGCTTTCGAGAATCACAGTTCTCTTCATCAGATGCATGACGAAGAGAACTGTGATTCTCGAAAGCTTATGCTACAATAAAGTTGGTTAGTCCTAAAGGTGCTACTGGACTCTTTTTGATTTTGCTACTACAGACTAACACGGCTAACTCCTCTGCATCTAATCTCATGAAGATACAATCTCATGAAGATTAATACAATATATTCAATAGCTAGGACATTTCCAGGAAAAATACAATATGATCAATAGTTAAACAGTCAATGAAAACAGATACAATGAGGTTGAGAATCCCACACATGGACAATTACACTGCCTTCCTATTAATTTCAAGGATGTAGGATTGCCCTGTTAGTGCTGCAATGCCATTCAATCTAGAACACAGTTACAAATTATGTTAAAGATTAAATAAGAAATGTTATTATGGTGGCAGCCAAGAAATTGCAGAGTTGAAATTCATATGCAGGTTTGATACTATTAAACTTTTAAGGCCTGCCCTCATATAGGCAGGTACAATAGTGACCACCAGAATCTTGCTTCAGAAAGAAATTGCCCCTCCTTAAACTTCCCCTCTGTTTAATGTAGACTAGTGTCTGGCTTACAAAAGTTTACACCATAGGGCTGCCAACTCCAAGTTAGGAAATTTCTAGAGATTTGGGCGGGGGGGGGGGGGACCTGAGGTCTGGAGCTGGGAGGGACCCTAGTGGGGTATAATGCCATAGACTCCACCCTTCAAAACCACCATTATCTCCTGAAGCATGGATCCCTGTCATGTGGAGATCAGTTCTAATTATGGGAGACCTCAAAGCCCCACCAGAAAGGTATGCAAGGCAGCCCTAATAATTAGTTGTTTTTAAGGTGCTACAAAATTGTTATTTTGGTTGCAGCAGACTAACATGGCAGCCCCTCTGGAACCTGCCAAGTTCTTGAACTTGTAGCTTCGGGTATATTTAAGTAAAATGAATGTATCCCATCTCTGAGCTCATGAGATGGTATCAAAACCACCACGTAAAACAAACTTAAAAGAACAACTGAATACCAGAAGAGTGGCCCTTTAGCAACAGGTTGTCCCACTATCAGAGTCTCTAGGGCAATCTTGCCTTAACTCTGCCTCTCTTTGACCTTTCCACAAAACTATTGTTATTTAACAACACACAGGTGCAATACTCTAAAATCCCCCATTTGCTCATTTTGGCATCAGCATATGCAAGGGTTCTTTCAAGGCTGCAATATACATAATCCAAACACAGGAGGAGCCTTCACCACCATCACCACTAACCTCATCATTTAATTTCTCTTCAATCCGATGTCCTTTCTTTCTTCTCCGAAGAAGAGTTCCTTCTACACCATTTCCTGTAACCATTTTGGTGTCCCAATTCAGTTACTGCTACAACAGAAAAGGGCCAAATTAGCCTACAGCTGCCCTTATAAAAAGCCAAAGTAAAATGTCTGAATATCCTTAAAGGGACAGGGCAGAACTAATTAAAAGGAGCAAATACATCTTTGCGTACAAATCTTTGGGTTAAGATTTCTGACATAATGTTAGCTACAGATATAAAACGTGCATGTAAAGGGTTTCAAACATTTTACATCTTCAGGAGGCGCTGCAAAGCCATTGTATTCTACAGGGTTATGAATGGGGTCTAAACTTCAGACAACTTTTGGGGGAGAAGAGGTGTGTGTGTGGGGGGGGGGTTAACCTATTGCTTTTAAATTGTAATGTTTTGCCTGTGGCATGTAAGCCACCATGAGACAAAAGGTGTTATTTATATATTTTTGAATAAATAAATCAATTTCTTCTGTGTTACTGTGTGAATGTTATGAATGAGGGTCAAATGAATTAAGTAAAATATGTGCATCTCTTCTGAATCCAGGCTTTAGGAGCACATGACCTTGCTGGTGTAGTGGCTCAAGTGTGGGGCTAGGAGATGTGGGTTCAAATCCTCACTCAGCTGTTGCAGACCTTCAGCCAACCGTCGTCCTTCAGTGTTTCGTTGAAGACAAAAGGGAGGAAAAGATGGAGGGGAGTGCTGCCCTGAACTCAGGATTACTGTAAGAAATAAACAACTCCTTTGCATGATTGACTGCCAGTCAGGCCCTTGCTGGGGAAGGGGTGGACATTCTGAGCACTGCATGGGAGCCCTTCCCCTATGGGCTGGGGAGGCACTTGGGCCATGGCTTCTGTTGGGGTTGTGCTCCAGTTGGATCTTTCCTCCCTGTCCACTGGCTGTCCATGGGTGGGGATTAGCATTTAGGGGCAGTGGCTGGATTAGCAGGCAGTAATTGGCTGTGCCTGTATGTGTCACCCACAGGAGCATTATCAGCTGCCACAGTTTGATTGGTGAATGTTACTAGGATTGCTATGAACTCTAGCGTTCCTTCTGTGCTTTCTGTGCCTTGCAGAGGGGCCCGTGTTATTACTTCCCCCTGCACAATGTCCATAGGGAATAGACCACAAGCATCGCTTTTACATTGATGGCTGGCAATCACCACCATTGCAGCAGCTCTCAGAATTGTGCTGCCATTCCACTGATTTCAAGCAAGAATGCTTACCATTGCCGAAATGTAGTCTGCTACAGTAAAGGGTTACGCTGTATTCCTAAGTGTAGTAATTGATTTCTGTGGGACTTCCTTCTAAACGACTGTTGTTAGGAAAGGGGTTGAAAGAGACCAGTATACTACAGGTATCGACCCATTAACAAATGGCATAGAACAGCTATAGGAATTCTGATTTTCCAAACAGCCATTGGAAAGCATTAAAGCAAAGGCAATTGATTGCTTTGGGACTGTCTCCAAATTGGCAGACCATAATGCCCCCCCCAACACACACACTTCAATAAACATTCCATTGGGATTATACATACATACAATCTTCAACACAATCACAGTTGCAGAACTTTAAAAAATCTGCAATAAAAGAAACCATGGGAAAGGCTATCAATCAGTTCTCATTCTGTTGTTTATTGAATTACTGGTCTCCAAACAAAGTCCACATTTGATAAGTCCCCTAGTTTGCTTCGTTTATGGCAAGGAGTGTTGGAAGATCATAGAGAAAAACACCTGGGAGTAGCAATGGACTGAGATGTTCAAGTGATCCAGAAGCAAGCTAAGTTGAGCAGTGCCAGTGAGGCTGGCAGCATTTCAAAGGCTGCCTGGCTCAGAACCAGCCGGCAGTGACATGTTTGACCCACTGTCTGGGTCAGAGCAAAAGCAGCACCACTAGGAACTTACCCTGGAAGATAAAGGGCCAGTCCATCCCTTCCTCGGAAGATTCTTCAAATCGATTTGCTTAGATCCTGCGTTACTGACACTGGAAGGCAAAGTCTGAGCTTTCCTAAGCCACCAAAAGAGAATCAAGCAAGGAGACTCCAGATGCTGCACTGACTAGAGTTCTCACCCCTTCCTCATCCAGCCCCAACAGGGCCCCAAGATGTCATAGGTTTTATTCTTCTGGTCCCTCTCTTCCCCTTTCTCCTTTAGCCCCCCTCCAGGTCCATGGGAGCGCCAAGATAAGTGCTTATTTGATCTACATTAGTCCTTTCCTTGGATTCTTCGTGCCTGGGGATGGGGGGGGGGGGTCACTAGACATTTCAGTGGTTTTCACCTGTTCTTATCACAAGTTTTTGTGTGGCAAAGGCTTTTTAGGAACATGAGGGTTTCTGAAAGGAAAATGTGTGTCTGAATATGGCTGTAGTCTGTGACTGGAAGTGCTGTTGTTCCAGTAACCCAGATGCCACCACTGAGTGGTCCCCAGTGAAAACCCCCTGCTTTTCAGGGCCCTTTCATCCAACCTGGAAAGGATGGGGGGTTGGGGGAGAGGGTAATTTGGACCAAATCTTCCTGTAGCAGGGCATCATTTTATTTCCAAAAGAAAAGTGGTGCCACTGGACTGCTGTTTTATTTGGCTACTTTGCCAATAATGCGGCTACTTTGCCATCACAATGCATGTTGCTATAATTAAAATATTCATCATTTCAAGACACTTGCCTTTTCAACATCAGGGCAGGTGCATTGCAGTTCCAGCCTCTAGTCTGCTTCCTACATACTCTCAGCTGAGGAAATGCCAAGAAGAGGCCCAGGTCGGTGGGTCTAACAGTATAGCTTTGGAGCCCATAGTGACATAATTCACAGTGACCAATCATTGAGTGGTTTGTTGATGATGTCTCTAAGCCATCCAGATAGGGAAGCAGCCAATCAATGCTGTTTGCCCAGGTAGGAAAAGCATGCAAGAAAAGTATGTTCTTCTAGGAGGCCAATGTATCTTAAGAAAAATGTTGCCACCATGTTGTATCAAGCAACTAAGAACAATTTTAGATGATGAACTAGATTTATCATATATCTTAAAGGCACACAACAATGGCCACATTAAGACAGGCCCAGGCCAAATCTCCAACTTCTTTCCTGTCCTAAAAAACTACATCTCCCAGCATCCTGGGCTTCCACTTCTGTTGTTTATAGCCACTACTATATAAGAGCACAACAACAAAGAAACTGAGTGAGTTATTTCTCCCCCCCCCTCCAGCCTGGACAAGAGTCAAGGGATGAAATAACTGTGATCATAGATAATGTATTGTTTAGTTTGACCCTGAGGACAGGGATTAAAATGAGAGGAGGAAGGAAGTGAAGACAGGGGCTGAAGGCAAACTGACAATGGCTTTAGATCACAAGGATATCTCTGATCAGATTCTTCATCTCTGTACCTTTCTATATATAGTAGACATGCCTCCCCCCAATTTGGATTTGAGTGCAAGAGTCATATTGTTCTGCCTTCTCTATGAGTTTCTCTACACAAGAGTCTCTCTAAGCAAGACACTTAGGTGTGTGTTCGTCAACTGCTGGGAGATGCAATGTTAGCTGGGAAGTGTAGTTTTAAAAGACAGAGCCGGCGGAGATCGCTCTGGAGGGGACAGATTCTCTCACAGCCCTCCACCACCTCTGCCATCTCTGGCATGCCGGACTGTCTCCCCTTCCAGAGCCTTTGCCCTGCTGCCCTCACTGCTTAAAACTGAATTAACTGAGCCTTGGCAGGGCAAAGGCTCCAGAAGGGGAGACAGTCCGGCATGCCAAAGATGGCAGAGGTGGCAGAGAGCTGTGAGAGAATCTATCCCCTCCAGAGCGATCTCCGCCGGCTCTGTCATTTAAAACTCTGCTTCCCAGCTAACACTGTATCTCCTGACACATGAAGAACACGTGTCAGAACTCTTGTACAGAGAAACTCTTACACAGGGACACCAAAGTGAAAGATCTTCCACTAATTCTCCCGTTGTGAATACACATGCATTGCTAGGGAGACAGAATACACTTGAATATAAGACCACACAGAAAGTAAGTCACTTGAGCATCCCCATTGTCTTGTGCAGAAAGACTCTTAAGTGACAGAAATTGGAAACTGCCCACTGGCTCCTGGAAGAAAAAGAACTTATTCAGGCTCCAAGGAACTGGAGGGACCTAAAAGAATATAAAAAGATCCTGTTCTGCTCCCTCCTGCACAGTTTATAGATCACCAAGCACCCCTGTGATGTTACCAGAACCTCTTGAGCAATCTGAGAGAATTGCTGGAGGGAACAGAGTGTGACTTCTTCATGCTCCAAGGAGCTAATCCACACCCTCATGCAATCTTCCTACAAGGAAATGGGAGCTCTACCCTTCATCGGCGGTGGACTTTTCTGCTGCAGGAAGGTGCCAGTGCCTCCAGCACACATTTCTTGATGCATACCAGCCCTGTGGAGCTGCCATTTGCCTGATGTTGGAAACCTTGTGGGAACAGCACCTCCTCCAGGCACATGGGGAATGTTAAACTCTGCAAGAGCGAACTGGTCTGGCATGCTGAAGAAGATCCCGGGTTTCATTCAGTTTAGTCTTAAGGCAGAGGGAAGAAAGAATAAAAAGAACAGGAAGGAGGGAAAGAGTGAAGGACGGAGAGGAAGAGAAAGAAGATGGGAGAGGAGGGGGAAATGGAGAGGGGGAAGGAAAGGGGGAAAGTAGGAGAAAGGAAAGGAAGGGATGGAAGAGGAAAAAGAGTGAGCTGAAAGGGGGGAAAGTAGGGGGATAGACAGGAAAGCAGGGCCTTGGCTTTGGTGTGCTGCCCCGACTGCACCACAGCTTTGTCTGAACTGGAAATGTGGTAGCCCTACCTAGTCAAGAGCCTCAGAAATGACAGTAACTGTGATGATAGTGCTATCAGCTGGAATTGGATTCAGACACTGGGATCTCTCTGATCTCGGCAGGCTAGGGGTAGTGCACACACTAGCCCTGGAAATGTAGTGAAGAAGGCTGGCTATGGCACTGGAGAGGGAGAGAGGAAGGGAAAGGAAAATCAAGTTTCTCTGGTTGCTTACACATGGGGATAGGATGTTTAGGTTTACCTGCGGCTGATGCAGCTGCAGATAAAGCACAGCAGCAATGGAGCATATGGCAGGATTCCCTGCAGTTTCTCAGCCCCCCCCCCCGAAATGGCCACACCCCCTTTAGTGACAGAGGGGAGGAGGAAATGGCTGCCTGGCAGGAAAACTTCCCAGCCACAATACAGCCAATTATTCGTAAAACTTTAGAGCAAAGCAGGTTTGAGAAAGATCAGAGAAGAGGGGGGAAGCTGCTTCCCCAAAACATTGAACATAGGGCAGATAACCCATTGGGAAATGCTCTCCATCCCTCTCTTGTTCCCCTACTCTGTCCACAATCTAAAATCTTCTGTGCAGTTTGCACAGGCTGCTTTTCTCTAGAAACATTTGGATGGCTTCAAAGGACTGGACAATTTCAAGGTGACATCCTGTGATGTAATGTCTTATACTGATCTTCTCCACTGTGAGCAAATGCTGTCCTTCAGCGTCATCTAGAAGAGATTTATAATGATGCCTGTTGTCGGGGTGGGTTGGCCATTTAACTGACATTGGTGGCCAAGCCCCAGCAACTCTGCCAGCACCTCAAGGGCCACTTGATGCCGATGCTTCATTGGTCATCAGTGTCAACTCACTTTTCTCCTGCATTGCTGCCATTTTGTGGGAGGATTTATGTTGACTCTTGGATTTATGTGATTGAGATTTTTTCACTGTGGAAACTTTGTAAGTATGTTCTTTACTCAGTGGGTATATTTACCACTTTATGTTTTGGAGTTTGTATTTCCATATGCTCTTGGTCTGTTTTACAGTTTGTTTATTGGAAACCACAGACAAGCGTCCCGGAGGAAGTGAATCCACGAAACAACAGGTAGCATTTGCCGGCCCTGTTTGTTGGATGGATTCTCTGGGGCGCCACACGGGTGCCTTTAGCCCCTTGTCCTACAAACCCAACGGCATTTACTTCTTTCTGACTACAATTAACTATTGCCTAACCAAGATGGTCTGAACTTATGAGGCTTATCTATATTATTTATTTAACTGCAACGGAGTGAGGCTACACTCCGGCATTGTTTACTTATGTGACTACATTTGATTTGGATGTAACTATTGCCACTGTGCCTTTTGTTATTGTGTTTCATTACAATAATTTTTGTTTCTGCACCTCACGTGTAGTTTTCTACTTGGCGTTTACAATTTTGTGGGAGGAGGCAAAGGGTGAGCCAATGTCCATTGCTGGTGCCGTGGAGTTCAGTGGCCCCTGAAGGGTTGGCTTGTGGTGTTGGGTTTAGTTAAGGATGTCTGGACCAGTCAGACAGCCCTTCCTTTCTTTATTAACAGAGCGCTCCTGAGCTCCAGCACAGCAGCATGGCCTAAACTAATATTTACCACACTATCTTACCAATTGCACACAGAGAGCCTCTCCTTCCAGTTAAAGAACCAATAATGGTCTATTTATTTCGAGAAGTACATTAACTTAAGCATAGTGGAGAGAAAAAGCGACTAACTAATCTAGCTAACTAGGATGTCTTCAGATTGATAACAGGCCATCTGCTTCATTTTTCCCAGGAGGAGATACCATGCTGCTTTTCCTGGTGCATGCAGGGGTGGGGGGAAGAATAGAGAGGAAGGAAGTTCCCTTGGACTACATTCTACCAATCAGAGAAAGTGAGCGATAGTAGAGTTGCCAGGAAGGAGACTAATACTAGCCTATCTATCTAACTCTATGGTTCTTGCCTTCCTTTTGTTTTGCTTGTAGTCTTGAAGATCTGAGCCAGAGACATTGTCAGTCCCTTTTTCTAACATGTAGAACCATAGGGGCTTCTCAGCGGGACTTGTCCAGGGCCACTTCTTAGTCCACTCCTGCCTGTTGTGTTCAACTAAGAAAGGTCACTGTTTGCATTTTTTAAAAGTGGGGACCCACTAGAATATGAAATGTTGCCCTTATAGGCTGATAGGATGCTTGACCCTTTCCTTCTTCCTTCCCTCAATAGGGAGATTTTCCTAAAGCTCTGAACTGCTCAATATTTTGGAGGCAGCTTGCCCTGTTGATCCCTGAGTCTAAGCTTTGTCTCAGATGAATTACAGCTCCTAACGTGCAAATTAAGGTTATAGACAATGGTATTTTAGATGAGGTAAGTAGTTAAGGCTCATTCTGTGCTTCTGGGGACATGATTTTACTCTCCTCATTGCCTCAAAAATGGGCGCTGTCTTCCCGTGTCAAAGAGGACTGCTACAAACACCTGCAGCTCCACAATTTGTTTAGATCTTCACAGAGATTATTGCTTACTTTGACTTCCTGGAGAAGTTGAAAAAATACCAGAGCTGATCTGTCCTTTTTAAAGATAGGAAATGGCTGGGGTGCTTCATCTGTTCCTGGCCATGCCTTTAAATGTTTCATGTCTCCAAGAAGCATCTGTTTTGTTCTTCAGTGAAGTGATTTCAAAACACCTGAAATCAAAAACCACCCCGTTCTTTGTTTATATTTCGTGTTATACACGTGCACCTTCAGCCAGTGGCAGAGCACCCTCCCTTTCATGTCTACTGTCCTTGGGCGACAGTTGAGCAGAGAGTTCTTTCTTGCAGGGGGAGGGGGAGGACGATAGGAACATTCTTGAACATAATGAGTTGGCAAAGATGTCTTTGAATTCTCTGTTGAAACTAACTGAATATGTGATGTCTATTCCAGGCTAAGTAGCCAATATGAAAGCAACCATAGGCACATTCATTCCCTAAACCTTTCTTCTTATAGAGCAAAAAAAGAAGAAGCATGAATTAGTAGCAACACAGAGGGTTAATCATTACTTTACCCACCAATCCAGATTGTGCTAACATATGTTGGGATCATCTCATGTTACTTCCATTCTGGTTCACATAAGAGTCCACTGGCATCATTCCTGCTCAGCCCTTATAAGAAGAAACTACTTCTGCTCTATTTTCATCCTTTCCTTCCACCCGCACCGCACAGGCTTTATTTGGGTTCTTTTGGAGTATGCTGAATCTCTGAATGGGCACCAGAAAGCATTAAAGCAAGCAAATATTAATGTTGGCATATGAGATCAGAATTGGATGCTACAGTTTTGCTATGGTTTTATTCATTTGTCTTTTTACTCAAAACCTTCTAAAAAGGAATGGTCAAGAATAATGTGCTTACTCCTCAATGGGAGCACAAAGCTGCTTACATTGTTCTCCTCCATTTCATCCTCACAACAACCATGTGCATAGATCCAGAGGAGTTAGCCGTGTTAGTCTGTAGTAGCAAAATCAAAACGAGTCCAGTAGCACCTTTAAGACTAACCAATTTTATTGTAGCATAAGCTTTCGAGAATCAAGTTCTCTTCATCAGATGCCTGATCAAAACTGGGCAGATACAGAAGAGGAGGGGAAAAGGGAGAGAGAGAGGAAAGAAGGGGACATATATCACAAAGAGACAGAATGCAATTAGCGTGGAGGCAATCAAAACATTCCTTTGCTTGGAAATGTAAACATCTCCTTTTGGTGTGCAGTCAGTTTGCCGTATTAGTTTGTAGCAGTGAAAGTATCCCATTCCTATGTAGTATAAGCCTTCGATAACCACAGCTCTCCCTGCCAGCTGCATCTGACAAAGAGAACTGTGGTCCCCGAAAGCCCACAATGGATCAAGCAAGAGATCTCTGAACTAGGCTCTTCCATGAAGTGCACTCCCTCTGCACAGACCGGGAACTGGGAGATGTTTGCCACAACCAGAGAAACTATTTATTGCAATCTATTCACTGAATTACAGAACAAGAAGGAGAAGAAATTCTCAAAACTCCTGCCTGCAACAGAGAGCAAAAACACTTTGGATCCAAGCAACATCATCAATCTTTCCAATTACAAGCTGAGCCCAGCAGAGGAATCAGTCCTCTCACGTGGACTATCCTTTTGCCCAGCCAGACCCACACAAATCATACAACTTTGTGGAGACCTGGAGGCCTATTTTAGACGCCTAAGACTGAAAGAATTCTTCAACTACTCTGCTGAATAAAACGACGAACAAAGCACAGAACAGACACCATCACAGCAGCCCCCACCCCCCCCAACCCAGCAATACACAACCATCGTTACAAAACTCCAGGAAAAAGAATTCCACATGGACACCCCCTGAGGGCCGTAACTCCTCATTGGACTTTTACATTGAATGCTTCCGTAGACGTGCTCAGGCTGAGATAATTGACAAACAACAACACCTAAAGCAGAACCTCAGCCGTGGAGAAAGAGAGGCCATAAACAGCCTCCAAAATAATTCTGGCATCGTAATCAAGGAAGCTGACAAAGGCGGAGCAGTTGTCATCATGGACAAACAAAATTATATACAAGAAGCAGAAAGACAACTCTCCAACACAACATTCTATAAAATACTACCTTCTGACCCCACGGAACAATACAAAAGGGAACTCAATAAAATATTAAAAACACTCCCCATGGACATACAAGAATGCATCCACACAGACACACCCCAGGAACCATGACCAGGAAGATTCTACCTACTACCCAAAATCCACAAAGTGGGTAACCCAGGATGCCCAATTGTTGCAGGAAAATGCACCATCACAGTAGGAGTCTCGGGATACATGGACTCTATCCTCAGGCCCTATGCCACCAGAACACGCAGCTACTTACGGGACACCACTGACTTCCTCAGGAAAATACAGTCCATTGACAACCTACCAGATGACACCATCCTAGCAACCATGGATGTGGAGGCCTTGTACACCAATATCCCACATGCAGATGGATTGCAAGCCATACGGAATATTATCCCGGACAAAACCACAGCAAACCTCGCCACTGAACTTTGTCACTTCGTACTCACTCACAATTACTTCGAATTTGGTGACAACTTATATCTACAGGTTAATGGCACAGCCATGGGCACACGCATGGCACCACAATATGCTAACATATTCATGGCGGACTTAGAGCAACGCTTCCTCAGCTCCCATCCACTGGAACCACTACTATACTTAAGATTCCTGGATGACATCTTCATCATTTGGACCCATGGGAAGGAAGCCCTTGAGAGATTTCATCAGGACTTCAATAACTTTCACCCTACTATCAACCTAAGCCTGGGCTACTCTACACAACAGGTACACTTCCTGGACACCACTGTACAACTACATAATGGACGAATAAATACCACCTTATACCGGAAACCAACAGACCGATACTCATATCTACATGCCTCCAGCTTCCACCCTAAACATACCGCTCGGTCTATTGTCTACAGCCAAGCCTTACGTTACAACCGTATCTGCTCCAATGCTCTCGACCAAGACTCACACTTAAGAGATTTACAACAAGCATTTTTGAGACTACAGTACCCACCAAATGAAGTGAAGAAACAAATCAACAGGGCCAGACTAGTACCCAGAAACAGTCTGCTCCAGGACAAACCTAAAGGAACTAACAACAGAACACCACTGGTTGTCACCTATAGCTCCTAGCTCAAACCCATCCAACGTATCATCAGTGAGCTACAACCCATCCTGGAAAATGATACCTCTCTCTCAGAAGTCCTGGGTGGAAGACCTTTCCTTGCCTACAGACAGCCCCCCAATCTTAAACGACTTCTCACCAGCACAGATACCAGGCCCTGCAACAGACCCAGATGCCAGCTCTGCCCCTATATCTACCCAGGGAATACAATTACAGGACCCAATGGCATCAACTACACTGTCTCTGGCTCTTACAGCTGCTCATCCTCCAATCTGATATATGCCCTCATGTGCCAACAATGTCCTTCTGCTCTGTACATTGGACAAACCAGCCAACCTCTACGCAAAAGAATAAATGGACACAAATCTGACATTAGAAATGGAAACGTCCAAAAACCAGTGGGAGAACACTTCAATCTACCAGGACATTCCACCAAAGACTTAAAGGTCGCTGTGGTTCAACAGAAACCTTTCAAAAACAAAATCCAACGGGAGGCTGCTGAATTGGAATTCATATGCAAATTTGACTCTGTCAAGCTGGGACTGAATAGAGACTATGAATGGTTATCACATTATCACAGGTAACAGATTCTCTTTACAGAGGCGTGATCTGGGGGAGCCCAGTGACGCCTGGTGTGGGCTTTCGGGGACCACAGTTCTCTTTGTCAGATGCAGCTGGCAGGGAGAGCTGTGGTTATCGAAGGCTTATACTACATAGGAATGGGATACTTTCACTGCTACAAACTAATACGGCAAACTGACTGCACACCAAAAGGAGATGTTTACATTTCCAAGCAAAGGAATGTTTTGATTGCCTCCACGCTAATTGCATTCTGTCTCTTTGTGATATATGTCCCCTTCTTTCCTCTCTCTCTCCCTTTTCCCCTCCTGTATCTGCCCAGTTTTGATCAGGCATCTGATGAAGAGAACTTGATTCTCGAAAGCTTATGCTACAATAAAATTGGTTAGTCTTAAAGGTGCTACTGGACTCGTTTTGATTTTACAACAACCATGTGGAGTAGTTTAGGCTGAGAGGATGTGACTGGCCCAAGATCGCCTAGCGCACCTAATAAGCTTCCATAGCAAAGTGGGAATTTGAACCTGGGTCTCCCAGATCCAACACACTAACCACTATGCCAGTTTTCTCAAATATGCCTCTGGAAATATCCATACTCTTAGAATATTTCTAGTTTGTGAATTACAAGGACTGAAACAGTTCATTATAAATTACATTTCTCAGCCCCGTCCCTCAATTTCTCATCATATGAAATGAGCCTAATTTTCACAGCATGTCCAGCAATTACAATTAACAGAAAAACATAGTTGTAAAAGAGCCATGGGAGACCAATGGCTATGTAAGACACCGTTAGTGCAATCCTAAGAACACTTTCTTGGGAGTAAACCCCAGAGTGAATAGCCCTGATGGGGATTCTCAGTAGACATACTTAGGATTTGGTCACCATGTCACTCTCTAGCCTTGTCCCCACAGGTTCTCTTATAGCTGGCTTCACCCTCCATTTTATTTGATTCCCATGGGAATCACAGAAAGAAAGGGTATCTGTTGTTCTTTTGAACAGGGTTCTCTACATCTGACTGAGAGCCAAGCTACAAGTGACGCCTGACACAGATTGGACACTTGTCAGCTTCCCTCAAGTTTTGATGGGAAATGTAGGCATCCTGGTCTTGCAGCTGTAATGGAGAGCCAAGCTGTAAAACCAGGACACCTACATTTCCCATCAAAACTTGAGGGAAGCTGACAAGTGTTCAACCTGTGTCAGGCGTCACTTGTAGCTTGGCTCTCACTTGCTGTCTGTTTACATCTAAACATGCTCATCAGCATCTGAAACCAAATCCTCATGATGCTGACACATCTGAGGAGGCATACCTATTTATTCAGTTGCATTTGGGTAGACATTCCCTCAAGTTTTGATGGGAAATGTAGGCATCCTGGTCTTGCAGCTGTAATGGAGAGCCAAGCTGTAAAACCAGGACACCTACATTTCCCATCAAAACTTGAGGGAAGCTGACAAGTGTTCAACCTGTGTCAGGCGTCACTTGTAGCTTGGCTCTCACTTGCTGTCTGTTTACATCTAAACATGCTCATCAGCATCTGAAACCAAATCCTCATGATGCTGACACATCTGAGGAGGCATACCTATTTATTCAGTTGCATTTGGGTAGACATTCCAGACTCCACACACTCCTCTTTCATAGACCTCTGGAGTTTGGGCTTTCTTTCAGGTCTTGAATTCAAGCAACATGTGAACCATTTTCTCATCAAGTCAGTTACTTATTAGTTCCGTAACAGTTATTGACTAGCTATAAGCATTTGTATTTCAAATGACAGGAAAGATCTGTTGGTTTCCCACATTTTTGCCTCACAGAAGCTCTGTCTAACAACTCTATGATATTCAACTGTTAAGAAGTGTCCCATCCCTGGGATACAGTGAAGGAGAATTTTTTCCTCTGTTGACAGTCTGTATGATGGTAAAGGGAACAATCCATGAAAGATCTGAAATGGAAACCATCGCGATTATCTATGATGACAATGAGACTGAGGGCTTTGCTGTTAGGGAACATTCTTCACTTAATTGACTGTCAAAGAGTTTGATTTTTTAAAAACCTAGCTCTGTTAAAGCAGAATGCTGCTTTACAATCTTATTGTACAATGGCTACTGTGGTGCTTCTATACAAATCTTGCTTCTTTTTTCTAAATCAAAAGATCCATTTTCCTACCTACAAGCTCTGCATTATATCTACTCATAGCAATCTGTTCAGTCTGCTTTGTTCATCACCTACCAAAGTTATTCTGGGAGCAGAACGTTGTTGCCAGCCGATTCTTCTTTTTAAAAGTGCCATATATTCTTCTCACCAGCATGTAGCTCTACAATAGAATGTTTTTAAAGAATTGCAAGTAAGGACAGAGGGAACTGGGTTCAAATTACCTGCTCAGCTGCACAGGGTGCCGGGTGACCTTGACGCACTTCCTACCTCTCATCCAAACCTCTACACAGGTTTTTGTGAAAATTAAATGGGGGAAGGGGAAGATATGCAGAAACAGCAACTAGAGGGAGGGTGTGATAAAATTAAAATCAGTAGATTGGTGGCATACTTTGACCACAATCCTAAAATACAGATTCCCTTCCAGCTGTCTCCTAAAACTCAGTAACGACTGTTTTGACAAGCTCATCCAAATGATTTTGTCACCACATCATTATCTCTCTGGAAAATCCTGCCTAGGCTGATAGTCAGTAAGCAAAAAATATCTTTCCACTTCTTCATGAGGAAAAACTTGTTTGATGATCTATAGTTTTTTTTCCTGATTCTGGAGAAAGATGAGGTTAGGAATCCAACAATCCCCCTCCTTAAGTTTATTTTATCTTTTACATTTTAAACCTGTATCTAAGGGCCTAACTACATGTTACATTGACCTTGCCCCTGTTGTCCAAATATGTCCTGGGAGTTCCATGCTCAGAACTTAATTCTCCACATGCACTGGAGTCCAATTTAGATTAGGACCATGGGCAGAAGGGGCTTAAGCTTGCCCCATGCAATTTCCTGATCGGAAATGGTCCTGAGGAGCTGCTGTTTGCTCCACTGGACCAAATTACATGTACTGATGAGCATAAGCGCCTTCTCCCTGTGCACCCATGAACACCTATCAATTCAGTTTTGAGCACAGAACTCCTGGTGCTTATCTCCTTGACAGGAGCAAGGCAGACATGGGGGGACACAAGAACAATGTAATATACAATGTAAAATACCGTAGGCCCTCAGATTTCCTCTCCGATTTCAGGAAAGCTGTTTAGCCTCACAGCCAACCTATGATGATAATGACCAGCTAGATCTCATCCACTGAGCTTTGTGACCGTGCAAGATTTTGACTCTAGGATCTGTAGTATCCCCTCTAGGATCTGTAGTATCCCCTAGGGTTGGGCCCAAAATGCCACCTTTGTTAGTAGCCTCCATGATTCAGCAATGCCTGAGGAATACATGGCTGCCCTCACACAGGAAATTGCTTAGTTGCCCAACCACAGTCAGCAGAAGCCTCCAGACAACCACTCTTTTAACAGAGAAGAAAAACCCAGAGCTCCTTCCCTGCTGTGCTGTCCAGATTTTCCCCTTGCACAGGTGCTGTTGCATTAACATATGGGTTCAGTAAGCGGTGTGGTGGTGGAAAGTGCCCTCAAGTCAGAGTTGACTTACAGCGACCCCTGGTGGGGCTTTCGTGAAAGAGACTAATAGAGGTGGTTTGCCATTGCCTGCCTCTGCAACCCTGCTCTTCACTGGAGGTCTCCCATCCAATTACTAACAAAGGCTGACCCTACTTAGTTTCCGAGATGTGACGAGATCAGGCTCACCTTGGCTATCCAGGTGGTAAGTACTGAGAAATCAATGCTGTTGCTGTGCCAGCATCCATTTCCTACCCTGGCATATCTTTGGGTTTCACCAGCACAGGGGGGTATAAAAACACCCCATGGGTGTAAGTCATGTATCCGCACCCATAAAAGAGTATCTCACACTGGGCATCAGGCTGCTGTCTTAATAAGGTCAAACATCTAGTGCTATACTGGCATCTTCATTTTGTCTTTGAATGTCTCCTTGCAGGTTTCTAAACCAAGACCATAAAAAACAAGACAAGAAGCAGAGGAAGCAGATTTACAGTGAAATCCTATGCAAAGTTACAACAGTCTAAGCCTGCTGAAATCAGTTGGTTTAGATTGGAATAATATCGCATACCACTGCAAAGTAAGAATCCAGGTTGTTTGCAACGTGGTGGCTCTCTACTGATAAAATCTGGCTGTATTTTAGCTCTCTCAGTTAAAGATCTATCAGGAAGCTATTCTTCTATAGTTTTACAATATATTCTCATAACCGTTTTTCTTTCTGCTTTATTTTTCCTAGCACTTCACCGAATACCTTTTGTTTACGCTACCCCATGATTTGCTGCTATGCTCGCTCCCCCGTAACTCTGGTATCTCTCCCTTGCAGAGTGCACACAAGCTAACATCTCGCTCTGTTGTCTCAAAGTAATTTTTCTTTTGCTATCTCGTGGGAGCCAAATTCATATCTCCTCCCTTTGATTTTGCTTTAAACAACCTTCAAACTGACTTTCAAATAAAGCAAGCAATGTTCTTTCCTGTCAGTTCAGTCTTATGGACTTTCTATAGGTTAATTCATTCTGAGCATGATCAGTTGGTCACCTAACCTCTAAATAATGTTACTTGGAAGTCCCACTGATTTAATAGAAAATTATTTCCTAGGTAACCTACACTTTTTTGCACTGCCTTAAAAGAACATAGGACTGGATTGTAGGATTCTTTCTTGGCTCAAGGGACCAGCTTCAAGGAAGATAACTGGGCTGCACAATGGTATTATGTAGCCATAATTCATTCTCTTTGGGAGAAGTGGGTACACTATTGCATTGAATTACATTTTGGGAATCAGCAAAACCAGTTTGTCTTAAATTGGGGTATGTATTGCTGCGTTATCTGGGTAACGACAGGAGGTACTGGTCAGATCTCTCCAGCGAGGTGCCAGATAAAAACTCTATCCCGCTTGCAATTTCTAAGTTAGATTGTAATGTGTGTTACAGAAGTGAGTTCCCTGTCTCAGGAGTATGAAATCGTTCATGCTTTGCCTTTCAGTGGCTTTTCATAAATCCTCCCTCTTGGAAGCTTGTAAGTGATTAATTTGTTCGTATCCTAAGGAGGAATGGATACCCCTGACACAGTGTTAAGGGGTTAGAATTTTAAAGGTGCTTTCTTATTCTTATTCTTATTCTCATTCTCATCTTCACTATCATCATCATCATCATCATCATCATCATCATCAATCTTATATTCCGCTCTCCCCACTTGTGTGGGCTCAGAGCAAATAAAAACCATGGATAAAATCACACTTAAAACCCATAAATAAAAAAAATATACAAATTGATGAACATGTCTTGAAGGTAAAGCCACAGTACCCAGCCCCCAACCAAACATCCCATGAGGATGGGGGATAGAGAAGTAAGGAAAATCAACTGGTGGCAAAAACTGGGGTGGGAGGGGACAGAACCCCCCCCCCCCGCCCCATTTTGTCATTCTTTTTCTCCTGATGCCTGCTTAGAACATTTGGTTTTTGCTGGAACTGCTTCATACCATAGGTGGCCTAGCAGTCTAATGGCTACAGCCATTTTGGAACTTTGAAATGGCCTCAATAAAGATAGTTGGAAAATAGTTTACAGAATGTATGAAACTTGTCCCTTCAAATCACTCTAGGACAAAGATAGTTTGCTTTTAGGAAAGTTTAGAAACTTTTCATTCTTTTATATTATGCATTTCACGTGAGCGGGTTTCCTAATAAAAATCTAGTTTTATCTGTAGCTGTAGCACTGATATACCTGCAGATGTACATGTTGGTGTTTAATGCTCTGTTCTACTATACATTACTGTAGGGTTCTTTACAAAGAACTAAGGCATCTCCAAATGCTTATATAACTAAGAACAGCCCTGTTTTGTGTGGTAGTGCTTGATTATTACAGTTTTGTAATTTAAAAATAATCAAAAAAGCATCTGAATATGCAAGTCTAGGAGATTAGCAAAAGTCCCTAATTGGCTATCACAACTACTACATCAGACTTGGGCTACTCCTAGATAAAGAGATGCCAATGGTGGCCAAGAGTGCCTTTCATCAGTTGGCCAGCTGCTGCCACTTCTGGGAAAAATAGACCTGAGGTCACGGTCACACATGCCTTTGTAACATCTGGTTTCTATAGTACATTCTAAGCCCTCTGGTCTGCTTAGCCCCCTATCCTCCCCCTGGAGGGTGGGACTAGATGGTCTCACTCTGCACCTTCTAGCCCTCTGAGGCTTTGGCCTTTTGCCCCTTCCCCCTGGTGTAGGCAGGTTCTGGCCCTGGTTGCCAGTTGGGGCGGCAGGGCAGCTGTCTCCTGGCTGCCTCCCCTTGCTTCCTCCCGGCAAGGCCGGGGGCTGAGGCTCAGACCCCGGACACTCCACTCCTCTGATTTGGATGGGTGAAATTTTCTCCATCCAGATGGATTTACCAAAATTTCCCAATTCTCAATATCAATGATAGTCTTTAGCATGTTTTTAATCTGGCAGTTAATGTATAGAAAATGTTGCCAGCAGTTTTGTTGGCTATTCATTAGGCTTTGAGGATGAAAATGTGTCCTCATCCCAATGTGGACGCTGTCTGGGTTAGCCAGGACAAAGTTCTTGAAACGGACATGAGACAGGGAAGCAAATGAAATTGTACAGAAGGCTCCAGTCACTCAGTAGCCTGCTATTATAGCCATTGCACACAGCTACTGTGGGGAAGGTCACTGGAGAAATGAAATTCACAGGAGCGCACAGCACATAACAAGCAGTCAACATTTACTTCTTCCGTGATAACTTATGGTATTTGTATAGGACAACTGGTGCCCAACCAATCTAAACACAGTCTGCCAGCTATCGTCAGGTACTCAATAAACCTCCCATTTCTGCATCTTTCTTGGGACAGGAAAGATTTTAAAAAAAATTTAAACTCATTTATACCCCTCCTTTCTCCCCAATGTGGACCCATCCAACGTGGCTTATATTATTCCCCTCTCTTCCATTTTATCCTAACAAACCTATGAAGGAGGCTGAGAGTGTACAACTGGCCCCAGGTCTCTCAACAAGTTTTGATGACAGAGTGAAGAGTCAAATCCGGGTGTGTGCGAGATAGCCATTGTTCAGCATTGGATCACAAGCTATGCAGGCTTGGAACAGCATTTTCCTAAGCTGTGCCTGCTTTATACATGCATGCAAATTGTTGAGATCTAATTTCTGTCTCTTGTGGGAAATAGCAGAGATATATTTAGATTATCTGTTTGCATGTAAGAGACCGGTTTCCTTACACTTTGAAATTCTCAGAGCTCCAGTTCTTGAGGGTTAAGTTGGCATGGCAAAAGCAGGGGTGGAGGAGCTGGGAACTGATGTGGTATATAAGCAGTAAGATAATGACTTATTGAAGTCAAGGGTTCAACTGTTCTTCAGCCACACATATCACCTACTAGACCCCCATGGGAGCAGTTTGATTTCTTATATTGCACTTTTTTCGCTAAAAGAACTTGTTTCTCATCACCAATATATCATCTGAAAAACGGTACGATAGAAGCTTCAGGTTTTGTGTGCCTGGCCTAAGAAGACAGTATAATGTGAGTGTATAGTGTATCTGGGTACACAATTCCACTGCTTACACATTTCTAAGTATAGCAAGACATTATAAGATCTTTCCTGTATTTGGGTAAAGGTAAAACTGTCGATCTGCTGGTGAGTAGTTTCACAAGAAGGGACATTCACGGCATTAATGTTGAGGATTCAGTTTGCTCTGGCCCCATATCAATGTAAATGGGACATGAGACATTACTGGTGGGGGTTAAAAGGCAACAGGAAACTATTTGCTTACCTTTGCCTTCTCCCTAGCAGGTATTTTGCTGCAGCAAATGTGCGCGCGCGCACACACACACACACACACACACACACACAAAACAAAGAAGATGAAACAAACAAGAAATCTTTTTATATCTAGGACTGTATATCATTGTCAAACTTGCAAATGAGCAAACAGAATGAAATACCATAGACTGAATTGCAGCCCAGTGATAGATTATCTATGGGGCATCTTGCCATTACCATTTTCTGCCCCTTCCTCAATATATCTTAAATCTGGCATTTTAAAGGCAGGAAGGCATTATAGGGTGTTAGGATAATTTCTGCATAACTATTTACTTACTTTAATGATACTGCTCATACAGACTATTCGGCTCTGAGCAGTGCTACACTAGAATTAGAGTTAGAATAGGAAAAATCTTTTAATATATAATCTGTATAATATTAAAATTGGCAAGTTTTTCTTTAACCAATTGGGAGAGGAACTTGGCTACTGCTAGAGTAGTATTAAAATCCACCCCTGCTAAAAGGAGCCTCAAATTGTCCTCTATACTTCCTGGGTCCTGGATAAAGGGCTTGATCCATCTGTCTCTTGCCGCGTTTAGAGTATTACATTCAAATAGACAGTGTTGAAGAGTGTCTATTTGGCCAGAGCCACATTGGCAGAGTTGCTCAGAATAAGGAACCCTATTTAAGCATCCCAGCAACTCTCCTGATGGAATGGCATTCAACCTGGCTAACATAAATAATCGTCAATAACGTGGAACTATCAAGAAATTGAAGTAAGCTGGAAGGGATTGTGGCAATGTTAAACCCAAGTATATCAGTGAACATACTCTACATGATCTTATCATAGTGCTTCTATAATCCAGTTTACTCAAACAACCTGAGATCGAGGAGAGAGCTGCTGAAGACCCTTGTTCTTTCAGATTATGAGGCCTGGACATGGTTTTCGATCCATTTACTCCAAGGGCTTTGATAGGAATCGGTCTGTAGCAGGTGCAAATAGCCATTTGATTCCATGGAGAACAGGGTTTTAATTCAAAACCTGAAAGTTGCTGCCCATACCCATGCTTCAAAGGACCTAAGTCCCAATTCTGCCCTCAATGATACTCCAGCTACACAGGGGCACCAGTAATTTTCTGAAGAAAATGATGGAGGAGGGAGTCAATAGATTCTCCACAGACTTTAACCCACACAGGTGCTCCGTATAAAAATTGTGAGCCTACTTTGCTGTTAAAGACAACGATGGCACATAACTATTTAATAAGAAGTGGGGAACTGGGGAGTGGGGAAATTAATCTTGAAAGTAGAGAGATTAACCTTGTTTGTAGTGATCTTGAGGTTGACAGGGCTGGGTGACATGGTTACTAGCCTCCTAGTGAGGCCTGAAGGTCTACTGGTCACCAGGCTATGGGAATCGGTTCTCCTGCTTTGGATTGCAGACTCTATGACATTATACCCGGCTGAGGTTGCCTCCCCAAACCTGTTCCTCCCCACGATCTAACACCTGGACTGCAGGAATTTCCAAGCTAAGAGCTGGCAACCCTACTGGGTATATTAAATACTCCAGTTTATTATTGATCTTATGGGTGTTCATAACCAACTCTTTAAGGAAAATATAGCTGTTTTATAAGGAGCTGTATTTTCCTTATAGAGTTGGTTATGGACACATGATGTGGGAAGTTGATCTCTAACCTGCCCTCCCCCACAAAAAAAGTGTAGCTAAAGGATGTGCACATAAAAAAAGGGAGCTGATGTGATTCCTGGTGTTTACCTAATTGGTGTTGGAGGTAGAGGGACAGGGGAGTAAGAAAAAGAAATCTCAGGACAGTATGATATTTACAGTGGGCTTGGCAGCTAATTGTGAGTGGCTCTGCAAATCAAAGCCTAGGTAGAATGCATTCTGTAGCTTAGAAGAAGAGTTACTCAAGTTTATGGGCACAGATTTAGATGGGAGTTAGAATGGATCTGAGTAGGATTTCACTGTAAACGATCTTCATAGTCCTCGGGCTACAAGCAGACTGAACCTCTCACTTAACAGCTTGCTAAAGAGACAATTTTAGCCTGGCTCCTAAAAGAGGCTACATGGCTAATATGTAAATGTTAGAAATAAGTGTAAACCAAGTGTCATACTACATTAATGTTCCTCTGATTTTAGCAAGGGGTCTGGAGAGGAACCAGGTAATTATAGGCCAGTTAAGCCTAATATCGATCCCAAGCAAATTAGTAGAAACGGTAATCAAGTATAGGATTATTGAGTGCATAGAGGAAGCCTGTTGAAGACAAATCAGCATGACTTTGGCAAAAGGAAGGCCTGCCTCGCCAATATCTTGGAGTTATTTGGTAAGTTAACAAGCATATAGATGATGCCAACCTGGGAAGCATTATATCTGGGCTTTCAAACACTTTGGACAAGGTTTCAAGCAGACTCCGGGGTTAGCTTGGTAGTCATGGAATCCCAAGGCAGATCCTCCTATGGATTCATAAACTGGCTAAACAACAGTAAGCAAAGAAGTGGAATAAATGGCCGGTCCTCACACTGGGGGAACTAAGCAGTAGGATCCTGCAAGGATCAGTATGGGGATCTGGGCTATTTATTTGTTCATAAAAGATCAAGAACTAGGTGTTAGCAGCATAATGGCCAAGTTTGCAGATGACACAAACTATTCAGGATGGTGAACATCAAAACCAGCAGAAGAGGGCAACCAAAGTGGTGAGTGGGATAGTTAGTGGGTAGAGTACCTGTCCTGCAAGGAAAGGCTGAAGGATTGGGAACTTTCCTGTTTAGAAAGGAGATGGCTAAGGTGGGGGGGGGGCATGTTCAATGTTTTATGACATTCCACATGGGGTAAAAGAGGGTGGAGCAAATCCCATCTCCCAAAACATTAGAACATGGGGGCATCCCGTGAAGCTGAGGGGAAGTAGATGCAGGGCAGACAAAAGGAAATACTCCTTTACACATGAGGGATTGAGAGGCAGAACTTGCTGCCAGAAGATGTAGTAATGGCCGCAATTGTAGCCAGCTTTAAAAGGGGACTGGAAAGATGCATGTAAGATAGGCATATCAGTGGGTACTAGCCATGGTGACTAAAGGAAGACTCCACATGTAGGGTTGCCCGGTGTCTGGTTTTCCCACGGACAGTTTGGTTTTTTATCAGGCTATCCAGTAGAAACACAGTTAAAGTACTGGACATATAAATATCTGGTATTTTTGTCCATGGAGGAGGAGAAGTAGTTGGCAATGGCAACTAGCCTGCAGGAGCTCCCTAGGGGAGTGGCTGGTGGGTTTGCCCAGCCTCCTGTGCTGCCCATATCACCTCCTTCCTGCTTCCGCCCAGCGGGCCCAGCCTTCTCTGTGCCTGGGAAGTGGTGGTCCCTCTCACTCCCCCAAGTGCCAGAGAAGTGCCCAACCAGGCCAACCTCTTCCACACTTGAGAAGCAGCAGTTCTGCTCACCCTGCCTACAAGCACTGGAGAAGTACCCAGCCAGCGAAGCAACCAGCAGGCATGCCCAACTGCTAGGGCGTGATGACCTCACTAAAGGTTACAGGGCCCCATCTGGTTTTGTTGGGGAGGCCATCTGGCAAACCTATCCACATGCAGTGGCATTGAAACGCCAAATACAGGTGCCAAGAGTCTACTTCAAGGGAAGGCCTCGACCTCTGTGCCAGAGTAACTGGTTGGCCACTGTTTGGGACAGGATGCTAGGCTAGATCTACCACTGATGTATTACAGCAGAGCCCCTCATGTTCTTAATCAGGGACATCATTTAATTACTGAGGAGCACATGGAAGAAGGTGAACCTGGACATCAGTTGGATGGTTAGACTGGGATCCAGGGGATCCAGGTTCACCCCTCCTCCCCCTGCCATGAAGGGCTGCTTAGCAGCATGAGGTCCCAAGAAGGCACTTCACAGGAGTGTAGAGCTTCTGAAGAAATAGTAGGACTGTCATAGCATGGTCAAACTGGCAATGGGGATGGAAATTTGGAAGAGGGACACCCAGCAGCCATGAATCTCCATGGGGACAATCAGCTGGTTATGAATGGTGGAGGCCCACCATGAGAGACATGGTGGGATCTGTCAGGCCAAAAGATACTGAGTAATGGCAGGTACTACCTTGTGCAGCAGCAGAAGCCACCTGCCTGGCCTGCCAGGCTCAGGGAGACATACAGTGGCTGAGATGCAGAGTTGGGAGCCTTCATGGCCTGGAGAGATGCAAAGTTGTTGCGAGTGGTGCAAGATGCCTGGCAGAGAGATGCAAAGTGGGGGACTTCCTGGCCTGGCAGGATGCAAAGTGGCTGAGAGAGATGCAAGGTGGGGTGCTGGCCTGGCTGAGAGAGACACAAAGTACCCCACTTGGCCTGGAGAGATGCAAAATGGCTGGGAGAGTTGCAAGATGTGGGGCCTGCCTTGCTGTGAGGGACGAAAAGTGAGGTTCTGTGTGGCCAGGAGAAGCAGCAGACCAGCAGGAGGTGACCCGAGGCATGCTATTACTTGTCGGGCTGCATGATATGGTAGATCAGCCAGATGGCAATCCCGGGCAATTCCGGTCAAGTGATATGGCAAATCAGCAGCAGTTGTTCAAGGCTTTCAGAAGCTATATTAGAGGCCTGCACGGCCAGGGGTTCATAACAAAACCGTCATTTGAGTAACACATTATAAATTGTTTTTTCTTTCAGGAACAGGCATGTTGTGCAGCCCAGTCAGGGTCCTCATCTTGAGCAACCCCATTATGTTCCTGACAGAAGAGAAGGGCAGAAGTCGGTACTCGAGGGACCAGCTGAGCCTTTTCCCTCTTGTGAGCATCCAGTGCTGTGGCAAGTATGGGATGCTGTGCGGCCACCACCTGACCACTCTCCACCAGGTCTTGAGAGAGGGCCGTCATCCTGAGATACTGGCAATTCCTTTGAGAGAGAGCAATTTGGTACAGTACAAAACTACTGCACTTATAACTAGGGAATTGGGGGATGTAGAAAAGATTGTGAAATGTGCCTGGACAGGTGTGTTGCAGCAATGTGATTCCTCCAAAGGAGAATCTGGAGGGGAGCCTTCAGACTTTTTAGAATTGAGGAGGCCAAATGGAAGGCCAATATGGAATAGTGGCTTAAAGCATGTTGGCTTATGTCCCTCTTCCCTTGATTCAAAGTGATATGCCGCACCTGAACAGGAACGATGGTGTCCAACTGTTAGGAGAGGGGGTTCATGTTTACCTGGTTGCTCCTTGTCAAGGTCTGCATGACATTAAAATCAGTAAGTGGGGCAAGGGGTGGCAAGAATTGGGCAGGTTGCTCAGGATAGGGTAATCAGCAAACACCCTAAGACATCACGGCGGTGTGGTGTGTGTTTGGAACAGGCCATTACATGCCGTGTGACTGGGTGGTGCTATGAAGGGGTGCCCCAGGTGCTGAGCGGCATCTCCTGGATCTGATAGGTACCTTGCAGCCCATCGGGGAGGCAGATGAAGCTGGCCAACTCTTGGCACAGAGTGGTAGTGCAGGCTGGGAAAACAAAGCCGGTGATAACGGCTGGCCGAGTTTGGAGCCAGGGTAGACCTGCCTGATGAGCGCCCCAAGTGGTGGCCTAGTGCAGCCCGCCCTCAAAATGGTCAACTTATTTAAATAAGCAGTGACTTAAATCAGCCATTTAAATGAATTTAAATAAATAAGCAAAACTTGTTGAGCGTGCGCTCAGTTGTCTTTGTCTTTGTTGTCTCTTGTTGTATTTGGGGGGTGCTGGGGCAAACAGGTAGAAGTCTAGGCTACAAGGTTTTGCCTTGACTTATTATAGTCACCAGTGTAAGAAGCTGGAGTCACCCGAGAACATGTGGAGGGTCTTCTCAGGAAAACAGGGTATATCACTTTAGAACAAAACTTCAGAAAAATGTATAAAACAAAGAATTAATCCCACCAGAGTCCTTCATAGCCACTTTCCTAGCTTCAGAGTGGAGGAGCGGGGGCAGGGGCGAGAGAATGCTCTAGGATAGCAAGTTTTACTTTATTATAAGCATAGAATGGACTTCTGGATATTAGTGATGTGATTCCCTCACCTGCATTCTGAAATGGCACAATCCCACTCCTATCCTAGCTCATGCAACATTCCCAAATATGCAGTTCGCCCCTTCGATCTGTACAGAACACGGCCATTTAAGAAGGAGCATCACCACAGCAGTCTTAATGGCTGTTCACCGTTCTGGGCCTTTGTTAAAAGAACTGTAAAGCCTTTTTATCTGGTTCAGCTTTCAGTGTCCAGAACTAAGCTTTGAAGTGGGAATGATATTTAAAATATGTTGTCCAGGATTCAAAGAACTGTGCAACTAGTTTCACATACCCAGTTGGGCTTTGAACTCAGGCAAGCAGCCTCTCGCCCCCACTTCCTTCTACCACTCAGCAGTTTCAAAAGCAGCCTGTGAAATGACACGGGAGCCTATTGTTCAAGGGAAAAGTCAGAACTCCCACTGGGTACACTTAAAGTAGCTCTTTGGATTCCAGCCACCTCATTTAGCTTGATTTTTAAATAGGTATTTTATTGTGGGTTTTTTCTCCCTATAGTAATCTCCTGATTCGTATTGGATGTATAGTGCTAAAAATAAAAGGAAGCATCATTTAGAATCTGAATAAATGAAAGATTCAAACACAGCTTTTAAAGTATTTCCTGCAAGTGATCAGTTGACATGTCTGGGTAAATACGGCACAATCTTCTCTCCTTTTATATGCATAACCAATTAAGGTTGCTGTCAACATGAATTTCTGGAAATAAGAAGAGAAACAATCAAATAAGAAGTAATTAAGGACCTCTAAAAGGCACCCTGACAGATATGGAAAATTATTTTCAAATAATCCTTTGCTCAATTCAAGCCTCACGGGGTACAGTTAAAGAAAAATGCACACAGTAATGCCTTGCTTGGTCTGAATTAGTTATTACAAATGCCAAATTCCTCCCCCCTCCCCATGGGTGCAATTTGCCTCAACTATTTTTTTAAAAATTTGGGAATCTGAAATTATGTTGCCCTTTAATAAGCACATTTGTACATTTTATGCTATTTCAAAGAATGTTCACTCAAATGACAATTCTATGTGAGAAATTTGGAGCTATGAAGAAATGGTGGGGAGGGGGTTTAGAAAGTAAACAACTCCTAAATATCCTTTTTAAAGGCGAGATCTGGAACAGTAATGTCACGTTAGGAGAAAGACATATATTATGTTTAAAAGTGATATATTCAGGACTGATAGTTCTGTTGCTGTCTTCCAAATATGGGGGCAGGGGAGACGGATCTACAGGTTGGAGCTATGAAGAGCCATGGAACTGATTTGCAAGAGTTTTTAAATATTTGTCCAGGGTTGTAGTGGTTGTAAATGCAATCAAACATATACGTATTACTTTTTACCTCTACTTGGATACATACTCTAACATGGTGAGGGGGTTGGAGTATGTCCGTAAAGCTGAGAGCAATACCATCAAGAGTTTAGACTTGGCCAAGAGTCTAAACCTCGTAGCAGAATCACTCAGTGTGGAATGGTCAGCGCTGAGACACCAGACTAAGATGTATCCATATCAGCAGAAGAGAATTGACAGTTCCAAATTGTGGAGGGATTCTTGAAGGCTAGCTACTGGACAGCAACACTAGTGGAAGGTAACACTGGGTGTCAAGGAACTGCTCAGGCTAACCTGTGAGTTCCCCCAGGGTGTGAGCACACAAGTAAGCAGATTCAATGGTGTGTGTGTGTGTGTGTGTGTGTGTATTACAAGTTAATAAGACTATAGCCAACAGATATCAAAAGTCAAACAGAAGGCAAAAAAATAAAGCTAGCTTTTTACTATCTAAAACTTTCCAAAAATTGTCAAGTGGTGCAAACTTACATCTAAGAGCAGGCCTCAGTGTTGCGTAGTGGAACGCCCTGAGTCCAAAGGGCCAGGTTCAAATTCTAGAGTAATGTTCACAAATTCGAAATGTAGATCCAATGTATTTAAATATAACAGAACACAATTGTAAGAAATGTTTCCAAACTATCAATACTGATTCTTTAACTAGTGTCACCAGAGCAGGGTCCTACTCACAAGCCACTTAGGTAGAAGGTGCTGCGGACAGAACGGTTGGGTTTGTCCAGAGGCTACACCTGAAACAGAGTCCCAGATATCCAGAAGGCCTTCTTGCAACAGCAAGAACTCTTCATATGAAGATGCTGGATGAATCCTCAAGCTCGTTCATTGTCGTAGGAGCACTTCCCCTTTCCTCCTGGCAAGATATGGGGCAGCTCTATATGATGGTAATAACCTCAGGCAGCCAGTGAAGAGTTCAACTCTCAGGAATCCCTGTTTTTTGCTATTCACATCTTTTTGCCATCACATCTTTTTGCTATTCGCGTATTTTCCTAGCCACTGCAGCTTTTCTCAGAAGTGTTCACTTCTTTCCAGCTAGCCGTTTCAGCTGTGTCTTCACTGCCTTCAGTGTACACATCAGCTATCTTAGGTGGGGTATCACCGCTTGCTGCATGTCAGGAAGGAATTCTCTCACACATGGGACAGAGTTGAGCAGCCATATGTTTTAGACTGCACTATGTTTTAGACTGCAAGAGTGCAGTGGGGCATAAAGAGCTTCACGGGTGTGGTGCAAGGAGGAATAGGAGCACATGGGGCTGGGCCTAGCATAATGTGGCTTAATGGCCTAAATGTTGTGTGTTGTCCAGATCTTGGCTATTTATCTGAACTGTTATGTTTTACTCTATGAGTCAAACTAGATGTGACACTTTTAAAAGACTGGAACCGATTCACTTTCCCTGCAGCCATACAGTAGCTGTAGGAAATGTCTTTTTAAAAATCAGCAGGAGTTCGATTCTGCTTAGACCTGTAGCATGGGGGAAGGAGACGCTCCTGCCTTGCCCTGGTGCCATTCTCTTGAGCTGAAAAGCCCTCCTGGGGGTTGTTTCCCCATTTTCACAGCTGCACAGGTACAGATTACTGCTGGTTCAGGGAGAAGGCAGGAGCCCCTCCTCCCCTACTACGTTGCTGTTCCAAGCAGAATTGGGCTCCTGCCAATTTTTAAAATGACATTCCTCACAGCTTCTGTTTGTCTGCAGGGAAAGTGAGTTGGGTCTGGGGAATCTGGACCCAACGCTTTAAAAAGCGTCACAAGTAGTTTGGCCCCATTTCTCTCCCCCACACTTGATTCTGAGAGATGAGGTAACACATGCAAAGTATCTTGCATAATCTATATAGGGTGCTGTCATCATGTACTGAAGGCTGTTTCTTCTGACCACAAGTACAGCTTCTAATCTCTCTGCAGCTGTTTTTGGGGGGGGAGGGGGGCACGAGGGAGATTTCTTTCCATCCACCATCCTCAGAGCCACTGGAGCTTTTTCAGTTTTTTAAATTTCATATTGTTATATCGATACACTGTTATAACAATCAGTGTAAAAGGCTATATTAATTTCCAGGTTTCAATTCATTAAAAAGGTCCATAGCCCTTCTATAGCAGAGATATGCCTTTCCTCTTATGTCAACAGAAGGGGCTAGAGGCCTACTTTTTTAAAAAAATGAAAGCTGAAAATTCACAGACCCTGTTACACTTACTGGAATATCGATATAACAATATGAAATTGATCTTTTTTTAAAAAAGACCCCAGGTGGTGGGGATAAGAAATGGCCACTGGAGAGAAAGTTTGGATCAAGAGCATTTTGGTGTAGTGGTTAAGAGTGCGGGACTCTAATCTGAAGAGCCGGGTTTGATTCCCCACTCCTCCACTTGAAGCCAGCTGGGTGACCTTGGGTCAGTCACAGCTTCCCGGAGCTCTCTCAGCCTCACCCAACTCACAGGGTGTTTTGTTGTGGGGATAATAATGACATACTTTGTAAACTGCTCTGAGTGGGCATTAAGTTGTCCTGAAGGGCGGGATATAAATTGAATGTTGTTGTTGTTACTTATTGGGGTCAAATCTTCTTTAGTGAAGTGTTGGCTGCACATCCCTGTCAACAACCTTAAATTTTCTCCTCCTCCTTCCTTTCCCCATGTAGAAAAATAAAACATGTGATGTTTTGCTCAAAATTTATTTCTTTCACTGGTTTAACTGTGAAGATTTCATATGTTTTGTATTGCTACACTTCACTGCAAGAGAGAGGTGGTGGCTGCAACCTTTGGTGGCAGATATGTGGCTCATGTAACATCTACTTGCATCTTCAATCAGTATTTTATTGCTATTTACAAGACAGTAATGCTTAGCTGAAGATCTTAGCTTTGTGGCGGGGTGGGGGAAGCAAACAAACATACCAGCATTATTAGCAAAAAACCAAAGGGCAATGACACACTCAGGATTAATTGTATGGATATTTGCACACTGTTACATTTTCTACAGTACCCAGGTGTTATTTGAAATTCAGGGAAGACAGTAACCCGCCCCCCCCAGCTTGCCAACTATTTCCTGGTATCAACGCCCAAATTCATTGTTGAGAAACCAGCACAAGTGTGTGCTTGAGAAAGCAACGGTGACTAATTTCTATCTTGAGACACTCCTTAAATTCAGAAGTGCTGTTTCTTGTTTCTCATTTATATTGCTTCAGTACCTAGGGCAGCTGCTCATTTATTTGTTATTGGAAAACATAAAGCAGGTAAGGAAATTTGACTGTGTGGGAAGGAATGCAAATTTCTGTTTGAAGAACAGATTGCTGTCAAGGTAAAAAGACCAAACAAAATACATTAACCTGTATTTGTTGCTTAACAAACCACAGGCAGCTGAAGTAGTGATCAGTTTTCCTGTGGACTGTTTTCCGTGATACCTAATGGCTTCCGACTATGATTCGCTACTTATACAATTTAGTTACTCCAGTATTCAGTTACTCCAGTTTAACTAAGCTGTTTGACTGGTTGGCTTAGACTGGAGTAACTTTGCATGAAATTGCACCATAAGCAGAACCAACATTTTCCTTCCATTGATTGCGGGATTTGCTCTGGAAGATGTATGTAATTCCAGATGAAATCTAACTTTTAGAATGACCTGGGGGGTGGGGGGGAAGAGTAGATGAGTATTTTAGGGATGTAAGAAAATCAGAATCGAAGTTTCTACTAACAGAAGGTATGTCGCAAAGGAGGAACAAATGAAAACCCTCACTACTGGTATTAAATATGATACACCGGGTGCAGGTTAGAGTGTCAGACTAGGATCTAGGAGGCCCAAGTTCAAATCCCCATGCTGGCATGGAAGCTCGTGGGGTAATTGTGGGCCAGTCGTTTAGCTGAACCTAACTCACTGGATTGTTGTTGTCAGGTTAACATGAAGGAGGGGAGAATGAGGTTATTTAACTGTATTTTAGTCAGGTGCTAAAGTTACATTCATCTTTCTTCAGGTAGTTTAGTTACAAATAGAACAAGTATACTTTGTGTAAAACAGAATTGTTTCAGGAGAACATTTTTATTATAGGGTATAAGGATGGTTAAAGTCTGTTATATTTATTCCGTTTTCATTGCTTTGTTCCTTTTGGTTATTGCTTTGCTAATTTTACAGTGCAGCTTTGTTACATTTTTTGTATTATTATACTTCTTTTTAGCGCCTCGTTCTCTAATTTGTAACCCAGCTTTATTTATGGCTGATTGTGTGTTTTCTATTGTTCATACTGAATTTTTTATAATGGTGCAATCCGCTTTGAGTCTTAGCGAGAAAAGCAGACTATACAATAACTAGTGCATTCTGCTACTCATTCATAATCCTGATTTGATGTTTGTACTGCATCATTAAATAATATAATAATCATAATCTTAAGACATCTGTCCTGAATTTGGCTACATATGATTAGATCAACATTTCCTGACAAGTGTTTCTGAAGAGAAACATTTAATCATTCATCACTTCCTTCATAAAGCAGAGTTTTGCCATGATTTGTAATAAAGAAAGAAGAGCCATCTTGTGGCCAAAATTAAAACAAACATATTGTTACAGGTCTGACCTCTTATCTCCGTGGCAGTCTATCCTATGTGAGAAAAGGAACAGTAATGTCTTAATGGTTGTAGAGATTCCCTGAATGGGCTTTGAGTGTGACTCTCCCTGCTCCCAGATGAAGGATAAATAAGTGTCTTGGGTGCAACAAAATCACAGTTTATAGATGCAGGATGAGACAGAGGGAGAATGAGGTTGGTTAGTGGTCCTCTCCTTCTGGTCTGTCCAACTTATAAGCAGCTAGTCCATTTACCAAAGAACTACTTCCCTAAAGACATTAACATTACATAATATATATTGAAGATCCTCTCTGATGTATAATTGTACCAGAATACCAATTATTTACGTATTTAATGTGATATTCCCTGAGCAGCCTGAACGCACAGCTGGCATGACCATGAAGCACGAGACTGCTGTTTTATGTGACAAATTCCATTTTTTCCTGATTCTTGCTCTTCACTTTGTCTTGTTTTAACAATGAGCTAGGGAATACTGCTGCTTCAATTGGTGAAGATGTCTGTTGCTGGCTGTGACTAAAAGTTGGTTATATAATAAACACCCCTAGTTTAATGTAATTTCTCAAAAATGGAAAATGTGTACCTTCTCTTCTATATTCAGATAAATGCTATATGCGTTCTACAAACCGATACTGAAAATTGCTGAAATCTTGTAATCTTATTAGATCACATACAATACAGCTACACTTCTGTATAGGTTATTTGGTTATTATTTATAATTGGGTCAATTGGGAAGCAAATGATAGTCACAAGAAAAAATCAGAACCTCTTCCCATCAAATGACCCAGTGAATGAATACATCTGGAAGGTGTCAGAACTGTGGCTAGATAATGTCCTTACTCCAGACTACCTTCTGCAATTAGACAACAGTCCATTGTTTCCAAAAGGCTTTTACTGAAGAATTAGTTCATTATAGTCCACTAGCCTGAATACAGTATTCAGGATGGTACATATGCATTGTTACCAATGACAGGCAAAGCATGAGGTACAAAGTAACAGATCACAGCAGGCCCATCCTCCCCCCACAGTTCTCAAAACAACCCCTTTGAAGTTAGGAGAGCGAGAGTTTCCCAAGGCTGGTTCTTGGTGGAACATCAGTAGCCAAAACAATCCTTATCTGTGAGATAGCTGCCTGGGAACCTTGGCACCTGTGAAGAGAGCACTTAAACACTGAGAGGATTAAAAATGGAGTCAGTTAAGCAAAGGCATACAAAACAGCATTCTGGACCTGACAGAAGGCACAGAATGTAGAGAGTTAAAAGGTAGAGGGAAAAGGGAACAAAAAATAATCTGAATCTTCTAAGAGTTTATAGAGTCCTCAATGGGAAGATTCGGGGGATGGGAGGAGGTCCAAATTGTCTTCCACCTGAGTTTTCAAGGGCCCCAATGTTGCATTCCCTCTAGCAACAAATTTAGCGGCACTATGCCAATGAGTAGGACAGTGAAACAAGATCACCCACATTTAAAGCAGGAGTTTCCAGGGTATATGTTTTTGAGAGTCAAAGCTCACTTTGTCAGGTACAATGAGCTTGAGCACAGAAGAGTTTCAGCACATTCTTCTTGTACAATGTTTAATGTCAATCTGGTTGGTTCTAATAAAAGGCATTATACGGATTTCATTCTTGGTTTTGGATTTTGCATGGACCAATGAGGCTGTACAAATGTTTGAAACTTTCCAGCCTGGCCTGGCTGGCAGAGAGAGAGGAACGGGAGGTTCAAGGTTATAAGGCTGCTAAAGTCACTGTTATTCTGTGCTTTTGTGCATGTGTGACATAAGAAAGGGAAGGCTAGGGGGCAGCAACAGCAGTGGAGATGGGCATGTGGACTGCTTCAGTCCACTGTTTGCAGTGCAGAGAAAACCCATTACTGTTTCTAAAATAGATCAAAGAGATATTTGAAAGCACGTTGCTAAACAAATGCCACAACAAAAAAGTTCATGCAAGAGGAAGCAGAAGGAAGCACTATATAAATGTTTTCACAAGGACTTTTGCTGGCTGTGCTGCTTGTGTGTCTAGGTTGCCTTGCATTTTTTAATTAAGCTGGTTTTTAATGACATTGATCAGAGGAGGAACGAGGGGCTGCCTTGATGGCTCACGGCTTTATATTTAGTGGATGGGTGGGATATGGTTTAAGCAAACCATACAGAGTGGTAAGGAAAATATATAAAAGGCCATTTTCATAACTTCAAAAGATGCAGAAACATTATGCAACTTACGTAAAAGCACATTTTTGTGCTTCAGTAACTCATTTGAACACAGCTGCATGGCTGCTTCCTTCATTTGTGTTTCTGCTCAGTGAACACACATCTGTTCAGCTCATTTGCTGATGTTTACTATTCTTTTTTGCATTAACTTTGATTTCTTTTACAGAGCTCTACTCTGGTTATTCATGCGAGTTCATATATGTGCACTGAACATCCTCTGCTTTACTTTTAGCAGTTTCTCACCTTTTTGATAGTCTTACTTTTTGCATGCATGCACATGCGCAAGCACATACACACATTAAAAACCCAGAGCTACTCAGAATGCTAAGCATATAATCAGTTTTAGTACAGGTAGTTTGATAAACATGGGGCAATGTTGCTTAGCCAAACATGTGAGGTGACAGAAAAGCAGTAATCGTTACAGAACATGCTGCCATAAATGAAAGGTCACTGTTCTTTTCACAGCATCCAACATTGTTACAAAATCTTTTGACTCGCAGGCACTGCTTTTCAAAGAATTTTAGAGAGAATATTCACCAGTCTAACAGTACCCTTTCCTTTTGTATGCATATTCATTACCTTATACAGAATCAAACAACTGATTCACGTACCCCAATACTGTCTACTTTGTTTCAGGAACAAAATTCGATTCCAGTAGCACCTTAAAGATCAACAAGATTTCCCAGGAGATATGTTTTTAAAGAATCAAACTCCTTGGAGGGGGCCCGCTATCCGAAATGCTGTTTTGTATGTATTTGTGGTGTTTTCTGGTTTTTAAATGTATTTATATGTTTTAATGCTCATTGAGCATTTTACTGCAACCTGCCTTGAGCCCGTTCGCAGGGAGGGAGGGCTAGAAATTGAATCAATCAATCAATAATAAATAAATCAGATACAAGGGAGCTTGATTAGCAAAAGCTTATACCATGGGACATCTCATTTGTGGTTTAGGTGCAACTGGACTCAAATCTAGCATCTCTACTACAGACCAACATGCCTACCCACCTGAAACTAGTATGTCTCAGTAGCTCTCCAAACAAATGAGATACTGGAAATCCATAAAATGATCCATTTACATCTCTCTCAAGCAGTTTTATTGATTTTATTAAATAGTGTAGGAGGGGATTTGGACTTCCATGGGGGAATATAGAGGCAACATGCATGTTTCCTCCAATTAGAAGGGTTTAAGAACCACCTCCACATCCATGATTTGAATCAACTTCCCAATTCTATTATAAAAACTGACCCATTCTCAAAACCTCTAGTATCTTGTCCAGTTTGATTCTCAGACAGGTGTCTTTCCCAGCCTTGCTAACTGGGACAGGAGAAGCTGGTGAATGAGCTCTGCTGCAGATTTAGGAGCCTTCTCATTGTGTGAGTCAATGAAATATTCTACGCTCTCAAATACGAAGAAAATAATTTCCAAAATAAATCATAAACATATCCTGGCCTATGCCCGCCAATAAATGTTCAGTTAAAAGGGGAGTGGGAAGGAAAATGAGACGTTAGAGAAAAGAAGGTATAAGAAGGTTTGATTTGGGGAGGGGGCAGGTAGTCCTGGATTCTTAGTGATAGTAGATTAGAACTCCAAGCCTAACTAGACTAACTTTCAGTTTCAATACTATCCATCCTTTAAAAAGCTTCCAAAGCAGCATTAGTGTCACATTTCTTTTTCTCTTTGTTCCTCCCTAAACAGATCTTCTCCTCCCATACCCGCATCCACTCCTTCTGGAACTGGAGATCTGGTGCGGTGTTTCCTAGCCCTTATAAACAATGGCTGATTCCGCATACGTTGGATAATGCACTTTATCAATCGTTTGAGGTGGATTTTTTGTTCCACACAAAAAAATCCGATCCAAATGATCTACAAAGAGGACTGGAAGTGCATTATCCAACATGTGCGGAACCATGATTAACACAATAACAAGGATCCACGAATATACACCACCACCCAGACCTTAAAACTCAACCCTACACACGCTTTTATTCAGAAACACACCCCGCTGAGTTTAACGGCGTTCACCACCAGGTGAAACCCGATAGTAAATTTAAGAAGCCTCACACGGCCTTTCTCCCCCCCTGCCCAATTTCTGAGTCGCTGAAAAATCCTTTGGGAAGCCTCAAAGAAGCCTCCTTCATCAGATAATGCCCACGGGTCGGGACGGCTTGCCAAAGCAGGCGGCTGGGAGTTCCTCCCTCCGCCAGGCCGGCCTGTTGCTCGCTTTTCTCCTCCCCGCCAGGATGTGAGCTCACGACGCCGCCTCCTTCTTCTGGTGTGATGGTTGCCGGTTCCGCGTAGTTAGCGAAGGCGCCGACTCTCCCGCGGGGCTGCGGACCTGGTTCCGCGGGCTGGGCCGGCTTTCGAGAAGGCGGTGGAGGGTGAGTCAGCGCTGGGCGGGTGCGGAGGCTCCTCGGGCGGTTCCCCTCAGCCCTGCTCCCAGCTGAGAGGGGGCTGGCCGGTGGGTGAGCGCGTGTGTGTTTAGCAAACTCTGCTTAAGGAGCCGCTGGGTTGAGATTCTTACGTGGGGGGATGCCCCCTAAGCCCGGGCCACAGAGGACCTTCCTTTGCCTAAAGCCACGTCTGTCAAACCATGCAAAACGAGACGCTGCGTTCTTCCCCGTCTCCAGATTCTGAGCAGAAGAAACAGGCGGGAGACTGAAACTGCCTTTCCCACCCGCCTTGCATAGGGTGGCCTGTCCAGATGATAGAGTTCAGTTTCCCTGCTTTGAAAGGTTGACTCTATGGTATTATAACCCACTGAAGTCCCTCTGCTCACTAAACCCAACGCTCCCCAGGATGCATCCCCATTCTCCAGGAATTTCCCAGCCCAAAGCTGGTAACCCTCGCCTTGTGCATCTGAATAGGCAGAAATTCGATGCAATGCCCCCTTGAAAGGCAGAAGCATACTATCATAAAAGCGGTGCAGCTGATGGCATGAGCTCCATCCCTGAACAAAACTTGGCTGAAATAAATTTTGTTTGTTGTTCAGGCGTCCCTGGACTCCTGTTTTATTTTGCTGCTGTGAAAGGCAGCTGTGCTAGTGATGGGAGGCAAGCACTGCAGCAACCAGGACAGGCCCTTGCAGAAGATTATCTCCCCATCCCCACTCTGTGACCAAGCAATCATATGAAAACACATTGCATAGCATGAACCCGCAGGGAGCAAAGCCTCTTCCAGTGTTGCCCCTCAGTCAGCAGCCCTGGCTAGGAAGTAGGCTCTACCCCAAACTTCTACTGACGGACTGAACCCAAGTGGCCTTCTAAATACAGCTATTTCACCTAAAGCAAGGAAACAATAAAAATAGTAGCTTTTATTCACTTCTTGGGATAAGAGAAATAAGCAGCGTTGGTTTATTTATTTGTTTATGTTATTTATAATCTGCCTTTCTCACTGGCACTCAAGGCAGATTTCACTGAGTAAATTGATAACAATCAGCAGGATGAGACATCCAATAAACGTGCAGTAGGATTTGTATTGTAGAAATTTAGAACCGAGTTGAAATCTGGAAACAAAACTGAAGCAAAGTGTAAGTATTAATACGAAGGGTTAAACAATAAAAGTTACATAGTAGGCTCCTACTGTGTATACCGCATGAGCTATAAACCACTATACACGGTATTATAGACCACCGTCTTTAAACCTTTACTCACGTAGTTTTCTAAACCACTCTGTACTGTACAGCCCTAACTACTTGGGTAATAAAGCCCTTCTGGATAATTCAGTTTTGCACAGTTTGCAAAAAGCCGGGAGGGTGGGAACCTTTCGAACCTCGTCAGGCAGGCCGTTCTATAAGGTGGGGGCTGCAATGGAGAAGGCATGTGTAGAGGTAGTAGGTGATTTTACCCGTTTGCCAGGTGACACCTTCAGAAGCCCCTGTTCTGATGAGCAAAGCTGCTATGGGGGGCATAGTGAGAAAGGTGGCCCTGTTGATACTGATAGAAGGCTTAAAAATTTACATGTTAAAATACTTTTTTCCCTACAAAACAGCCCTTCCACCACATGTTGACATCATCTTGTTTATCAAAGATGGTTTTCTTTACATAAATTTATAGCATGATTATAGAATTGCAGTCTGGTTACCAATGTGATCTTAAGCAAAGTTATGCCCTTCTAAATCCATTGAAGTCACTGGAGTTAGAAGGGTGTGAGACTGTTTAGGATTGTGCTGCACAGTTGTAATGAAGCAGTAATTAAGGTGCCAGAGGCTAATAAATCACAGCTAGGAATTTATACAAAACAGAATTCTTTGGTAGGACTGTTTATTAAATTCTCTTAAGGTATCCCCACAAGTTTTAAATCCCAATGTACTAAAATAAACCAGTGTTAATTAAAAACATGAATAGCAGCTGCTAAGAAATATTTAATATGTAACCCCTTGAGATAGTAATTTACAAACCAAAATGAAATGTTA
Source organism: Eublepharis macularius (assembly GCF_028583425.1). NCBI lineage: Eukaryota > Metazoa > Chordata > Lepidosauria > Squamata > Eublepharidae > Eublepharis > Eublepharis macularius. Next base: position 35,558,091 of record NC_072800.1, read on the forward strand.
TATTGTGTCATTTGTATAAGAAATGTATAGATATTTTTAGTGGAACAGGGCAGGATGGACAAATAACTATCTCACCTTTCATTTATTTATTCTTTTAGGTGGAGTTGTGACCTAGAATTAAAGCTGCTGCAATGGGGAACCAGCTGGCTGGTATTGCCCCTTCTCAGATCCTTTCAGTTGACAGCTATTTTTCAGACATCCATGACTTTGAATATGACAAAAGCCTGGGCAGTACTCGCTTTTTTAAAGTTGCCCGAGCCAAGCACAGAGAGGGCCTGGTGGTTGTGAAGGTGTTTGCCATTCAAGACCCAACATTACCATTAACAAGTTACAAGCAGGAGCTGGAGGAACTGAAAATAAGGTTACATTCAGCCCAAAACTGTCTTCCCTTTCAGAAGGCCACATTGTCTGAAAAAGCAGCTATGCTCTTCAGGCAGTATGTACGGGATAATCTCTATGACCGTATTAGTACAAGGCCGTTCCTGAACAACATCGAGAAGAGGTGGATAGCCTTCCAGATCTTGACAGCGGTGGACCAAGCGCACAGATCTGGGGTCCGTCACGGGGATATCAAAACAGAAAACATCATGGTGACCAGCTGGAATTGGGTTCTTCTAACAGATTTTGCAAGTTTTAAGCCAACGTACCTACCTGAAGACAACCCGGCTGATTTCAATTATTTCTTTGACACATCACGAAGACGAACTTGTTACATTGCTCCTGAGCGCTTTGTTGATGGCAGCATGTTTGCTACAGAACTGGAAAATATAAGAGATCCTTCTACCCCACTCGTAGACTTGGCCAATAGTAATCAACGAAGCAGGGGGGAATTGAAACGGGCAATGGATATCTTTTCTGCAGGTACTTCGGTGATCCAAAATCTTGTATGAGCTGTGCTGCTTTGGGAAATGAGTGTTGAACATTTCAATTGTTGAGCTTAAATTGGTTGAAAACTCTTATGGTTTCACACAAGGAACGTGGGCTTTGCAATGTTGGTTACTAGGCAATCTCTGGCAAACGTGGTAATCCTTTTACTGGAGAAATCTCAGTTGAGCGAAAGATGTGGAAATAATCTTGAAGCATGTTCCTACTGGAGGGGCTGTGGCTCAGTGGTAGAGCATATGGTTTGCTTGCGGACCATCCCAGGTTCAGCCATTAGTATCTTCAGTTTAAATGATCAGACAGTGATGTGAAAAATCTCCACCTGAGACCTTGGAGAGTCCCTGCTAGTCAGAATACACAATGCTGACCTCGATAATCCAATGGTCTGACACAGTATGAAGCAGCTTCATGTGTTCATTTAATTTTTCCTTTTCCGGAGTTCATGTTTCCTTAGCTCATGGTGAAGAATATGTGTTCATCTTGAGCTCCAAGTGTTGCTAGTTGGCAATGACTTTATCTCTGGCACCTGGATCAGGTTTTTTACATGCATTTCCTCCTCTAGTTGACTGCTGTTAAGGTTTTATTCCTTTTGAAAGCTGCAGAGTTTATATGTTCGTGTGCTGCACTTCAGACTGCAGTCTTTGTCAGTTCCCTGATGTCTCCTTTGCCTGCTTTAGAGTGCCAGATTCTGGTTTGCCATTGCAACCATTAGCTAGGTCGTTGATAAATTAAAAATCCAGATTACAGGGATTAAAGGAAGGTGGAATGCTACTTACCCACGTATTGGGAGAGTTTCTTTTTTTATATGAAGAAGATTCAAATACACATTACCCCACGCAGTCTGAAGTGGTACAGTCTAGCGAAAACTGCAGTGTGATTGTTCTCTGACTTTGCTGTTAGATGCGGAAGGGCCTTAGATAAGGAGAGAATTAAAAAACAAAGACTCTAAATTTCTGCAGATGAGGTTGAATAGTAGAGAACAGTGTGTTTAAAGCAAGCCAGAGGCTGTCCATGGCATGCTAATAATACATTGCATCCCTTTGTCTTCTGTGGCTCATTTAGATACTGTATGATGCCCTCGAATTTGGTTGTGTGTGGACAATAGAAGGGATACCTTTTCCATGATTCTCTCGCACTTGTTTGGTCTTTTCCAGGCTGTGTGATAGCTGAGCTGTTTACCGAAGGGGTACCGTTCTTTGACCTGTCGCAGCTTCTAGCATATAGGAATGGTCTCTTTGCCCCTGAACTAGTGCTGAATAAAATTGAAGACCGAAGTATCAGAGAACTGGTAAAATAACTCTGTTCTCATTATGATGAATTATTGAATTGCTGTTCCTACTCAGTAATACAAATTACATTTGCCATTTTGCTCCCTTCTGTCCAAAGGTTACCCAAATGATCCACCGTGAGCCAGAAAAACGTTTAGCTGCTGAAGACTACTTGAAACAACAACGGAACAATGCGTTTCCTGAAATATTTTACACCTTTCTCCAGCCTTACATGGCACAGTTTGCAAAGGAAACCTTTGTATCTGCCGATGAACGCATCCTTGTTATACGTAAAGATCTGGACAATATAATTCACAATCTCTGTGGGCATGACCAAACAGAAAAAGCAGAAGGGGAGACAAAGGAAAATGGGCTGGTCATTTTGGTGTCTGTGATAACTTCATGCCTGCAGACCCTCAAATACTGTGATTCAAAGCTGGCTGCCTTGGAGCTGATTCTCCAGTTGGCCCCCCGGTTAAGTGTGGAAATCCTGCTGGATCGTATCACCCCTTACCTCTTGCATTTCAGCAATGACTCTGTGCCTAGGGTGAGGGCAGAAGCCGTTAGGACATTAACAAAAGTTCTTGCTCTTGTCAAAGAAGTGCCACGTAATGATATCAATATCTACCCAGAGTACATCTTGCCAGGCATAGCACACTTAGCACAGGATGAAGCCACAATTGTCCGACTGGCATATGCTGGTAAGAAATAAAGGGGGCAAGAAGCAAGAATGACTTGAATAGTAGTATTTTCCAACTGGGTTGTCCCAACATCATATAAATAAATGAAAGTTGGCGGTTAAATGTATGCAATTGCAGATTGTTTCTTGGTGCTGAATTTTATTGTTCTGGTTCAGTTTGGCATCCTTTAAATGTAAAGCACAGTCTTAGGAATTGTCTAAATTCAAGATTTTGGCCAATATTTTGCTCCCCTAGAAGTATGCTCTGTTATGTCACTGATATAAGAATTGCCTTCCTGGATCTGGCCAAATGCTGCTCTAGTCCTGCTCTGTCTTTTTCAGTGATGAAATTGATGAAATGCCTGATGTCTCTTGAAGATTACGAGCATGTTAGTAGTGACCAGATCCATGTGGCAAAGACACAAAGAAGCTTTCTTGGGGGTTCACCCCAAACTGGCAAAGTTATTAAGGAATGTATTGTCGAAGGCTTTCACGGCCGGAGAACGATGGCTGTTGTGGGTTTTCCGGGCTGTATTGCCGTGGTTATTAAGGAATCCTACAATGCCCAAGCCTGGAACACCCACAAAACTTTGTCTACTTCATTTATTTTTGTTTACTTCATTTATGCCCCACCTTTCTCCCCTGGGGAGGGGGGTGCAAACTGACAGCATTCTCCTCTTCTCTATTTTACCTTTGCAACGATTCAGGCTGAGAATGTGTGACCGGCACAAGGTCATCCAACCAGCTTCCATGGCAGAAAAGGGATTCAAACCTGGGTCTCCCAGGTCCTAGTCCAACCCTCTAACCACTGCACTGCTTTGGCTCTTTGGTTGACTTGTCTTTTTGTAACTAGGTGATCTATGGTTGGTCATTACATGAATGTGCCGGGGGATCCTCAGGTTTGTGCATTCTGTCTTCCCTTTACTTACAGTTTTATAATTAAATACTTCCTATTTTGTCGCAAACCACAATTTGGCATGGCCTCTGAACCACACACTGTAGTTTTCTGTGTTCCCTTTGGTGTTCTTCTTTGGACCCAGGAAACCATAGTTTCTTGTTATGCCCAAACCAAAGCTGGAGCTAGTCCAGCCCGTCTGACGGGGAGGGCGGTCTAGAAATGTAATGTAGTAATAAATAAATATCTTGGAACTAGCCCAGTTTAAAAAAAACCTTGAACATGGGGAATGAACCAGACAGGAAGGAAATGGATGATGCATGTCACACCCTAGTGAAAATTATAACCTTGCTGATGTTTCACTTTTTTTTACTTCCTTTATATATATAATTGAACTTAAGGGGATAAGCATGAATAAGATTGCACCACAGTTTGCTGGGAAACTGGAAACCTTTATCTAGCTCTGTAAGGGGTAAGGACTGCAAGCCCCAGAATCCTCCAGGCTGGTTCACGTCATGGCAAACCATGCCTCCAACATTTCACATTTTAAGCAAGTTTTTCCTTGTATCATTTTATATTTGATTCCCTTCCTGCCCTAGGTTTTGGGTATAAAGTCCCAGGTGTAAGTAGATATGTGCATAATAATGTTGATTATATTACATGGCAGGCTGTTCATAGCATATATTCAGAGTGCTTGATTTACCGTCAGTACTTAATTTTTTAAATGTCGTTTTTCAAGCAACTTAAAATTACTTTTAATCATTGCAGAGAACATCGCACTGTTGGCTGAAACAGCTCTAAGATTCCTGGAGCTCGTCCAGTTAAAAAACTTGAACATGGAAAATGAACCCAACAGTGAGGAAATGGATGACACGTCACACCCTAGTGAAAATTATGACACCGGTGATGTTCCTTTCACATTCTTTTGCATGGTTGAGGATGAGTAGTTAGTTTTTGTGGTAATGGCTCAGATTGCAAGAAAGTCCTGCGATGACCTGTTTGAAGGACATGCACTTACGCTTGCTGACGCTTGTTTCCATGGCACTCTTGCAGAACTTCAGGCCCTGCATGAAATGGTCCAGCAGAAAGTGGTCACTCTGCTGAGCGACCCAGAAAATATTGTGAAGCAGACCCTGATGGAAAACGGAATCACGCGCCTCTGCGTCTTTTTTGGACGTCAAAAAGCCAATGACGTTCTCCTGTCCCATATGATCACTTTCCTGAATGATAAGAATGACTGGCATCTACGGGGAGCTTTTTTTGACAGCATAGTAGGTATGTGCTTGGCAACACAGCATTTTCCCCCATTATATTAAATGAGCTTTTTTAAAGAAAAGGGGGTAATGAGTGGTTTTAAATTGTTTACGAGAATAACATTCTGTCTGGAATAGCAGAGTACTAACCTGCTCCTCGGAGCATAATCACAGCAACTAATGAAGCAATGTTCTTGAATCATAATCATACATATGTAAGAATCGCCCTCTTAGATCTATTCAGTAGTGCATCTGCTCCAGTGCTCTGTCTCCAGCAGTGGCCAGCAAGATGCTCGGAAGGCTACCAGTGAGGCATGATGGATCCAACCCTTCTTAGTTGTTTGTCCCCAGCATGTAACGATCAGAGGTACAAGGAAGCTTTTGTTCCAAAAGCAATGAATAATCTCCCCTCCATGAATATATGGCAGTCTTTAAAGTCTTCTGTGCTTTTGGCCATCACATCATCTTGAGGCAGTGCATTCCATATGTTAATTGTGATACATTCATTCCTCCTCCTGTAATGCCCAGGTTGCCAGTTCAGATCATGCTCCCACACCCTGCTTTCTGGGCTCCCACCTGCACAGGGAAGACAGGGGAGAGCAGAGATTTTTTCCCCTCCAGTGGTGGCACTTTACATCTGGAATGCCCTTTCCCTTGAGGCTCATCTGGTGTTTACCTCCAGGCCCAAACAGATTTTTTTAACACAGACTTTTAATTAAAAGTGTTCCATATTTTCTACAGTTTTTATGGTCTGCTTCTAGCCTGGGGATCATCTCATGAACATCACTTTAAAGCTGCTCCATGTTGTTTCAGTTTGATGTAGTGGTTAAGAGCAGTAGGACTCTAATCTGGAGAAATGGGTTTGATTCCTCACTCCTCTGCTTGAAGCCAGCTGGATGACTTTGGGTCAGCCACAGCTCTTCCAGAGCGCTCTCAGCTCCACCCACCTCACAGGGTGATTGTTGCAGGGATAATAATAACACACTTTGTAAACTGCTCTGAGTGGACTGTTAAGTTGTCCTAAAGGTGGTATATACATTGAATGTTATTATGGCTTGCTTTTATGCTGTAGTTACTTGTGAACTGCCCTAAGCACTTCTCTCCTGAGGCAGCATATACATTTTCCAAATAAACACACACTCTTTTAAATGACCAAACTTGTGAAATCTGGGGCTAGACTTCTGCTTGTTCTCAAATGAAGCCTACATATTAAGCCTTTTTCAGGAGAGCATAAGTTGACCCTAGATCCAGAGGAGTTAGCTGTGTTAGTCTGCAGTAGCAAAATAGCTAAGAGTCCAGTAGCACCTTTAAGACTAACCAACTTTACTGTAGCATAAGCTTTCGAGAACCACAGCTCTGATGTGGTTCTCAAAAGCTTATGCTACAGTAAAGTTGGTTAGTCTTACAGGTGCTACTGGACTCTTTACTAAGTTGACCCGGTATATGAGCTTGACATCTCTTTTGAGTTGGCCTGGCTTTTAGGTATAGCAGTATGTATTCTTTCTGCTTGGTTTTCAGGTGTTGCAGCTTACGTTGGCTGGCAAAGCTCTTCAATCCTAAAGCCGCTGCTCCAGCAAGGGCTGAGTGATGCTGAAGAATTTGTCATCTATAAAGCCCTCAATGCCCTTACCTGTATGTGCCAGTTAGGGCTTCTGCAGAAACCACACATCTATGAATTTGCCAGTGATATCGGTAAGCAGCTGTTCTTGGGTGCAATTTACAATATTTGAATGACGTGGATTCTCTGCCAGTATAGTTACCCACCATAGATTCCATTCACAGTGCAATCCTAAACAGGAATTACACCCTTCCCAGCCCATTGACTTCCATGAACTTAGAAGAGTGTAACTCTGCTTAGGATGGCACGGTCAGTTATTTGATTCCAACCAAAATGGCTTTAACTTGACCTTGTCAACCAGGGTCCATTAAATACAGACCTCTGAAAGCGGATAAGAGAAAGCAGCCAAGAACCTCATTATTGGAGTTTGGTTTCTGGGAGAGAAAGAAAGCACCAACAGTAGTAGCGCCAGGAAGTCATACTGTATTGTCGAAGGCTTTCACGGCCAGAGAACGATGGTTGTTGTGGGTTTTCCGGGCTGTATTGCCGTGGTCTTGGCATTGTAGTTCCTGACGTTTCGCCAGCAGCTGTGGCTGGCATCTTCAGAAGTGTAGCACCAAAAGACAGAGATCTCTCAGTGTCACAGTGTGGAAAAGATGTTGGCAGGTCATTTGTATCTACTCAGGAGGGGTGGGGTTGAGCTGAGTCATCCTGTAAGAGTTTCCCAGGATTGGTGGGATTCATATGGATTGGTGCTTGATGTGTTAATCCAAAACTTCAACAGGAAAGAAGAAACCTTAAGAATGAACAGAGCATGGTTTCCAGTTCTGAAAAACACCAGGCTAACAAAACACTCTATACTCGACAATAGCCCTGCAGAGAAGATTAGCACATCAAGCACCAATCCATATGCAAAAGAACCTCCTCAGGATACAGTGAAGCCTCCCGCCATTAGCATTCCACACCCTGGGAAACTCTTACAGGATGACTCAGCTCAACCCCACCCCTCCTGAGTAGATACAAATGACCTGCCAACATCTTTTCCACACTGTGACACTGAGAGATCTCTGTCTTTTGGTGCTACACTTCTGAAGATGCCAGCCACAGCTGCTGGCGAAACGTCAGGAACTACAATGCCAAGACCACGGCAATACAGCCCGGAAAACCCACAACAACCACCAAGTCATACTGTGTTTCTCAGTCTTGGCAAATGCAATTGGACTTCTGGAGAAAGAAGATAGCTCATATATGGGAAGGCAATAGAAAAATGAGGAAAAGTCCCCAGCAGCAAGGATAAGAGAGTGGATGACCTGCTGTTGCAGTGCTTGCCACCCAGCATGGTACAGTGGACGGAGAGTCAGAGGGGACAGAGCAGACCCAGGTCTGAGTCTGCACTCTGCCGTGGAAGCTCACTGGGTGACCTTGTCCAGTTGTACACTCTCAGCCCAACCTGCCTCACAGGGTTGTTGTGAGGATAAAATGGAAGAAGGGAGAATGATATACGTTTCTTTCAGTCCCTCTTGGGGAGAAAGGCAAAGTAAAAATAAAGTATATAAATAAAATGTCACCCTGGTTTTCAGGGGTTATTATCGATGGTTTAGAATATAAGTGTGGGTTAAAAGGGACAAAACCAATAAAGTCTAGTCACTTACCACACACCAGGCAAGATCATCATGTGACAGAATTGTAATATTTTATGCTTTTATAAAATGAACGGAACCCATTTGGAGGTTGGTCTGCAGTTGGTGCATGTACTTGTGAACTTCCGTGGGTCCTGTCCCTCAAATTTGAATTGTATGAATGAATGTACAGTGACACTTGTTAAAACCCAATTCTATTTCTTACTTCCTCAGCACCATTCCTATGCCATCCTAATCTCTGGATACGCTACGGAGCAGTTGGGTTTATAACTGTTGTAGCCCAGCGCTTGAATATTGCCGATGTTTATTGCAAACTGATGCCTTACCTGCATCCTTTCATCACTCAGCCAATCATCCAAGTAAGGTTTCAGTTACATATATAACTTTCCTCCATTTAGAACTGCAGGGTATCAGAAACTTGGAGGTGACTTGGCTCCACATCTTCTTGCCTTAACTCTGAGAGCTGTGTTCCATACCGTATCTTGGCTATCTCCCTAGCAAGTCATCCTGCTCTGTGCCGTAAAGATATACATACCACATGACACAGATGTCATGACATGACCTTGCTTGCCTCTACCCCTTGTCATTGGCTTCTGTCCATGTAGGCATGGAATGTGATGCATAGTGCTGCCTTATAGGGTAAGCAAGCACTCCTAAATATTTCTGTAGGAATGAGGAAGATACCACACCATAATGTTATTTTCTGTGTCGTCCCTATTTCCACCATATTATGCAGCCTGGACTTCTCAAACCACACCAGTTTTGCTACAGACAAACTCTATTATCTAGATTTTTTGCTCCAGTAAATTGGTTGCTGAAGCAAACGATACCATGCCAGAAAGGTTAGAGGAACATTTTACTAAAACAATCCGGGTAGGTAGTAATGGTTAGACTAGTATCTAGGAGACCCAAGATTCAAATCCCCATTCTCCCACGAAGCTTGCTGGGGAACTTGGGCCAGCTGTGCACACTCAACCTAGCTTATCTCTTAGCATTGTTGTGAGCATAAAATGGAAGAAGGGAGAATGATTTAAGCTACCCTAAGTCCTATGGAGAAAAGGAGGGTAAACATGTACTAAATAAATAAATAACAGTTATAGAGGAATAGTAATGAACTACTGCTTAAGACTGTTATGAAGAAAATATAGTAATGATTGTAAAGCATGTTGCAAATTAAAAGGCACAATATCAACAAGAGTAGTTGAATGTCATCTAAAGTAGTTATTTAAAACTATTTTGACTGGAAAGATGTAGATCGGGCTTGCAAAGTTATAACTGCTTTTTTTATTCTCAAAGCTTATTAGCACTTTTTAGAATATGGACTTCTTTAGAACCTGACATTAAAGTCAGTAACTAGGGCTGCAGTCTTAAGCATATTTACTAGAGAGTTAAGTTCCTCAGCTCAATAGGTCTTACTGCTGAGTATACATGCTTAAGCCTTCACAGTAGTCCCCTGTGTGAACACATTGACCTGAAATGCCTCCATAATATTCCTAAATTGTGCTTCTATGTGATCACTTATTTATTCCTTTTTCCTGATTTGCAGATAGATAAAGAAATAGTTCTACTGAGCGTCCTTAAAGAGCCTGTCAGTCGTTCCATATTTGATTATGCTCTAAGATCAAAGGATATAGGAAGCCTTTTCAGAACTCTGCAACTTCGTCAGAAGAAAAGAAATGGCACTCTTCCCGATTGCCCACCTCCTGAAGATCCGGCAATTGCACAGCTACTAAAGAAGCTGCTCTCTCAAGTAATGGCTTAGTGGTATCATAGCAGTGCCTCAGAATCTGTGATCAAGCGGGAGGCCGTATTGTGCTGGCAGCTGTACCACTCTGAAGTATATACATGGCTCATGACAAACTGGGATCTTCTCCTTTGTAGTGTCATTTAAGTCAGTGGGGGCTTAGATGGGAGAATGTTCCCATGTTCCCCTTGTTCTATAACATATGTGCGTAATGGTTCTCTTCAAGAGCTGTGTGGAAGTAGCAGATTTACCACTTACAAGCCGTAGGTCAAGGGAGACATGGGATCTCGAATTGCCTTCTTTCAGGTGTAGTTACTAAGAGCTGATCTAGAAGTGCTGCAGAAATCAGAAGCCTTATGACAGTATCATCGAGCAGAACTTAACATGTGATTCAGGGCCGCTACATGGTGCATTTTCTCGTCTTCATTTTATTTCCAGTCAAGGACTGTAAATTCTCTCAGTGATGTCTGCTGGACAATTTGCCTGTCCAAAAAGAAATTCGCTCTGTGATACCAATCTCCATGGTGATATGATCTTTAGACTCTTGTTTTAAAACTTTACAATTTTGATTCCAACTTTCCTCCAAAGAGCTGAGGTTGGTATATATTGCCCCTCCCCCATTTTATCTTCAACTAGGAGGTATGCTAGGATAAGAGACAGTGACTGGCTTGAGGTCACCCAGTGAAATTTGGGGCTCAGTGGAGATTTAACTCTTTAACCAAGGAGTAAAGATGTCATTGATGAATTTACTGATTAAAGCTTGAAATCTAAAAATCATATAGTTAAGAGAGCAGTGAAAACCATTGAGTTGCAGATTAATTAACCTGTACTGAGTCGCTCTTTAATAAGATTCAGGCATATCACTCCTGGACAAAAGTATTCTATAGTCCCTACACTGTTTATTTAGAAAATTTATATGCCCCCTTTCTAGATAACCTGGTTGAGAAGACTCACAAAGTAAAACATGATAAAGTTACAAAACAGCCTTAAAATTAAGAAAATGTTCAAAACCTACCTATAAAACACAGCTAGAGCATAAAAACCAGCACACAGTTTCTTAAAATGATCCTCTTGTAGAAGCAGACTTTAAAAACCATTGTAAAAGATCAAACCTCTTCATTAAAACCCTGGGTAAAAATAAATGTGTTGGCCTGGCACCTAAAAAGAGAGTAGGATAGGTGCCAGGCAAGCCTGAAAGGAAAGTGTATTCCACAGGTGAAGTGCCTCCGCTCTGTCTCTAGATGCCCCCTGCCTCACCTCTACAGGGCTTGGGAGGAGGGTCTCAACTGGCAGCGAGGCAGTATGGGAGGAGGTGGATGTTGATCCTCCTCCTCAGCTATCCTGTGAGAGGGTTAGACTACTTTAGAGAGAGCAATTCTGAACAGATCTGCTAAGAATCCTGTTGATTATTCAGTGGGATTTACTCCAGAAATGTGTTCTTAAGATTGCACTGATAATGGCTCGGCAGTAGTCATGTGGTGTTCTTGGCCATGCAGGGATTTAAAACTCCGTTGGTCACAGATTATTCTGATTAGTGGGAGTCACCATTTTAAGGTTTTTTTTATTTCTTACTCAGAAAGGACTCTTTTACTTGAAGAAAGTGAAGTCTGTTTGGTGACTCAAGACTGGTCTTTATGGATGAGTGACAAACCTATGCCAGTTTTGTTTATTTAAAAGCAGTATACTGGTGCAGTGCGCTGAACAGTTCCCAAGTAACTGTTTAAATGCAGCATTAACAGGCTGCATTTAATGCAGGCATTGTTACACACGCTCCCTATGAAACGCTCACTTAGACTTCCCTTGTTTCCTTTGTAGGGGATGACAGAAGAAGAAGAGGACAAGCTGCTAGCCTTGAGAGACTTCATGTTAAAATCTAACAAAGCGAAGGCTAACATAGTGGACCAGAGCCACCTTCATGACAGCACCCAGAAAGGAGTGATTGACCTGGCCGCTCTGGGTATAATGGGGAGACAAGTCGATCTGGTCAAAATGAAGCAGGAGTCCGATGACAAACGTGGTTAGCAAAGCCCTGTGGTTCTTTTATTTCTATTTCATTTATTGCTCTTTTTATAATATTTTTAAGGATTTAAAATATTTCACTAGCCACCATAACGTGTCCACAAATTCCATACCTGGTTGGAATACCTGCTTACTTTTTACTTGGCAGATTAGAGAGGGATTTTACACTACAGACAGAATTTTCAAAGTATAAATTGCAATTAAATTGTTTCACTCATTCATCTGAGAGTGATAATGAAAACAATCTACTTGTTTGTCGATAACCTGCCCTTAGGGTAAATTCACACATGTACGTTCATCATTGGATGGCTACAACATCAAGTGATGAACTGCATGTACTCATGAGGCACTGGAAATCACACATCTTAGATGGAATTTTTGTATCAATTCAAAGGCTTTTTCAGATGTTCAGCTTCAGGTGAATCAACCTTCCATATTATAGATAGATGGCAGAGCTACTGTATCAGCCATGATGGTCTTTCACGGGCTCCAGTGATGTTTCCTTAATCATTGACTCAGCTTTCTGCTGCTATACCATTCCTTGTCAATTATTCAAATGCATGCAAAATAGGCAGATTTATGTGTTTGATATATATATATATATAATTTTGTATAGTTTGTTTTTGACCACATATCATGGACCCATGAAAATATTCCTATGTACTTGATAAAAATGCATTGCTGTATTGTAACAATACAAAACTTACCATATCATATTGTAAAGTGGTAAGGAAGGGACTAGATTTTAAAGCTATAAAGGCGTGGTACATAAAAATGAATAACTGTCAAGATACTGACCAGTCAGCCAGCACTACTTTACAGCTTTCTTTTTCGCATAATGATCTTTGGATGTGATTGGTCCAGTATGTTGCAGCTTTTGGACGTGAAATGGAATCTAAAACAAATTATTTTTTCATAACTAGCACACTTGAGCATGCAGCTGGTGTTGTGCTGTCTTGTTGAAAACATGATCCTATTTCACACCAGCAGTAATCCTTCCTCTGTCAAATTATTTATCTCTTCCTTCTTTAATGCTGAGCCTAGCTTAATGCCAAGAACATAAACCACGCTGTTCGTCCATTCTCTCTGTGTAAATGGCTCCTGATTACATGAGTGATCTGTAGGGTTTCCGATGCATATTGCAGGATTTCTTGGGATGCAATCCTGAACAGAGTTACAGCTTTTTAAACCATTGCCTTCAATTAACTGAGAAGGTTATAACTCTGCCCAGATTTGTTCTGTACAGTTGATGGACTGCACTCTTTACACCAGTCATTGTTTAACAGCCGATTTAAATCATCTCTCCAATCCCCCCCCCTTAATTAATGTCATACATACTATCATATATCAATATGAGTCTCAGGTTCTGATTACACTGCAAAGGTCATGGCCACTTTTGAAGATTTGTCACGATAAATCATGTGCAGCCTTGTGATAATCTTTTTTGGGGGACTTGTTGACTTTAGCTAGAAAACACGTAAAACAAGATTCAAATGTAAATGAAGAATGGAAGAGCATGTTTGGCTCGTTGGAACCTTCTAATATACCCCAGCCGTTGAGCAAAGGGCATGGCCAAGCCGCAGAGCAAGAAATCATCCAGACCGGCAAACCTCTTCGGTCAGAGTCTTCCGCTGGCATTTGTGCTCCTTTGTCATCCTCTCCGCAGGTATTTCTAGGAATATTTTTAATTCGTATTATACCCAATCCATAGTAAGGAAGAAGCAGCCAATAGAGTCTTTTAACGTTTAGGAATATTTTTCTGATCAGTTAGTTGTCTGAGGCCTGCAAAGTCTCGGGCCAGCTTCTGAACCAGATGTTGAGTGATTCCACACACGTTGGATAATGCACTTCCAGTCCTCTTTATAGATCATTTGGAACGGATTTTTTTGTGTGCGGAACAAAAAATCCACCTCAAACGATTGATAGAGTGCATTGAAAGTGCATTATCCAACATGTGCGGAATCAGCCGTTGTGTAATAAACTGGATATTAAAGTGGATGGGGAGCCAGTTAGTATTGGCAAAATCTGAAATTCCCAACTCACCTGAATCGTAATGTGAACGATATCATTTTTCTTTAGGCATGTAGCTAAAACACCTTGCTCTGAGAAGACCAGAATGATTTGTATTCATACTGCCACCTCTGGAATGTGAGCTTCTGAATCTCAATCAGAAGTGGACTTTATGTACCTGTTATATTTTTATTTCAATCCCTCCTTCAAGGGGAAGAGCTTGTATCGGGGTCTCTCTTATCTAACATCTAATAGCTAACCACCCATCCCATGTTGTTGAGGGACTGTGCGATACGAACTTTGCTGAGTTTTATGAACTGGAATTGTTTTTATCTATTTGCTACCTTGTTTTTATACTCTGATCTGAGCCTACTTGCAGGGAGAACAGAATATAAATGCAATTAAATAAATAAATAGATGTATCACACCGGTCTCCCTGCAGCATAGTAATTACAACCCTTGTGATGTTTGTTTTTGGTTTTTAATCCTTAAAGTTTACTGTTTTCTATTACCTCTAACAAGAAGAGAGAAATAATGCACTTTTTAAAAAATCAGTGGGGTTGGGATTGCACTGCAAGATGGATGATCGTATGATTTACGGTTTTCAGGCAGCAGATGGAACTGTTGTCCAAGCCAGGAAACCAACCATACAAGTTTTAAGCAATATCGCCTCACCCTCCACGTACCAGCTGCGTATCACCACGTGTAAAACGGAGCTTCAGCAGCTCATCCAGCAGAAGCGAGAACAATGCAATGCCGAAAGAATTGCGAAGCAGATGATGGAGAATGCGGAATGGGAGAGCAAGCCACCCCCACCAGGTGATTCTCAGCACTTCCTTGGGGAAAGTCTAGCACTGTTCCGAGGGGGGAGACCTCAAAAAAGTCGATGCCAATGTCAGCTGGTGGAGAGTGTGGGTAACAAGGAGTCCTCTTAATGGGCCCAGAGTACTGAGCATCATTTGCACATTCTTGCTGCAGCGCTGTTAGTATCAATACTTACTATTGTCCTCAAATACTTAAAAGCCTTTCAGGAAAGGTGTATGTGAATTTGGATTAGGACCTCCTTTTAATTATGGATATGTGGCTGCATACCCTGTCCTTACGCTGTTTCAGTTGGCGGTTTAATGAATTTCTTGCAATGTTTCCTTGTACTTTGCAAGTCTGGTGTACTGACCGCCTAGCGCACCAGCAGATACCCCGTCGCGCCTGCTTGAGGTGGTAGCGGGGTGGGCCTTGGAGTACCCTAGATAGGTAGTGCTGGGGGAAAATGTCTACATCAATGATGCCACCTCTATGCAGGCCGTGGACTTAGTGTCATCCGTGGCAGCACTGGGACTCTCCCAAGTTGTATTGGCTCCTACACACAAAGCGGGCCACACACTAGATTTGATTTTCGGGATGGGGACACATGTTGTTCTGGAAGAGGTAGAAGCTGTGCCATGGTCAGACCACTCAGTCCTGAAGGCTTGGCTGGATCTGCCACCCCCCTCCCCCCCTTGCAAGGGCGGTGAGCTGATTTATGCTCACCCACGGAGACTCATGGATCCGATTGGCTTCCAGAATGCTCTGCAGGATCCGATGCTCCATCGCGGTTTGTTGAATGAACTGGTGGAGGACTGGCAAGGCCGGCTCTCCAAAGCCATTGACAAGATCGCTCCCGGTTGCCCTCTTCGCCCTCGGGTAGGACAAGCTCCATAATATACAGAGGAGCTATGCTGGAAGAAGTGGGAGCCAAGATGGCTTGAGCAAGTGTGGCGGCGATCCCATGACGAAGAAGCAAGATCATCTTATAGGACACTTATGAAATCCTATAAGGTGGTGGTGAAGACTGTGAAGAAGGAATTCTATGCAGCCTCCATCACGTCAGCTAGCTCACACCCAGCAAAATTTTTTAATATGGTTCATTCATCGACCTCCCTGACAGATGGAGACCGTCAGATTTTGAATTCAGATATAAACAGTGAGGCTTTTGAAAGCTTCTTCGCTGATAAAATCTTGTCTTTCCACCACGATTTGCCAGCCACGGTTGATACAGTACTTTAACTAGAGACCCCTTGGCCGTCTTCTGTGCCAACATTTGACCATTTTGGTCCACTCTGCAGGGATGGGATTGACTGGACCCTGTGAGCAGTGATACCCACCACGTGCCTCCTGGACCCATGTCTGTCGTGGCTGGTAAAGGCCAGTGCCGATGGAGTACAGAGTCACTTGGAGGTCATTGTCCCTGAGCTCCAGAGTTTTCCCTGGGAAGCCATGGTGAGGCCTCTCTTAAAGAAGCCATCTTTGGACCCCACCGACCCAGTCAGTTACTGCCCGGTTTCAAACCTCCTGTTCCTGGGTAAGGTGATTGAGCGGGTGGTGGCGGAACAGCTGCAGGGGTTTTTGAATGAAATCTCAGCTCTAGATCCCTTCCAGTCTGGCTTCCACCCGGGGTATGGGATGGAGACATTGCGGATCACCCTCACAGATGATCTCCACAGACACCTGGCTCAAGGTGGATCGGCACTGCTGATATTATTGGATTTGTCAGCAGCGTTTGATACGGTCAATTATGAACTTTGACCCACCGCCTCACCAACGTGGGGTTATGCAGGGTTGCCTAGTAGTGGCTGGTCTCCTTTCTCCATGGTCGGGGACAAAGGGTGGTGCTTGGGAAGAGACTGTCATCTTGCCAACTTATGGTGTGCGGTGTCCCACAAGGGGCAATACTCTCCCCATTGCTGTTCAATATCTATATGCACCCCCTTGCCCAGTTGGTGTGGAGCTTTGGACTTGGGTGTCATCAATAAGCAGATGACACCCAGTTATACCTGATGATGGACGGCCAGCCTGGCTCGGCCCCGGATGTCCTGGAGCATGCCTTCGATGCCGTGACTGGTTGGTTGAAACAGTGTTGACTAAAATTAAATCCTACAAATTAAATCCTACGAAGACAGAGGTCCTGTATTTGACTTGCGGAGGGTTAGGTGCTGGACTCTGACTCCCAACCCTCGACGGGGCGCCACTTACGCCAGTGTCGTTGGTTAGGAGTTTGGGGGTGATCCTGGATGCCTCCTTGAAAATGGAGGCTCGGGTCGTAGCGGTTGCCAGGTCCTCTTTTTTTATCTACGATGGACCAGGCAGCTTGTCCTGTACCTCTCAGTCACTGATTTAACTACAATAATCTAGGCAACTGTCTGGACTACTGTAACTCGTTCTACGCGGGGCTTCCCTGGAGCCTGATCTGGAAACTGCAGCTGGTTCAAAATGCAGCAGCGCGTGTTATTGTAGGAGCACTGACTGGAGCGCATATAACACCTATATTGCGCCAGCTGCATTGGCTGCCAGAGGAGTACCGGATCAAGTTCAAGGTTTTGGTATTAACCTACAAAGCCCTATGCGGACTAGAACCAACTTATCTGCGAGAATGCCTCTGTCCATACGTGCCCCAGAGGACACTCCAATCAGGAGAGAAACATCTGTTGGTGGTCCCTGGCCCCAAGGAGGCCCGCCTGACCTCAACCAGAGCCAGGGCATTCTCGGTCCTGGCTCCAGCCTGGTGGAACTCTCTGTCCACTGAGACCAGGGCCCAGCAAGATGTGTTACCGTTTCACTGGGCCTGCAAGACAGAGATGTTCTGCCAGGCATATGGTTGAGGTTGGGCTTGGCCTCCACCGGCTGAAAAAATGGAGAAGAATAAAATCTGAATCCCTCCCTACTAGGGTTGTCCACCACCTTATCTTGTCGAGTTGTGTCTGCTGCTATTGATTGCTGCCATCTGAGTGTATATTTTTGTGTGAAGTTTTTAAAAAAATCTATGGTTTTAATTGTATAAATTATTTTTAATGTGTTTTAAAAATGTTGTAATCTGCCCTGAGCCCTTCAAATCCAAGTAAAATAAAATAAATAAAAACGAGTTGTGTAGAAATCCAAGTAAAATAAAATAAATAAGAGTTGTGTAGGCCACTACTTGCAAGATAATGCACATTTGAGCCATATGGATCTTTCAATAATAGTTGCTCTGTTTGCTTGTTTTCTCAAAGCAAAATATTATTCGTCGGGCAACCAGACTTAATTACTGCTAATATTTATAGTCCGCCTTTCTGATATCCGAGGCAGATTACAACAATGCGAGTGAAAATGCAATATAATCGACTGCTAGGACATTCAGTGAGCAAAGTATAATAGTGAAAAATAGGAAATTCAGCAGAAACAGATACGATAAGGAATAACAGCCAATTTTTTAAAAAACAAGTATAAAGCCAAGCCAGTTGATTTTGTCCAACCGCCAGGTGGTATCTTCAGAAGCTCCTGTTCAGAGGAGCAACACTGCCATGGTAGAAGATAGGGGAAGAGGCACGGATATGAGGGGCCAAGACCACAAAGGGCTTTGAATGTGATAGTTATGACCTTGAATCGAGCCCAGTAACAAATTGGGCAGCCAGTGTGGAATGGCTGCAGAATGGGAGTGATGTGGACGCTCTGTCTAGCTCCTGAGAGTAAATGAGCTGGACTGTTCTGCACCAACTGAAATCTCCGAGTTGATTTTGAGGGGAGACCGATGTAGAATGCATTACAGTAGTCTAGTCTTGATGAGTATAGAGGACTTTCTTTAATTACCTACATTTATTTAATATTTTAATTAAATTTTATTCATGTGCACATTGGCAAACTTCCATATTCAAGACTCTTTTGAGTCTAGCATCAGAGAACCCAGTAAGTTACCTTGTGAGGGTGATGGGCTGGCGTGAATGGTCAATTGTCATCCTATTATAAGCAGAGTAAAGATTGCGTCAGCTCTGGTTTGACATCCTGCCATCTTTGAAAAAGATCCGAAACGGCCCTATACCCAGGAACTGGTCCAACCGTCAGATGGCACGTCCTTGACTGGACTTTTTTCCCCTTCACTGATATCCACGAGCTGTCTGCTGGCAGATTTTCTATGCAGTGTTATGACTGTGGGGTTGCACATTGTGCTTTATGAATTATAATCATTGTAGCATTTGCACTTTAATTATGCAGAGTGTTGTATAAATATTGGAATTGGCACTATGCACTTTATGTAAAAAAACCCTGCATGAATTCAATTTATTGTACTGCACTTTGCAGCTGCCGTGGCAAGGTTTCTGTGTGTGTGCGTTTAATTGATTATCTTGAATACTATTTATAAAATGTATGCTGAAACATTGTAGTAATCGGTTGTGGGAGTAATTATTATTGGACTTGTTAGTTAGGTCGTCACGATTTTGTTTTGGTTTTTGTCTCTCTCGTGACTCTCTCCTTTGCTGGATCACAAGGTCAGAGAGGCAGGTTGGATGCATCCTCCTGTTCTCTTTCAAAGTAAACCAATCTTTTTTTTGCTGGCCTGCATAGGTTGGCATCCTAAAGGGCTTCTGGTTGCTCACCTTCATGAGCACAAGTCTGCCGTGAACCGTATTCGAGTCTCTGATGAGCATTCTATTTTTGCCACTTGCTCAAATGATGGAACAGTCAAAATCTGGAACAGTCAGAAAATGGAGGGCAAGACTACCACCACCAGGTAACGGGCAATGCGGAGGAAAGATCAACTTTTGCACTGCTAACCACTTCTTGGCTACAGCTTGGGTATAGAGTACATTTGAGAGATTTTCAAGACATCCATACGATTCTTTCAAAGTGTGCAAGTAAAGAAGTGAATCACCACATTTAATAAGGTGTTCCTTTTTGACTTTTATCTATTTCCATGTTCTGCTCTCTCACATTTCAGATTCCCATTCCTTCTCTAGACTTAAAATCTGTGACAACAAATTTCCAGTAAAAGCATTTCCATATCTCCTTTGCACACGCAACTCTTCAAACCCCTGATCCATGCTGTACCCTCTTCAACCAATCCCAGCACAATTGATTCTAAGACTTAGTTTGTCATGGCTTCTTCCCAAAAAATCCTTGTCTGGCTGAACAGAAATTTCTGAAAGAAGTAGATAGGACAGGAACAGAGAGGTCATTCTTTCTGCTCCACTCATTTGCCAAGTTGACCAATCTGAGGAGCAAGTTGGAGGATTAACCCAGCCTGGACTCCCTCTTCCATCAACAGAGACTGCTCATTATCCGTGCAGGACTGCCATTTCCAAGGATTCCCTGATTCACACCTGGATCCCCCCTAAGATTTCCCCCAGGACCAGAGGACATTTGGGATTACAGTAGGAGGGGTGATGGGGACATTACACTCTGCAGAAGAAAATGATGCTAGTTGAGGTCATTTTAGGTGGGATATAACCATGAATTGGTTTATAAAGTACAGAGACATGATGTGTGAGCATCGTATTTGGGTATTTGCTCTGTAATTATTTTATTGCGTGTTAGCATCCACTTTGTGTGGAATGGTTAGACAAGACTAACAGAATGTTCCTTTCTGTTTTCTAAAACAGATCAATTTCGACATATTCTCGGATTGGAGGGCGAGTGACAACACTTACCTTTTGCCAGGGCTCTCACTTCTTGGCTGTAGCTTCGGATAATGGAGCAATTCAACTTCTTGGGATTGAAGCTTCGAAACTACCCAAATCTCCTAAAATTCTTCCAATACAAAGCAGGTGTGTTTTCATTAAATTACTGCTGTAGTCACAAGCAGGCTCATATTGACAGTCTCTTCTGATTCAAGTGAGAGGTTAAAAGCTGCATAGTAGAATGAAAAGACAGATGTTCAATATATACAGTGGGAAATAGGTGCTAGAACGTACAGTACCAGTTCAGACTGCACAATCACATTTTTGAATGAGCACCATGTTAAAAAAAAAATCACACTTCCTTACAAGTAGAAGACTAGCACACAGGAAATGGGGCGGGCTAGAACCTTTCTTCCTGATACATTAGACTTGCACCTGCAGAGACTCTTTTTTAACATAGGGATGCATTCAAAAATGGCATCTCCCTTTGCTCTCTGAAGTACCATAGCTCATTCTACCACCCTTAGGGTTCTCGCACTTCATTCTTTTGCCTGTGCAAAAGAATCCCAAGTTCTGTACTTCTGTAAGACTCACAATTCAGACTTTAGTTATGGATGTAGGGAGAAATAGTGCTTAAAGGGAGTGTTTTGCTCATTTCCCCCCTAACACAGGCCAAGTGACTACTTGGGGAAGAAGGGGCAAGTGCTTACAGCCAGAGGGGGTATGTCCAGTTAGATTTGCTGCTCAGCCAGCTGTATGTCCCCAGGAAGGTGGTGCATAGGAAAGAGGAGCAGCTCCCAAGGGTTCCAAGGGCCCTGCAGAATTTCACAAGCGCTTAAACCAGGAAGATCATCTCCTTGTGTTCTTTCTACTCTCAGGTTTTTAGATCAGAGGGATGATGGCTGTGTGGTCGACATGCATCACTTCAATGCAGGGGCCCAGTCTGTACTGGCTTATGCCACTGTGAATGGTTCCTTAGTTGGATGGGACCTGAGATCCTCTAACAATGCCTGGACATTAAAGCATGATTTAAGGTTGGGACTTATAACCTCATTTGCTGTGGACATACACCAGTGCTGGCTCTGTATTGGTAAGCTACTGTTTTCTTTATCTCTTCTTTATCGCCTCCTTTCTACCATGCAGAAACCGAGGAGCTTACAGTATAAATAAAAACTATCATAGAATTTTATTAATAATGATATGCATTTAGAATTGCTATGTAAGATGCCATTTGCAAGTCCACATTTGCCAGCATACCTCAAGGACTGCAGTGCTGGTCTTGAGTCTGCATTCAAATTCCTAATTCTGCCAATAGTAATTTGCTTCATAGGGCCCCCGTGAGAGGAACCACAAGATAAGCACTAAAGCACTTGTTGATTTTCTAAAAACTACTGTAGTGGTATAAAGGAGAAAGGTGTCTGAATATTGTACATACTGGTTCATATCCCAGCAGATTGTTCAAGAGAGTGCTTAAAATGTTTA